>NW_027309860.1:0-348112 GCF_047496795.1 Chiloscyllium punctatum
TGACGTTTACACAGATAGGAGTGTAACAGCAGAAGGAGAATATGGAGATGAGGAGCTGAATGAAGATACTGGACGAGCTTAAATAGTTAGTGAGTCTTACAGGAACTGGATCAGGACGTTATAAAAGGAATTGCACTGGATTCTACAGATTGGGGTGTTGCAGAGACATCATAGGATAACACACCTAGGGAGGATTATAGGGACTCCACATTTTGAGAGAGTTTAATGACTGGAGTTCGTTGCACAGATAAAAACTGATGTTGGAACTGTAGGAGCGTACAGAGATGGGGAAGATTGGAGGATTTTTATGCACAGAGGGATATTTTTAGAGACAGTAATATGGAACACAGGTGGAGAGTTGCAAAACAAAGAACATCACCACGCAGGAACATGCCCTTCAGTCCTCAAGTCTGTGCTGATCAAGGTTCTGTATCTAAACTGACCGCCTATTTTCTAAGAATGGAGATCCTTTTGCTTTCTGCCCATACATGTATCTGTCTAGATACATCCTTAATGATGCTATTGTTCCCGCCACTACCACCTCAGGTAGCAAACTGTTCTCGGCAATCACTACCTTCTGCGTAAAGAACTTCCCACGTATATCTGCTGTAAATGTTTCCCGTCTCACTTTGAACTCGTGACCCTAGTAATTGTGTCCCCCACTCTGGGAAAACAAATATTGTTATTCACCCTATCTACAACTTTCATGATTTTGTCAGCATCAGTCAGGTCCCCGCCAACCTCTTTCTTTCTAATGAAAATAATCCTAATCAACTTAATCTCAGCTCATAGCTAGCCCCCGCCATTCCAGGCAACGTCCTGGTGAACCTCCTCTGCAACCTCACCAAAACATACACATCTTTTTGGTAATGTGGCCAACAGAACTGTATGCAGTATTCCAAATGTGGCCGAATTGAAGGCACACACAACTGTAACATGACCTGACAACTCTTGTACTAATTACCCAGTCCAATTAAGGAAAGCATGCCATATGACTTCTTGACCATTCTATCGACCTCCATTGATACATTCAGGGAACAATGGAACCGAACACCCAGATCTCTCTGCACTTCACTTTTCCCAGGACTTTTCCATTTACTGTATAGTTCATTTTCTGATTGCATCTTCCAGAATGCAGCAAATTGCATTTGTCCGGACTGAACTCCTACTGCAACTTCTCTGTCCAAATCGCCAATTTATCTTTATTTGGCTGAATTCTCGGACAGTCCTCTTCACAATCTGCTAATTCTCCAATCTTAGTGTCAACTTCAAACATGTTAATGAGGCAAAGTACACCTCGTTAGAATTCCTTTATGTATTTCACAACGAGTTACACAAAGGTTGAGCGTCTGAGATGCGGGGTGTATTGTAGGGAGTGGAGGAACAAACAGAGTTGAGGAGTGTTGTTGTGCCTGGAAAAGTACTCTGAATATAGGGGGACTTTGAAGGCCTGAATGTGGTGACATTGACAATAGCCCTCAGACTCAGTCAGGACTGGAGTAAGCCCGAACGATGGCGAGTGATATCGCTGCTGGAGAAGTTATAGTTGTGGAGAGATGTGGCTGCTGGAACATTAATGAGTAGGCCCGACAGATGGGGAGTGGTAGAGTTGCTGCAGCACTTACAGAGCAGGACTGACAGATGGGAAGTGATATAGCTACGGGAGCAGTTAAAGGGTTGGCCTTACAGATCGGGAGTGATATAGATGCTGGAGCAGGTACACATTCGGCGTGACCAATTGAGAGTGATATAGCCGCTGGAGCATTTACAAAGGAGGAATGACAAATGAGGAGTGATATAGTTGCTGGAGCCGTTACTGAGTTGGCCTGGCAGATGGGGAGAGATATCGCTGTTGGAGCAGTTACACAGGTGGACTGACAGATGGGGAGTGATATCGCTGGTGCATCAGTTAAGAAGTAGGCCTGACAGATGAGGAGTGCTCTGCATGAGCAGATACATATTAGTGCTGACAAATGGTGAGCTGCATAGATCGGAAGTAGTTACATCGTAGGCCTGACAGATGGGGAGTGATATCATTGCTGGAGCAGTCACAGAGTAGGCCTCTCTGATTGAGAGTGATGTCACTGCAGGGGCATTTATATACTATGCCGGAGAGGTGGAGATTGATATTGCGGCTGGAGCATTTACAGAGAGAGCCTGACAGATGGTGAGTGATATAGTTGCTGGAGCAGTCAGAGAGTTGGCAAGATAAAGGAGGAGTGATATAGCTGGTCGAGCAGTTACAGAGCAGGTCGGACAGATGGAGAGTGATAGAGCTGCCGAACCAGGTAGACAGTAGGCCTGATAGACGGGGAGTGATATCTCTGCTGGAGCTGTAACAGAGTGGGCCTGACAGAGGGGAGTGATGTGGCTGCTGGAAAAGTTGCAGAGTAGGCCTGATAGATGGGGAGTTATACCACACCCTACAGAGTAACCTGACAAATGGAGAGCGATATCGCTGCTGGTGCAGTTAGAGTAGGACTGACAGATAAGAAGTAATACAGGTGCAGGAGCAGTTACACAGAAGGTCTGACAGATGGGGAGTGACATAGCTGCTAGAGCAGTTACATAGTAGGCCTGACTGATGGAGAGTGATATCGCTGCTCGAACAGTTCGTGCAGAAATGACAGATGAGAAGTGATATATCTCCCAGAGCAGTTACAGAGCAGAATCGACAAATAGGGAGTGATATAGCTGCTGCAGCAGTTACTGAGTCGGCTTGGCAGATTGCGAGTGATATCATTGCTGAAGCAATTGAAAAGTAGGCCTTACAGATGGGGAATAATATTGCTGCTGGAGCCGTTACGGGGTGGGCCGGACAGATGGGGCGGGATATAGATGCAGGGGCAGTTACACAGTAGGACTGACAGATGGGGAATGATATAGCTGCAGGGGAACTTATACAGTAGGCCTGACTGATGGGGAGTGATATCACTACATGCCAGACAGAAGGGGAGTGATAACGCTGGAGGACCAGTTAAAGAATGCGCCTTCCAGATGCAGAGTGATGTCGCTGCTGAGAAGTTAAAGAGTAGGCCTTAATGATGGGGATTGATATCGCTGCAGGGGCAGTTCCAGAGTACAACTGACAGATAGGGAGTGATATCGTTGCTGGATCAGTTACATACTCGGCCTGACAGATGGGGAATGAGATAGCTGCGCTGGAGCAATTGCAGAGTAGGCCTGACACATGGGGTTTGATACCACTGCTGGAGCTGTTACAGAGTCACTGTGACGGATGGGGAGTGATATTGCTGCTGTAGCTGTGACAGGGATGGCCTGACAGATGGTGAATGATATCGCTGCTGGAGCGATTGCAGATTAGGCCGGACAAATTGGGAGTGATATCGCTCCTGGAGGTGTTACAGAGTCAACGTGAGAGATGGAGAGTGATACACGTGCTGTAGTAGTTACAGAGTCAGCATGACAAATGAGAAATGATGTATTTTCTGGAGCAGCTACAGCGTAGACGTGACAGACGAGGATTGATACAGCTGCCAGAACAGTTACAGAGTAAGCGTCTCATATGGAGAGTGATATCGCTCCTGGAGCAGTTACTGAGTCGGCCTGACAGATTGGGAGTGATATCGTTGCTGGATCTGTTACAGAGTAGGCTTTACAGACGGTGATTGATATAGCTGCTGGAGGAGTTACCGAGTCGGCCTGACTGATGAGGAATGGTATCGCTGCAGGGGCATTCCCATACTATGTTGGACAGATGGGGAGTGATATTGCTGCTGGAACAGTTACAGAGTCAGTCTGATAGATTGGGAGTGAGGTCGATGAAGGAGCGGCTACACAGTAGGCCCGACAGATGTGGAGTGTAATAGCTGCTGAAGTCAGTGAGTAGGGGAGTGATACTGCTGCTGGAGCAGTTACACAGTAGGCCTGACAGATGTGAAGTGTAATAGTTGCTGGAGCAGTTGCAAAGTAGGTTATACCGATTGAGAGTGGTGTCTTTGCTGGAGCAGTTGAAGAGTAGGCCTTTCAGATGGGGAATGATTTAGCTGCTGGAGCAGTTACAGAGTAGGCCTGACAGATAGGGAGTGATACAGCTGTTGAAGCAGTTACTTAGAGAATAGGCATGAGTGATGAGGAGTGTTCTAGTGTCTGGAGCAGTTACAACAGTAGGCCTGCCAGATAGGGATCGATATCGCTGCAGGAAGAGTAACCGAGCAGGCCTGATCGATGGGGAGTGATGTCGCTGCTGGAGCAGTTAATTATTAGGACTGACAGATGGGGAGTGAGATAGGTGCAGGAGCAGTTACATAGAAAGTCTGACAGATGGGAAGTGGCATAGCTGCTGGAGAAGTTACATAGTAGGAGTGACAGATAGGGAGTGAGATCGCTGCAATTGCATTTATACACTATGCCAAAGAGTAGGGGAGTGATATTGCTGCTGGAGCAGTTACAGAGGAGGCCTGAGAGAATGGGAGTTATATAGCTGCTGGAGTAGTTACAGTGTAGGACAGATAAAGGGAGATTAGCATATCTGGTGGAGCAGTTACAGTGTAGACCTCACTGATGGGGAGTCATATACCTGCTGGAGCAATTCCAGAGTTGGCCTAACAGATGGGGATTGATGTCGCTACTGGATCAGTTACAGAGTCGGACAGACAAATATGGAGTGATGTATGTGCCGGAGCAGTTACAGTGTAGGCCTGACTGATGCGTAATGATCGAGCTGGTGGAGCAGGTACGGAGTAGGCATAGCAGATAAGGAGCGATGTTGCTGCTGGAGCAGGTGCAGTGCAGTCCTGACAGATGGGGAGTGATGTCGCTGCTGGAGCAGTTCAACAGTAGGCCTGACAGATGTGGAGTGATATAGCTATGGGAGCAGTTATCGAGAAGACGTCAGGTATGGGGTTTGACATAGCTGCTGGAGCAGGTTAATAGGCCTGACAAATGGGAAGTGATATAGCTGCTGGAGCATTTCCAGAGTAAGCCTGACAGATTGGGAGTGATGTCGCCGCTGGAGCAATTAGAGAGTAGGCCTGACAGATGTGTACTGATATATTTGCTGGAGCAGTTACAGAGTGGGTCTGACAGATGGGGAGTGATCTAGCCGCTTAGCTGTTACAGAATAGGCGCGACAGATGTGGCGTGATATATTTGCTAAAGCTGTTACAGAATAGGCCAGACTGATAGGCAGTGATTCAGCTGCGATAGCAGTTACAGAGTCGGAGAAACAAATGGAGAGTAATACAGCTGCTGGAGCAATTACAGAGTAGGCGTGACAGAATCAGAGTGATATGGCTGCCGGAGCAAATACAGAGAAGGAAAGACAGATGGGCAGAGCTATTGCTGCGGGAGGATTTACAGAGTAGGCATAACAGATGGGGAGTCATACACCTGCTGGACCGGTTACACGGCAGGACACACAGATGGTGAGTGATATCGCTGATGGAGCAGTTAAAAAGTAGGCCTTACAAATGGGGATTGATATACCTGCTGAACCAGTTACAGAACAGGCTCCACGGATGGAAGTGGTGTCGCTGCAGGAGCAGTTAAAGGGTAGGTAATACAGAAGGGGAGCGATATAGCTGCTGGTGCACCTACGCAGTAGGTCTGACAGATGGAGAGTGTTATCGCTACTGAAGCAGTGGTAGAGATGGCCTGACAGATCGTGACTGATATAGCTGCTGGAGCAGTAGGCCTGACAGATGGGGAGTGATGCGGACGGTGGAGTGTCAATAGAGTAGGCATGAGAGATGGGGAGTCATATACCTGCTGGATCAGTTACAGAAAAGGCCGGACATATGGAGAGTGATATCGCTGCTGGAGGAGGAACAGAATTCCCCTGATTGACGGAGAGTGATATTGCTGCTGGAGCAGTCACAGAGTAGCCCTGCGGGATAGGGAGTGTTATAGCTGCTGGAGCAGTTACAGAGTAGGCCTGACAGAAGGGGAGTGTTATAACTACTGGAGCAGTTACGGAGTAGACCTGGCCGATGTGGATTGATATAGCTGTTGGAAAATTTAGAGTAGGCCTGAGAGATGGGGAGTGATATGGCTACTTGAGCAGTTGCAGAGTGTGCCTGATAGATGGGGAATGATATAGCTGCTGGAATAGTTACAGAGTAGGCTGGATATTTGGGAAGTGATACAACTGCTGATGCACTTACAGATAGCGGGTTTTGAGAAGATGTGTCGCTCAGGTTGAGGTATTTGTTATAGATTTGTTCGCGGGGCTGAAAGGTTAATTTCCGGACGCTTCGTTACCCTACTAGATAACATCTTCAGTGGACGTCACGCGAAGCAATGCTGAACATTCCTGCTTTCTATTTATATGTTTGTGTTTCATTATGTTGGTGATGTCATTTCCGGTAGTGATGTTATTTCCTATGGTGAAGTCACAACCTGATCCTTTTCTCAGGGTCTAGTAGAGGGGGTCTAACTCGATGTGTTTGTTGATAGAGTTCTGGTTGGAATGCCATGCTTTTAGGAATTCTCGTGCATGTCTTTGTTTGGCTTGTCCTCGGATGGATGTATTGTTCCAGTTGAAGTGGTTTTCTTCTTCATCCGTATGTGAGGATACTAGAGTGAGAGAGGGTCATGTATTTTTGTGGATAATTGGTGTTCATGTATCCTGGTGGCTTGTTTTCTCCCTGTTTGTCCAATGTAGATTTTGTTCAAGTCCTTGCACGGTATTTTGTGCATTTTGCTTATTTTCCGTATATGGTCTTTCAAGCTCATTAGCTGCTGTTTTTCTGTATTAGTGGGTTTGTGGTCTACCATGATGCCTAGTGGGCTGAGTAGTCTGGCAGTCATTTCCGAGATGTCTTTGATGTCGGGGAGAGTGGCTCGGGTTTCTCGATGTGATTTGTCTGCTTGATTGGGTTTGTTGCTGAGCAATCGGGGGACTGTGTTCATTGGGTGCCTATTCTTTTTGAATCCAGAGTATAGGTAATTTTCCTCTGCTCTGCGTAGTTCCTGTGCGTTGCAGTGTATGTTGGCTCGTTGAAATAATGTTCTGATGCAGCTTCGTTTGTGGGTATTAGGATGATAGGCCTGACAGATGGGTAGTGATCTAGCAGCTGGAGTATTTACAGAGTAGGCCTGACTGAGAGGGTGTGATACAGCTGCTAAAGCACTTACAGAGAAGGCCTGAGTGATGGGGAGTGACCGAGCTTCTGGAGATGATACAGAGTAGGCCTGAGAGATGGGGAATGATATCGCTGTTTGAGCAGTTACAGAGTAGGCCTGACTGATTAATATATTGCTGCAGTGGCATTTATTTACTATGCTGATGAGAAGCGGAGTGATATTACTGCTGGAGCAGTTACAGTGTAGGACATATAAAGGAGGAGTGAAATATCTGGTAGATCTGTCATAGAATAGGCACCACAAATAGGGATTCATATACCTGTTGGAGCGGTTCCACAGTAGGCCTGGCAGATGGGGATTAATATAGCTGCTGGAGCAGTTACAGAGGAGGCCAGACAAATGAGGAGTGATGCATATGCTGGAGCAGTTACAGTGAGGGCCTGACTGATGTAGAGTGATCTAGCTGCTGGAGCAGGTACAGGGTCGGGCTGACAGATTGGGTGTGATGTCGCTGCTGGAGTAGTTATGGAGTTGACGTCACATATGGGGTGTGACGTAGCTGCTTGAACAGTTGTAGAGTAGGCCTGATAGATTGAGAGTGATATTGCTGCTGGAGCAGTTAGAGAGTAGGCCTAACGGATGAGATGTGATACCGCTGCTGGAGCAGTTACAGAGTAGGCCTGAGATTTGTGGAGTGATATATTTTCTGGTGCATTTACGGAGTAGGCCAACCAGAGAGGGAGCAATATCGCTGCTGGTGCAATTACAGAGTACGCCTGACAGATGGGCAGTGAGAAACGTGCAAGAGCAGTTACACAAAAGATCTGACAGATGGGGAGATATATAGCTGCTGGAGCAATTACATACTCGGCCTGACAGATGGGGAGTGATCTAGCTGCTGGAGCAGTTAGTGAGAAGGCATGACAAATGGGGAGTTGTAGAGCTGCTGGAGCAGTTACAGAGTAGGCCTGACAGATGTTGAGTGATATCACGACTTGAGCAATTAAAGCGTAGCCCTGACAGATGGAAGTGATACAGATGCTGCAGCGATTACAGAGTAGGTCTGACAGATGGGGCGTGTTATAGCTGCTGGAAGAGTTACAGAGTAGGCCTGCTGGATGAGGAGAAAAAAGCTGCTGGACCAGTTGCTGATTCGGACTGACAGATGGGGAGTGATATAGCTGCTGGAGCAGTTAAAGAATAGGCCTGACAGATGGGCTGAGATATAGCTGCTGGAGCAGTTACAGTGTAGTCGAGGGGTGCGTCGGTTAAGTTACTCTATTTTGCATTAGGATTAAGTCTCGGCACAACATCGTGGGCCTAAGGGCCTGTTCTGTGAGGTACATTTCTATGTTCTATGTTCTATGCAGGATTGAGAAATGGGGATTATCGCTGGGATTGAGAAACGGGGAATGTCGCAATTACAGAGTTGGCCTGACAGATGGGGAGTGATGTAGCTGCTGGAACAGTTACAAAGAAGGTCAAACAGATGGGGAGTGTTATTGCTGCTGGAGCAATTACTGAGTAAGCCTGACAGATGGGGAGTGATACAGCTGCGGAAGCAGTTACAGAGTAAGCCTGACAGATTGGGAGTGTTGTCACTGCTGGAGCAATTACAGCGTAGACCATACAGATGGGCTGAGTATAGCTGCTGGAACAGTTACACAGGAGTTCGGACAGACGTGGAGTGATATAGCTGCTGTAACAATTACAGAGATGGCCTGCCGAATGTGGGCTGACATAGCTGCTTGAGAAATTAGAGAGTAGACATGACAAATGTGGGTACTTTATCTGCTATAAAAATTACAGAATAGTCCTGACAGATGGGGCGTGGTCTTGCTGCTGGTACAGTTACAGAGGAGGACGGAGAGACAGGGAGTGATATAGCTTCCAGAACAGTTATAGAGCAGGCATGCTGGATGCGGAGAAATAAAGCTGCTGAACCAGTTACTGTTTCGGCCTGACAGATGGGATGTGCTTTAGAAGCTGGAGCAGTTTCAGTGTAGGATTCAGAGATGGGGAGTGATTATCTGCTCAAGCAGTTGCAGAGTAGGCCTGACAGATGGGGGGGGGGGGGGGGTAGACATGTTGGAACAGTTAGAGAGCAGCCCTGAGAGATGGGGAGAGGAATATATGCTGGAGCAGTTACAGATTAGGCCTGATAAATGGGGAGTGATACTCATGCAGGAACAGTTAGATAGTAGACCTGACTGAAGGGGAGTGATATAGCTGCAGGAGCAGTTGCACAGTATGCCGATCCACCGGGGAGTAGACAGCTGCTGGAGCAGTTACAAAGTAGGCCACAGACATCTGGAGTGATATAGCTGCCAGAGCAGTTACAGAGTAGGCGTGACCAATGTTGAGTGAGATCGCTGGTGGAGCAGTTATATAGTAGGCCTGAGAGATGGACAGAAATACAGCTGCTGGAGCAGTCGCAGAGTTGCCCTGTTGGATGGGGAGTGATGTAGCTTCGAGAACAGTTACGGGGAAGGCCTGACAGCTGGGGAGTAACAGTGTTGTTGGAGTAGATACAGAGTAGGCCTGACAAATGGGGAGTGACAAACCCGCCGGAAAGAATTACAGAGTAGGCCTGACATTTGCAGAGTGATAAACCCGCTGGTGGTATTACAGAGTAGGCCTGACATTTGGGGAGTGATAAAGCTGCTGGAGCAGTTACGGAGTAGTCCTGACAGACAGGGAATGATATAGGTGATGGAACAGTTCCAGAGTCGGTCTGCTAGACTGGGTGTGATCTAGTCAACGAGGAGAAAGTGAGGACCGCAGATGTTGGAGATCAGAGCTGAAACATGTGCTGCTGGAAAAGCGTAGCAGGTCAGGCAGCATCCAAGCAGCAGGAGAATCGACGTTTCGGGCATAAGCCCTTCTTCAGAACTGAGGAAGGTGTACCCAGCAGCCTAAGATAAAAGGCAGGGAGGAGAGACTTGGGAGAGAGGCGTTGGGAATACGATAGATGGATGGAGATTAAGATGAGGGTGATAGGCCGGACAGTCAGTGGGGCGGAGAGGTCGAGAAGAAGATTTCAGGTCAAGAAGGCGGCGCTGCGTGCAAGGCTTGGGACTAAGATAAGGTGGGGGGAGGGAGAATGAGTGAGCTGCATTCATCCCTTGTGGTTGGAAGGCCACCGACTCAACAAGGACATTTACTATAAACCGACTGACTCCCACAGCTACTTACATTACACCTCCTCCCACCCTGCCCCTGCAAAAACGCCATCCCAAATTCCCGATTTCTTCACTTCCGCCGAATCTGCTCCCAGGTGGACCAATTCCAATACCGAACAACCAAGATGGCCTCCTTCTTCAAAGACCGCAATATCCCCTCAGAAGTGGTTGACAATGCTCTCCACCGAATCTCCTCCACTTCCTGCTCCTCCGCCCTTGAGCCCCGCCCCTCCATTCGCCACCAGGACAGAACACCACTGGTCCTCACCTACTACCCCAGCAACCTCTAGATACATCGTGTCATCCTTCATCATTTCCGCCACCTCCAAACCGACACCACCAAGGATATATTTCCCTCCCCACTCCTATCAGCGTTCCGGAAAGACCACTCCCTCCGCGACTCCCTCGTCAGGTCCACATCCCTACCAACCCAAACTCCACTCCCGGCACCTTCCCCTGCAACCGCAAGGAATGCAAAACTTGCGCCCAGACCTCCCCCCTCACTTCCCTCCAAGCCCCCAAGAGATCCAACCATATCGGTCTCAAATTCACCTGAACCTCCTCACACATCATTTACTGCATCCGCTGCACACGATGTGGCCTCCTCTACATTGGGAAGACAGGCCACCTACTTGTGGAATGTTTCAGAGAACGCCTCTAAGAAAGTCGCACCAACCAACCAACCCAACCGCCCCGTGGCAGAACTCTATAACTCCCCCTCGCATTCCGACAAGCACATGCAGGTCCTTGACCTCCTCCATCGCCAGACCATGGCAACACGACGCCTGGAGGATGAGCGCCTCATCTTCCGCCTAGGAACCCTCCAACCACAAGGGATGAATCAGATTTCTCTAGCTTCCACATTTTACCTACCCCCACCTTATCTCAGTCCCTACCCTTGGACTGAACACCGCCTCTTGTCCTGCAATCTTCTTCCCGACCTGTCCACCCCACCCGGCCTCTGGCCTATCATCCTCACCTTCACCTTCTTCCACCTATCGCTTTCCCCTCCCCCAAGTCCCTCCTCCCTACCTTTTATCGTAGCCTGCTTGGCACACCTTCCTCATTCCTGAAGAAGGGTTTATGCCCGAAACGTCGATTATCCTGCTCCTTGGATGCTGCCTCACCTGCTATTCTTTTCCAGCAACACATTTTTCAGGTGGGAGTGATATAGTGGTTGGACCAGTTACTGATTGGGCCTGACAGATGGGGAGTGTTACACATGCTGGAACAGTTACAGAGTAGGCCTGACAGATGGAGAGTGATAGAGATGCTAGAGTAATTACAGAGTAGGCCTGACAGTTTGGGAGGAATATAGCTGCTGGAGCAATTACAAATTCGGTCGGAGGATGGGGAGAAAAGTCGATGCTGGAACACTTACAGAGTCGGCCTGACAGACGAGGAGTGATATGAAGCTGGGGAATTTAAAGAATAGGTCTGACAGATGACGAGTGACATAGCTGCTGGAGCAATTACAGAGTAGGCCAGACAGATGGGGAGTGATGTATCTGCTGGATGTCGTTACAGAGTCAGCCTGACAGATGTGCTGTGATATAGCTCCTGGAGCAGTTGCAAGTTGTCCTGGCAGATAGAGAGTTGCATTGCTGCTGGATTAGTTACGTAGTAAGCCTGACAGATGGGAAGTTATACAACTGATGGAGCAGTTATAGAGTTGGCCTGACAAGTGGTGAGTGATATTGCTGCTGGAGCAGATACAGAGTCGGCCTGACAGATGGGGAGTGATGTAGCTGCTCGAACAGTTACAGAGGTGGCATGGCAGATAGGAACTGATAAAGCTGCTGGAACAGTTTCAGAGGAGGCCTGACAGACAGGGAATGGCATCGTTGATGGAACAGTTGCAGAGTCGGTCTGTTGGATTGGAAGTGATATAGTGGCTGGATAGTTACTGATTCTGCCTGATAGATGGGGAGTGTTACTCATGCTGGAGCAGTTACGAGTAGGTCTGGCAGATGGAGAGTGATGTAGCTACTGGAACAGTTAGAAAAAAGGCCAGATTCATGGGGCGTGAATAGCTATTGCATCAGTTACAGAGTAGGCCTGCTAGAAGGGGAGTGATATAGCTGTCGGAACAGTTACGGATTCGGGCTGACAGATGGGGAGTAAAACAGAAGCTGGAGCAGTTAAAGAGTAGGCCTGAGAGATGGGGAGTGATAAAGCTGCTGAAGCAATAACAGAGTAGGCCTGACAAAAGGTGAGCATTGTAGTTGCTGGAGCATGTAAGTAGGGTAGCCGGGACTGAAGGAGATATGGAGACAGGGAGTGTTACGCAAATAGGGAAGGTCGGGATTGAAGGTGATATGGAGACATTGAGTGCTACAAAGACAGTGAGAGTAGCATGGATTGAAGGAGATACAGAGACCAGGGAGTGTTATACAGATAGTGAGGGCAGTGGTACTGAAGGAGATACAGAGACATGGAGTGTTACACAGTTAGGGAAGCGCGAAGAGACTGAAGG
This sequence comes from Chiloscyllium punctatum, assembly GCF_047496795.1. Classification (NCBI taxonomy): domain Eukaryota; kingdom Metazoa; phylum Chordata; class Chondrichthyes; order Orectolobiformes; family Hemiscylliidae; genus Chiloscyllium; species Chiloscyllium punctatum. Next base: position 12,706 of record NW_027309860.1, read on the forward strand.
AGATACAGACACAGCGAGTGTTACACAGATAGGGAAGGTCAGGACCGAAGGAGATACGGAGACCGGGAGTCTGACACGGATAGGGAGGGTAGTAGGGACTGAGGCTAAACGGAGACAGGGAGTGTTACACAGATAGGGAGGGTAGCAGGGACTGAAGGAGATACGGAGACTGTGAGTGTACACAGATGAGGAGGGTTGTAGGGACTGAAGGAGCTAAGGAGACAGGGAGTGTAACACAGGTAGGGACGCTAGTAGAGACTGAAGGAGATACGGAGACAGGGAGTGTAACACAGAGAGGGAAGGTCGATACTGAAGGACATACCGAGAAAGGGAAAGTAACACACATAGGGAGGGTAGCAGGGACTGACGGAGGTACAGAGACAGGGAGAGTTACACAGATAGTGAGGGTAGTTGGAACTGAAGGAGATACGGAGACAGGGAGTGTTATACAGATTGGGAAGGTCAAGACTGAAGGAGATTCCGAGACAGGGAGTATTACATAGATAGGGAAGGCAGCAGGGAACAAAGGAGATATCGAGACAGGGATTATTACACAGAAAGTGAGGGTAGTAGGAACAGAGTGAGATACGGAGATAGGGAGACAAAAAGGTTTACACAGATGGGGGTAGCAGGGATTGAAGGAGATACGGGAACATGAGTTTTACTCAGATTGGGAGGCGAGGAGAGACTGATGGAGATTCGGAGACAGGGAATGTTACACAGATAGTGAGGGTATTGGTGACTGGAGGAGATATTCAGACAGAAACGTTTACACAATAGGGAGGGTAGTAGGGGACTGAAGGAGATACGGAGACAGGGAGTGTTACCCAGATAGGGAGGCTGTTAGGGACTGAAAGAGATACGGAGACAGGCAGGGTAACATGATTGGGAAAGTCGGGACTGAAGGACATACGGAGAGAGGGATTTTTACACAGATAGGGAGGTTATTAGGGACTGAAGGAGATACGGAGACAGGGAGTGTTGCACAGATAAGGAGGTTGTGCGGCCTGAAGGAGGTCGAGAGACAGGCAGTGTTACACAGGTCGTGACGGTAGTAGAGAATGGAGGAAATACGGAGATAGGGAGTCCTCCACAGATAGGCAGGCTAGTAGGGCCTGAAGGAGGTAGAGAGACAGGGAGTGTGACATAGATATTGAGAGTTGTAGTGAGTGAACAAGGTACTGAGACAGGGATTGTAACATAGAAACAAGGGCAGGTGTAAGCCATTCAGCCCTAACATCTTGCCCCACGATTCAATATGATCATAGTTGACCATCTAACTCGGTGCCCTGTTCCTGTTTTCACCCCCATACAAAGATTGTCAGAACTGGGGCAGATAACCTAGTTAGGGAGGGTTGGATTTCGTGGAGGTGATTACATTGTTAGGGAGGGTGGGATTGATTGGTGGAGGCCCGTGGATTCTGATCGAGATTAATGACCTGAGGAAGATCATTCAGTCTGGAGAAGATGATGGAAATAGGCCGGGATTTGGACGTTGAACTAAATGACTTAAAAGGGAGGTACAGATATACATGGGTTGGAGAAGGTTACTGTGACAGTGAAAATTATAGGAGGTGCTGTTGGTTGTCGAAATAAAATCGTCTTTGTTTCTGGAGGAGGTAATACACAAACGTTTCTAATGACTCTTTAGGTTTGCTTGCACAGGGAGGGGAGTAGAAAGAGGAAGAGATTACTGAGGGGTGGTCTGGGTTGTAGAGATAGAAAAACATGCTCATTGTAATCGTGACGGTTGTTGAGAGAAAATGATGCAATGCGAGTGTAGTAGGGACAGGATGGTATACAGGGATAGGAAGGAGCTGGAAGAGGTTACTGCGATAGTGAGGTTTGTGGTGATGATTGTCGTGATGAGATGAAGATTGTAATACAGAGGGATGAAGACTTTGGATGGTTCTTCAGACTGAAGGATATTTAAGAAAGTGACAGATTGGGGTGGATACAGCAATAAAGAGGACGTTTTAGATACTTGGATGGTTTTAGTGGCTTCAGGTGGTAACAAACATAGTAAGGCTAGTAGTGATGTGAGTAGGTAGAGTTAAGGATCATTGTGGTGATTGGAGAAGGTCACAGCGATAGACGAGATTGCAGACACTGGAAGCGGTTGAAGGCATGGGGAGGGTTAAAGTGGCTTAGATTAGATTAGATTACTTACAGTGTGGAAACAGGCCCTTCGGCCCAACAAGCCCACACCGCCCCGCCGAAGCGCAAACCAACCATACCCCTACATCTACCCATTACCTAACACTACGGGCAATTTAGCATGACCAATTCACCTGACCTGCACATCTTTGGACTGTGGGAGGAAACCGGAGCACCCGGAGGAAACCCACGCAGACACGGGGAGAATGTGCAAACTCCACACAGTCAGTCGCCTGAGGCGGGAATTGAACGCGGGTCTCTGGCGCTGTGAGGCAGCAGTGCTAACCACTGTGCCACCGTGCCGCCCACTAACGGCTTCTGACGGCTCTACACAGGAAGGCCTGGAAGGATTGGAGCAGATTATAAGGCAGGAATGGCTATAGTGACTGCAGTAGTTCATCCAGATAAGGACATCTGTAGGGATATTAGATGGTTACAAAGGTGGTCTGGCGCGATAGGACGTAAGGCAGGAGTGGTTTGGGTCAGGAGAAGGGTACAGTGATATCATGTGCGATAGGGGTGGAAGAAGGTAGGCAGACAGGGAGTTTGGTAAGGGGTGGAAGATGTTACAGAAACAAGGCGGACTCTCAGTACTGTGCAGGATGGCAGAAATGAGCATCATGACATTGACTGAAGGTGGAGATGGCTGAGATTGGCCATGTCATCCACATTGGAGCAATATACAAAGGTTGGGACTGTAGTCAGAATTGGACTAGGTTTCAAATATATAGGGGATTGTAGGCATTGGAGGAGTTTACAGAGATAGGAACTGTTCTCAGAGTTAGAAGAATTGAAGGCACTGGCGCAGATGAGCACAGGCCTGGACTGGTAACTGTGACACTCCCTTTGATGTTTCATGCTGGCTCAGTACAGCAGAGTAGAAAATAATCCTCCCACAAGAGGGTGGGGATTGAGCCCGTGAACTTCATGCTCTATGTTTCCCCTTCAGCACTGTTTCTGTGCCATGTCTTGTGGGCCGATATTTTAAGCCCTTAAAATGCGCTGTGTTCTGTTTGCTCTGTTCCGCTAGAGAGCTGGCCACATCCCCTTGACTTATACAGGTAACTTCGAAAAACATAAATGCCTAAAGTCTCATCGGTTCATATAAAAATAAAAAAGCCTTTCATCTCTGTCCCATACTCAGCCGTCTTCGAGCCCGGCCTGTTCATGACCCCTCTGGAAAAGAAAACAAGGGCACGGCATCCTTGAGAAAAGGAACAGCTTTTCAGTAAAAAGGACGATCTTTGTGACAATATGGATGCTTTGGAGAGGGTGCACAAAAGGTTCACTAGGATATTGTCTGGTATGGACGGGGTGCAAAGTTCGGTAAATTTGGATTAATTTAATTGGAAAGAAGGCAATTGAGGGGAACTTGATTGAGGCCCAGAAAATCACGAAAGCCGGAGACAGGGTGGAAGACCCAATTACTCGTGGTTATGATTTCAAAGTGAGAGAAGAAATGTTTCGTGGAGTTATACTTGGGAAGTTCATCACACTGAGGGTAGTGGGTGCCTGTTCTGCATTGCCAGCGGAGGTGGGGGGTGGAATGGGAACGATGTTTAAGATGTCTGCAGACAGATACGTGAATGGACAGGGAGCAGAGGGATACAGATCCTTAGAAAATAGGCGTCAGGTTTAGACAGAGGATCTTGATCGGCCCAGGCTAGGAGGAATAAAGGGCCTGTTCCTGTGCTAGAATATTCTTTGTTCTTTGTTCTCACCATCCTCTGTGTGAAAAGATTGTGCCTCAGGTCCATTTAATATATTTGCCCTCTCACCCTGAGCCTATGCCCTCTAGTTCTGGACTCACCGAAACCCAAGGGAACGACGTTGTCTGTTCATTCTATCCATGCCTATGATGAAATTATAAATCTCTATAAGGTCACCCTCATGCTCCGACGCTACAGGGAACACACCTCCAGCCTATTCAACCTCTCCCTAAACCTCAAATCCTCCAACCTTGGCAACATCTTTATTCATCTTTTCTGAACCTTATCAAGATTCACAACTTCCTTCCGAAAGGAAGGAGATCAGATTTTCACATTCCAAAGTGGCCTAGCCAATGTCCTGTGCAGCTGCAACATGACCGCCCAACTCTTATACTCAAAAGATGTAGGTTTACTCGATGAGCTGGAAGGTTCGTTTTCAGACGTTTCGTCGTCATACTAGGTAACATCAATGAGACTCCAGTGAAGCACTGGTTTTATTGATCTGCTTTCATTTTCTGTGTTGAGGTTTCCTTGGGTTGATGACGTTATTCCCCATGGAGAGTCATTTCCTGTCATTGTTGTCGCTGAGGGTGGTAATTGGGATTCAAGTCAATGTGTGTGTTGATAGAGTTTTGGTTGGAATATCATGCTTCTCGGAAATATCGTGCGTATCTCTATTTGCCTTGTCCTTGCATGGATGTGTTCTCCCGGTTATCGTGGTGTACTTCTTCATCCGTAGTGAGGAAACTCATGAGATTGGGTCATGCATTTCTGTGGTTAGTTGTTGTTTGTCAAATGTAGTGTTTTTTTTACGGTTCTTGCAAGTTATTTAGGTTCTGCAGGTTATTTAAATATGGAGGGTGTGGAATAGAACATTTTAGCAGAGATAGGAACAGCAGCTTTGTTTGAGACTGTTAAGGAAACATTGTACAAACTGGAGGAGGTTCCTGCAGAAGGGAGGGTTTTGGGAGAAGGGGAGATGTTTATACAGATAGGGGTATAAGAGCCGGAGAAGTTTATGGAGATGTGGAGATGGATGGAGAGACTGGAGGATATTACATTTACTGTGTTAGTGAGAGCAACAGGAGGATGTTACTTCGATAGTGAGTCTTGTAAGAACTGGATCAAGAGAGTTACAAACATTTGATTGGGTTCGTCAGATCGACAGTGCTGCAGGGACCTTAGAGGATTACACAGATAGCTGCAATTGTAGGATCTTCACAGACTGATAGTGATTTAGAGACTGGAAGAGGTTATATCGAAAAGGAGGGTTGTAGGTGCTGCCGAAGCTAATAGAGTGTTGAGGGGATACAGTATTTTACTGAGAGCGGGAGTTTTCTTGACAGGAGTAGGTTACAGATCGTGATGATGGTTTGGCTTGAGAAAATTAAAGGTAATTGAGAGTTTTCGCGTGTCGAAGAGATTACGTTGATAAGGTAAATTGAAGACATGAAGCATTTTTTCATGGAAAGGATAACACACATTGTGAGGGACGTGGGCATTGAGAATGAAAACGCAGACCTAGAGGGTGGTATTGATAAATTGAACTTCAGAGATAGGGATTGCAGTAGGGTTTCTTGAGCTAGGGAAAGTTGTATTTCCTGGCTAAGGTTACGCTGATACAGGTATTGTTATGAAGAGTGTAATGGAAGATAGAGGAGTTAAGATGATTTAGGACGGGAGGAAGTCACGGAGATATTAAGGAGGCCAGGTTACAGACATAGGCAGGGTTCAAGCAGCTTCAGAACACTACATAATTAGCACATCTTCGGATTGTGGGTGAAAGCCGTAGCACCCAAAGGAAACCCACGCAGATTCGGGGAGAATGTGCAAACTCCACACTGACAGCTGCCTGAGATTGGAATCGAAACGGCTCCCTGGTGCTGTGAAGCAGTAGTGCTCCCACTGAACCACCGTGCCACCTCCAAGAGATAAGAATAGTGCAAAACTGAAGTGTCCAAATTTGAGGAAGTACACTTACCATTAGATTATCATTATTAATGGATATTATCACTATCAATAAACAGGATCTGACAAGCGCAAACTAGGAGACACTGCTTGCACCTGAGTCTATATTCAGAAAGTAGGAGTATTTTAAAGTGATGCAGTGTGAATTCAGGTCCAGCGTGTTCCCATAGGAGTGTAAGGCAAATGCAACACTCCCAGCGAATATTGAGCAAGCAATATCATGAGTTTGACAAAACAAATGAAGTGCAATAAAACTGGCGAAACACAGAGAGGACAATGGGATTGTGAAAACATGAGGGGAAAGCAATGGTCAGGAAATATATTTGGAAAATAATATTCAAGAAAAGCCATGAGGTATTTTATCAGTACAGTTAGGGTAAGAGGAATCCCAGCAAAACAGTGGGGCTTGTTAGAAACCAAAGAGACAATCTGTGCATGGAACCAGAAGAAATAGGTGAGGTCTTGAATGAAGACTTCCCATCTATATTCACACACGAGAAAGACATTGTCGCCGGGGACTTCAGTTATGATGGTGAGGTTCGAGAACTTGTTAAGATCAATAAGGAGGAGGTATTAAATGCTTTCACAGACATAAAGGTGGAGAACTCCCTACCGCCCAATGAAATGCATCCCAGGCTGCTATGAGAGGTGATGCAGGAGATTGCTGGAAATACACTTCATGCTTTTCTGTACACAGGTGAAGTGCCACATTACTGGATGTTGCAAATGTGGTTCATTCGTTCAAGAATGGCAGCAGGGATAGGCCAAGTAATTCCAGAGCATATAGTTTGACATTAGTGGGAGGGAAATTGTTTGAAATAATTCTGATAAAAAGGATGAATCAACATTTTGGAAAGGCAGAAATCGATCAAGTATAGTCAGCACAGATTTGGTACAGGAAGATCCTGTCTGATTAATCCAAATGAGAGTTTTGAAATGGTGTGTGAAAGTACTGATGAGGTCAGTGCTGATGACGTGGTTTACATGGAGTATATTAACGACTTTGATAAGATCCCACATGGAAGGCTGTTCCAAAAGGGAAGAACCCAATGGGATTCATGCCAAGTTATCAATTTGGATCCACTATTGTTGAAGGGTTGTTTTTGTGATTGGAAGCCTTCCACCATTGGGTGTACCGAAGGGATCTGAGCAGAGGCTTATAGAAATTCATTTAACAGACATCTGAATGGGTATATAAATAGGAAGGGTTGAGAAGAATATTGACAAAGTTCTAGCAAATGAGACCAGAAACATCATGCAAGAGTTGAACCGAAGGATCTATTTCCATGCTGTGCATATCTTGTATTCTATATCTTAAATGGAACCCGCTATAGAAGAGGAGGTGGTGGAGGTCTTAAACCACAGAGTTAGATAAATCCCCAGTCCCTAATCAAATGTATTTCAGGGGATAGCGAAAAGCTAGAGAAGAAACTTTGGGGCCCCTATCAGAGATATTTGTACCACATAGAGCCATGTGTGATGGGATGGAAGACTGAAGGATGGCATCGTGGGCAGTGAAGGAGATTTTTTAAGATTACAAAGGAATCTCGATGATATGGCTGAATGGCTGAAAAACCGGAGATGGAATTCAATCTGAATAAATTTGGGTCAACAAAGAAGGTAGGGCTTATACAATAAATGGTAGGACCTTTTCCAGTGCTGTAGAAAAGGGAGAGCTCGGGGTTCAGGTACATTAATCTTTGAAGTTTCAAACGTGGATAGACAAAATGGTTTGAAATGTGCGTGTCACACTTGCTTTCATTGCTCAGTACTTTGGATATACGAGTTGGAAGTCACGCTGAAATAATACAGGCCATTGGTGAACGTTCTTTTGCAATACAGCGCCCAGTTATAGGAAGAATATTATTAAGCTGGATAGCTTTCAGATGAGATTTACCTGGATGTTGCTAGGTACGGAATGTCTCAGTCATGAGGAAATGTGGGATTTGTTGTAAATTTTCATTGAAAGCTGAAAGCTGAGAGGCGATCTGATAGAAGTGAATAAAATACTGAAGGTATAGATAGAGTTAATATTCGTTATCCTTTCCTGTGAACATGGCATTTTCAAGACTAGGGGCTACATTTTTAACTTGAGAGGACGGACATTGGTGGTGGGGTCCGTTTGGACCATCTCTGACAACTCTCTCCCCTTCCTGGTTCACCTGGACCATCTATGACACCTCCCTCTCCCTCCACTTCCTGGACCTGTCCATCTTCATTAAAGAACGACCGACTTGACACTGACATTTTTTACAAACCCACCGACTCCCACAGCTACCTGGATTTCAACTCTGTCCATCCTACCGCCTGCAAAAATCCCATCGCATATTCCCAATTCCTCCACCTTTGCTGTATCTGCTCCCAGGAAGACCAGTTCCATCACATAGCACATCATGGCCTCATTCCTTAGAGACCGCATTTTCCCTTCTCACTTGGTTAAAGTTGCCGTCCGACACATCTCGTGCATATTCCACCTCTCCACCTCAAGTCCCACCTCTCCAACCGTAACAAGGACAGAACCCCCCGGTGCTCACCTTCCACTCTCCCAACATCGCATATATCACATTATATGACAACATTTCCGCCACCTCCAAACGGACCACACCACCGTAACTACAAGGGAGTTGCAGTGGGAATGGTCTCTGCAGAATGCAGATACGGGTGGGAAAGGAAATATGTCGCTGGTGGTGTGGTCTGACAGCAGTTAGTAGAATTGGCAGACTTTAATGTGCTGTATCTGGCGATTACTGAGGTGAAAGGTGAGGCCTGTGGTAAAATTCCTATTGTAGTTGAAGCGGTGGGGTAAAGGTGGCTGTGTGGGAATTGGGCGATATGCGTTGGAGGACATTGTTGAACACGTTAGAAGAAAATTGCGATTCTTGAATTCGGAAAACTTTCTGAAATGTTTTGAAGGGGAATTGCTTCTCCTGGGTGAAAATATGGCAGAATCGGAGGGGTTATGTGCACAGGGTCACGTTCTTACGGGAGGATACTCGAGTGTGAATCAGGAGAGCAAATAATGGGACATGAAATAGCTCGAGGAAATGGTTGAAACAGAATCCATAGAGCTGATGCAAATTCATCGCAGATAAAAGACTAACCAGTTAGAGAATAGGACCCCTTAAAGATTAACAAGGCCATCTATGGAACCACAGAAGGTGGTAGAGATATCTTGCGAGTATTTCACATATCATTTTTATTACTTGAGAGTGACATGGAAGTTAAAGAGTTTGGAGAACTAAATAGTGATAACTTGATAAATGTTCATATTGCAGAGGTGTTAGTACCAGTTGTTTTAAATCGCATCAAAGTGGATAAATCAATGGGGCCTAATCAGGTGTATCTCAGAATTGTGTGGAAAGCCAGTGAGGTGATTGTTGGGCCCCATCAAAGAGATATTTATATCAAAGAGAGTCACAGGTGATATTCTGGAAGACGGGAGGTGCAATGATTTTAAGAAAGGTTGTTAGTAAAGGCCGCGGAACAATGGAACTGTGAGCTTAATGCCAGCGCAGGCAAGTTGTTGGAAGGGACCCTGAGGAATAGGATTGACATGTGATTGCAAAGGCATGAAATGATTATGGATAGTCAACATGACTTTGTGCATGGGAGATTGTCTCACTAACTTGGTTGTATCTTTTGAAGAAATTACCAAGAAGATTGAAGGCAGACTGTGGACGTTGTCAATATGTACTTCGGAAAGATATTCAACGAGGCTCCACAAAGTAGACTGGTTAGCAAGGTTAGATAACATGCAATACATTGAGAACTAACCATTCGGAAAGAAAGTTGGATTGAATTTAGGAGACTGAGACTGGTGATGGAGGGTTGCTTTATGGACTGGAGACCTGTGATCAGGAGTGTGCTGCAGGGACAGATGCTAGGTCTTTTTATGTAAATGACTTGAATGTGAATAGGCTGACAGAAGGGGAGTCTTGGCTCTAGAAGTAAAGGTAGCAATAAAGAGGTGATAATGAGTGTGCAGAGAGAGATTATACGGAGATTAGGAGCTGAGAATGACCAAGGCTGAAGCCAGTGTTCTGTGACAAAATATGTGGTTGATGGGGGGATGGGTGAAGCAGATGCAAAATGGAAAACAGTGGAGAAGGGTAGCAAAGGAGGAAGAGGAGAGGACAAAAGGTGAAGAGAGAGTGGGGAGAGAGGGAAAGAGAGACAATCAAGAAATAAGAGGTACAGAACAGTGAAAAACATTTTTCAAAGGCAAATAAAATAAATGAAATAAAATTACAGAGCAGAATGAAAGGAGAGGGGTCGAGATAGGATAATCATCTGATGACAGATGGGTTTTGATGTGAATATGTGAGGTATGGTCAGTAGGTTTACAAAATAGACCGAAATTGGAGGTATAGTGGAATGCGAAAAGTCGCAGGTAGGCAGGGTAGTGAAGGCAGCGTGTGGTACACTTTCTGTTATTGGTCAATGCATTGAATTCAGAGGTTGCGACGTCAAATTATGGCTCTATAGGACATTGATTAAAGCTCATCTGGAATTCTGTTTTCAGTTTCAAACTCCCTGTTGGAGCAATGATGTTGTGAAACTTGAAAAGGGTCAGAAAGTATTTTCAAGGACTTTGATAGAGTTGGACGGTTTGAACTATTGGGAAAGCCTGAATAGTCTTGCTCTATTTTCGCTGTAGATTTAGAGCCTGAGAGGTGACCTTATTAAGGTTTATAATCATGAGTGGCATGGGTCAGCTGAACAGTCTGTGTCTTTTTCTCATGTTAGGTGGTCCAAACTAGAGGGCACATGCTTAAGGGAGGGGGTAAAGATAAAAAGGGATCTAAGGGGGTAACATTTGCACGTCGAGTGTGGTTCGTGCTTGGAATGAACTGCTTGAGGAAGGGGTGGAGGCTAGTACAGTTGTAACATTTAAAAGCATCTGATTGTGTACATGAAGAGGAACATTTAGAGGGACATGAGCCAGCCACCTGGTAAATGGGAGTCCATTAGTTTAGGATTTCTGGTTGGCATGCACGAGTTGGACTGTACGGTCTGTTTCAGTGTTGTACATCTCTATGACATTAATAAATTATAATTGTGATAGGTTTCTCTTTTTTGGACAAGTAGTACAACTTTAGATAATTCTCCTTGGAGATGAGAAGATTAAGCAATGATTTTGACAAGGAACAGTTTTTTTTCAGAGAGATTTAATTGACAGAGAGGCAGAGACAAATTATTAACGTTGTCATAATTTTCAGTAACTACTATCAGGTAATTGGCAAATAATGAAGGTTGCAAATGTGAATATTATTTTACTCAGTAAGTTCTGATCATCTGGCACTGTCTGAATGGCAGCTGGACACAGATTCAGCAGTTATTCTCAAACAGATTTAGAATTTTACGATTGAAAGAAACGTGTAGAGAGCTATGGACGAATAGGAGAGGGGTTGGGATAGAATGGCAACATCTCCAGAGGGACAGCCGCAATTGGTTCAACAGCTCCCAACCCCTGTGCTCTGAGATGATGCCCCATTCACTATGATTGGGGATATGCATAGGAAAGGGTTAGAGGGTTATGGGCGAACAGCTGGCGAATGGGGCTCCATTGATTTAGTATCCCCAGTTGGCAGGGGCGTTTTGGACAAAAGGGTCTGTTTCTGTGCTGTAAATCTCTATTATACTAATAAATTATAATATGCAGCTCTTTTATTGAGAGGTAGCAGAAGTGGAGATAATTTCCTTGGAGCTGAAACGTTTAAGCAGTGATTTCAACCAGGAGCAGATTTGTTTCCAGGCTATTTAATTTACAAAGTCAGAGAGAGAAATCATAACGTTGTCACAATTTTTAGGAACTATTAAACTTGGCAAATCATGCAAGGTTGAAAGGTGAAGATTATTTTACTCAGTAAAGTCTGAGCATCGGGAACGGTTCTGCATCGTCTGATTGTTGTTTCTGATTTACAGCATCCACAGTTCATCCACAGATTCAGCAGTCATTCTGAAACAGATTTGGAATGTAATTTTTGAAGGACAGATTTGGACAGCTATGAACAAATGGAAGGGGAGTTGGGACAGATTTGAAACATCTCCAGAGGGAGAGAGTATAGGCCCAATGGGCTGAATAGCCGCTAGTCCTGTCATCTGTGATACTGCCCCATTCATTGTGAATGATGAAGCTCATCCCAGGGCAGAGAGAGAAAGGATCCCACCACTCACCTCACAATGGCGCCCGGCTGATTGACGGCAGCGCCAGACCAATAGGAGGTGAGTTGGTGTGGATAACACGTGACCAAGGGCTGTGCAGGCACAATGTCACTGTGAGGGGGAGCTCAGTGAATGTGAAGGGAGTGGTAGAGACAGCTGACACTGTGTAAAAATAGCGTTAGTGTTAACTGGGAGGGTTTATAAACACATGGTGCAGGTCACTGGACCTGAATTAGAAACTCCAGGTAAATTAGAACCAAATGAACTGTGGATGATTTAAATCAGAAACAACAATCAGAAGATACTAGAAAAGGTCAGCAGGTCTGGCAGCATCTGTGAAAAGAAATCAGTGTTAACGTTTCGGATCCAGTGAAACTTCCTCAGAACTGATGGTGTGAAAATGTCGTTTTCTATGCGGAAGGTATATTATACACAGCGAGAAGAACATTTGGATCAAGGAGTAGATAAATATCTGGCTGGGAGGGTGAATAGCTCTTAATGGAGAATGTTAGTGGCTAACCATAGGTATTGTGTAATGGCGAATTATGTAATGACAAGACCTGGTGTCTGAGTTAGGGGCATATGACATGAGGGAATTCAGGCCAGATAACTAGTGAATTCAGTGTTATGTCCGGAGTGCTGCAGCGTTCCCAAGCACAAAATGAAGTATTCTTCCAGCTTATGCTGATCTCCACTGGAAGATTGCAGGACGCCTGAGTCATTTGTTAGCGAGAAAACAGGGTAGGGTGTTAAAGTGGCAGCAACTAAAAGCTCGGGGTTACTTGCAGACAGTGTACAGATCATCTGACGTCATTTCTGTCAACTCCAAGATGCCGCCATCAAACATTCCCTTCCATCCCTTGTCCACCTTTTGCAGGGAGAGTTCCCTCTCAGACATCCTGATCCACTCCTCATTCACTCCAAACAGGACCCACCGCCAATCCAGCACATTCCCCTATAACCGCCCAAGGTATAACACGTGCCTATTGACTTTCTTCTTCCTCAGTATCCAAGAACCACAACACACCATCGAGCTGTCTGTCTTTTTAGCACACTACTCTGTTCCCTGGCAAACATCTCTGTTTCAGGCTTGCTCCAGCATTCCAGTGAAGCTCAGCACAAGCTGGAAACGCAGAACCTAATATTGTGCTTGGAGACTGTGCAGCCTTACAGACTCAATATCATGTTGAATAAGATTAGACCTTTCTCCTAGCCCCTTACCCAACACACCAGGTCTTGATATCACATAGCCTGCCATTGCACACTACTTATTGAATATTTGCAGGGCCTAAAACCATTACACCATTTATCCGTTTGATGTTATTATATGCTTGATGTGTATTAGCTACTCCTCGGTCACAGGAATGGCTAATGTAGAAAAAAAATCATGGAACAAAAAACGTGATTCCTTGAACTGTCGCGGTAAATCAAATTAAACTCCATTTGCCTCTCTTCAGCCCATTCTCCCAATTGATCAAGATCCCTTTCCAATCACAGATAATCTTTGTTAGGATCCACTTTAACATTTTTTATGTCACACAAACGAACCATACTGTGTGTATTCTTATCCCCAAGTCATCTATATACATGGCAAATAAAAATGGACACAGCACCGATTGCAGTGGAGCACTGCTGGTCACAGACATCCAGTCTGAAAAGCAACCCTCCACTATTGCTCTGTCTCCTGCTTTTCAGCTAATTTCCTATCCAGTTGGCAAGCTGTACCTGAATCCCATGTGATCGAACTTTACAAATTCGTTTCCCATGCAGAACCTTTTCAAAGGCTTTTGTAAAAAAAAAAACAATGTCTAATGCCCTGCCGTCATTGATTTCTTGGTGACTAACTTAAAAAACTCAATCAAGTTTGTGAGACACCCTCTTACATAACCATACTGTATATCCCTAATCATTCCTTAGTTCTCCAAATATATGCAAATCCTAATCTTCAGAATCACCTCCAACAGCTTCCACACCTCTGAAGTCAGGCTCAGAGGTCTACAGTTCCCAGATTTCTCCTGATATCCCTTCTTTAACAAAGTGCAACATTAGCCACTCTCCAGTCATCAGGCAGCTCACCCGTTGTTGTCAGTTGTACAGGTATTTCTCTATGGTGCTCCCAATGTCCTCCAACCCAAACTGTTCCCGTACTATCACTTTAGTTCCTTTCCCTATCTTATGTGCCAAGGTAATTTCAGGTGTTGCTCGATTTCTGACAGAAATATTGCATTTGGTAAAGAATATTGACTTGAACTCATTTCTCAAACTTTGAACCAATCAAACCTTTCACACGATGGTATTCTTAATCAATGTTTGAAAAAACTGAATCACCCACTATTGCAACATTATTATGACTTTATATCAGAGATCGCTCTGTCTATTTGTTCCTTGAGTTCTCTCTAAATATTGCAGCGTCTATAGTGCTATTCAACTGAGGTGATTTTTTTATTACTTTAAAAACACAATTTCTTTTGAAAAAAGCTCTCATCCACAATTTAAAAATAGATCCTTTTTGTTTATTCTCCCCGAGAATGTTGGCATTTTCCCAGAAGGCAGTTGAGAGTCAGTCACATTGCTGTGGGTCTGGAGTCATATGTTGGCTAGACCAGGTGAGGTTGATAGTTTCCCTCCCTAAAGGACATTAGTGAACCAAATGATTTCTTTTTTCTTCTAACAATCGACAATGGTTTCATGGTCATCATTAGACTTTTCATTCTCGATTTTATTGAATTCAGATAACACCATCAGCCATGTTAGGATTCGAACCCTAATCCGCGGAACATTACACATACTACTCGTCTGTCAAGAATACCATTCGGCCATTGCCTCCCTTTTTACGAAGGTTCAAAACAAAAAGGTCAGTCATTCTACGTGTACAATTTGAGATTACGCACTGAAACGTCCATGTATTGGCCTCTCCAAAAGATCATCTCACAGAAGTCTATATGGGGGGAGAAAATATTTTACTTTTTTGGATTTTTATTTTATATTTTTGAGATAAAAGAAACAAAAAATGAATCGAAATAAAAATCTTATATCACAGACATATAATCGCTGAAACGGGAGGGGGGATTACAGAGATAGGGAGGGATGTGAGACTGGAGGGGCATTACATATAGTGAGAGTGCTGTGAGGCTAGAGGGGGATCATTGCCCAAACATCGCCTTTGTACATGGACTCCCGCATTTCAGGAAGGCAGTTTCCACCACCTTTCTCCAAGTCAAATAAAAATGGCCAATTAATACTGGTCTGTGCAGCAGAGGCAAAACTCAGCGAATAACACGACAGCAGTGAACTCTCTCAGCTGACTGGCTATGAAGTTAGAAACCACTCTGGAAATGGAGCTGGGAGACAAGAGACACAAAGTGACGTTTAACAACTGCTCTCAGAAAGACCTCAATCTCAGAACTACTTCCAGCCTGGGATCATCTCAGTGGGTATCAATCTCTTAAAACATCAATCTTATTCTGTTTTAGTTTGATCCATCTACAGTAGTGAGTAAAGTGATGGCTTCTTATTAATATGTCTTACGGTTTCTAGATTACATTTTTAAAATTTAAAACATAGGCATTAAGTTATTCGGGGGCAGTATTTTGTAGATCAGTAAGACTGTGTCTTTTTCTGGATTTGTAGATTGTTAACACGGAGAGATGGCCTGTTTCGAGTGACGTGTTGCTCCTGTCGGATGTGTGAGATTAAGGAAAGTTTCAATGATCTTGATGATTATATTTGAAGGAGGTGTGATTGCCAGTCCTATCGGATTTCATGGATTGGTTGGGGAGGATTTAAATGATATGGAGACGCTGATGTTAGGCTGTGGTAGATAGAGTTAAAAATCAGACAACACCAGGATATAGTTCAACAGATTTATTTTGAAGAACTAGCTTTCGTTGCGCTGTTCCTTCATCAGATGATTGTGGAGTGATTGCAAGCAGTTAGGAATTGACAAGAGCCAGGGGGTGTCAGAGGTGGCAGTCTCAGGATGGTAGGATACTACAGATACAGTCAGTTAGATGGGTTACCTCCACGAAAGGTACAAGGGCTAGGCAGGTAATGCAGCAGTCTCCTGTGCCTGTCCCCACCTCAAAAAAGTATTCTGGTTTGGAAAATGTTGTGGTTAATAGACGTTCAGGGAAATGTAGCACGAGCAGCCAAGTTACTGGTGCTGAGACTGGCTCTACTCTAATGTGACATATATCAGGTTCCAGATAATCAATTGTGATTGGGGACTCTCTAATAAGGGGCACAGACTGCCGTTTCTGAAGCTGGTAGTGAGACATCAGAAGGTGCCTCCCTCATGCCAAGATCAAGGATGCCTCAGATTGGGAGCAAAATATATTCAAGTCGGAGAATCATTAGTTGGAGGTCATTGCACAATGGTTCCAATGACAGATGAAGGGGGTCCTGATGAGAGAATACAAGATGTTATGTAGGAGTTTAAAAAACGGGTTCTCAAGGATAGTAATATATAGATTACTCCTGGTACAACATGCTAGTGAGAGTAGGAATAGCAGGATGGAGGAGATGAATGTGTGGCGAAGGAGCTGTTGCAGGGGAGAAGGAATGACATATTTGGATCATGGGAATTTCTTCTGGGGTATATCTGACCTACATAGCAAGGACAGATTGCACCTGCATTGGAAGGGGACTAAAATCCATGCAGGGAGATTTGCTCGTGCTGCTTACGAGGCATTAAACCCAAAGAGACAGAGGAAAAAGACTTACATGTGAGGCTGGTACTGTTCAGAGGTCATACAAGCAAGAGCAAGCCACAGAATGAGGTGAGACTGACCAGTTACAGTGCTTTTATTTCAATGCAAGAGTCTTGACCAGTTGGCAGATGAGCGCAGGTAATGGTTTTGAACATGGCACTGTATCGCATATATCGCAACTACAAAGGCATGACTCAGGGGTGGATAGGACTAGCAGATCAATGTTCCAAGATATAAATGTTATAGCAAGGATAGAAAGGGAGAACAGAGCAGGGGGAGTGGCGTTTTTTCTTAGGGATAACATTACGGCTGGGATTCGGGAGGACATTCCTGGGAGCCCATCCAGGTACGTTATCAGATTGGAACGGAGAAATAAAAAAAGTGATGATCTCCTTATTGGGATTGTGCGATCGACACCACCACCCCCCACCCCCCACCCAACAGTCAGCGGGGAATTGACAAACCAATTTACTGGAAGATCTCAGTTATATGAAAGAATAATGTGGTTGAAATGATAAGGAGTTTTAACTCTCCAAACTGATCCTCAGAATCCTGCGAAGAGCTTGGATGGACAGGTGTTTGTTCAGTGTATACGAGAAAATGTTTGATTCATATTGTAGGATGTACCTACTAGAGAAGGAACAAAACTTAACCTTGTTTTTTCATTTGTCACAGGATGAGGACGTCACTGGCTGGGTCAGCATTTATTGCCCATCCCTAATTATCAAGAAGGCAGTTAGGAGACGACCACGTTGCTATAGGTCAGGAGTCACATGTAAGCCAGATTAGATAAAGATGGCAGATTCCTTCCCTGAGCGACATTAGAGAATGACTTATATACATGACTTGGATGTGAATATATGTGGTATGATCAGTAGGTTACAGATTATATCAAAATTGGAGGTGTAGTGGACAGTGATGAAAGTTAGTTCAGATACAACAGGATATTGATCAGATGGGCCAATGGCCTGTGAAATGGATGACGGAGCTCAGTTTAGATAAATGTGGGCTGAACATTTTGGAAAGGCAAATCAGGATAGGATTTACGCGATCAATGGTAAGGTCCTGGCGAGTTCTGCTGAACAAAACGACCATGGAGTGCAGATTCATTTTTTTCTTGAAAGTAGAGTTGCAGGTATGCATGGGATTCAAGGCAGCATTTGGTACCCTTATACATATTGGTCAATACATTGAATACAGAAGCTGTGACGTCATACTGAGGCTGAAGAGAACATTGATTAAGCCACTTCTGGAATTCTATGTTAAGTTTGAATTTTCCAGTTCTCGGAAGGATGGTGTGAAATGCGAAAGGGATCAGACAAGACATTGCCAGGGTTGGAAGATTTGGGCGACAGGGAAAGACTGAATAACCTGGGTCTATTTTCTCTGGAGAGTCAAAGACTGAAAAGTGACCTAATGGAGATTTATAAATTCATGAGGGGCACGGATAAGGTGAACTGCCGGGGTATTTTCTCCCCAGGTTAGGTGGGTCCAAACAAGAGCAAATGGGTTAAAGTTGAGAGGGCAAAGATTTAAAAGGGATTCAAGGGGCATCGCTTTCAAGCTGAGTGTGGTCTATGTATGGAGTGAGCTGCCAGATCAAGTAGTGGAGGCTGATACAATTACAATATTTAAAAGGCATCCGACTGGGTTCATGAATATGAAGGGGTTCGAGGGATATGAACCAATAGCTGGCAAATGGTACTCCATTTGCTTAGGATTTCTAGTTGTCTTGAACGAATTGTGCTGTACTTCTGTATGACACTAATAATTTAAAATAATCTTCATTCCTCTTTAATGTACAGCCAGCAGAAGCACAGATAATTGTCCTTAGAGCTGAGTAGGTTAGGCAGAGATTTCGACCAGGTGCAGATTTGTTTCCAGGCTATTTAATTTGCAGACAGAGAGGAATTGTTAACATTGACACAATTTTTAGAAACTACTTTCAGATAATTGACAAATATTACAGGTTTAAAATGTGACGATTATTTTACTCAGTAAGTTGTGAGCATCTGGAACAGTCTGATGGCAGCTGGAGACAGATTCAGCAGTTATTCTCAAATAGATTTGGAATTCTCATTTTTAAGGAACGATTTGGAGGACTATGGGCAAATGACAAGGGAATTGCGACAGATCTTCAGCAACTCCAGACGGAGAGACAACAGCCCCAATGGGTTGTATAGCCCCTACCCCCTGTGCTCTGTCCTACTGCCCCATTTCAATAACGAAGCTCATCGCAGGGCAGAGAGAAGGACGATCCCACCACTCACCTCATAACTGTACCCGCCTAATTGACAGCAGCTCATCAACTAAGAGAAGGAGAGTTGGTGTGGCCCTGCAGTCAATGAGAGTGAACAGCAGCATGACACGTGACCATGATCTGTCCAGGCGCAGAGCCACTGTGAGTGGGCACTCAGTGAGTGTGAAGGGAGTGGGAGAGACTGCAGAGACTGTGACAGACACTGCTACACATGAATTACTAACTCCCGGTAAATTAAAACCAAATGAAATGTAAATGCTGCAATCAGAAACAACAACCAGGAGGTTCTGGAAAAGGTCAGCAGTTCTAGCAACATATGTGAAGAGAAATCATAGATAAAGTTTCAGATCTCAGTGATCCTGAGTTGATGTTACCGGAAAAAAAATAGTTTATATGCAGAAGGTAGGGTGGGGTGGGGGCCGATATAAGGAATAAAGGATCGGTGGGGATAGAGCGATAAGAATGCTTGTGTAAAGGAATGGATAATGATGTGGCGGGGAGGGTGAATAGCTGTTAATGGAGAGTGTTAGTGGCTAACCATTGGTAGTGTATAATGGCAGGCTGCGATAAGAAGGTGTAGTGTGTGGGTAGTAGGCGAGGACGTGGGGTTGTTAACCTACGGTTAGCCACTCACTGCCTCCATTGTAAACTGCTCCAAACCTACATCACTCCAAGATTGGAGCTGCCAAAGACACAATCTTCTGGGATATCCTCCCTAACCGCTCTGACCTCCTTTAAGATGAATTTTAAATCGTTCTCTTTAATCAAAGTTTCCATCATTGATGAAGCACTTTAGGAGATTTGTCAATGTCTGAAGCTCCGTACAATGCAAGTAGTTGTTGTTATTTTCTGACAATGGGAGAAACAGGAATTAACATTCTGTCTTTTATCTGATGAGCAGGAGTAAAGCAGAAGCGCTGTGCATGCAACAGCCAACAATGGTCCACGGGTGATTGATGTCAGCGTGGGACCACGAAGAGGACAGGGCGCAGGATTAGAGCACCAAACAATCGGAGTGAATGAGGGGCGGGGCTATACTTGACCACGTGATCAGCCTCGCGAGCAGCACAGTATTGTTGTGAACAAGGCATTGGGAATGTGAATGTGCAGAACACGCGAAAGGTAAGAAATGAACAGCAGGAAGAGGAAGGGAAATGGTGTTGGTATGTGCTCAGAAGTTTTACAGCAACTTAGAGCACATCGGAAAACAAAAATTTGAAATTCCCAGGCCTGTGTTTACCTCAGATGGCAAAAGGCCCGAGTGAGCGCCGGAATCTTTATTGGAGGGTAGTGATCCTCGGCTGTCAAGATTGTGAGGGGCAAGCTGCAGCAGGACGGATGCACAGCCTTCCCTTACAGGGAGTGATAGTGCAGGACTTTCACAATGTGCCAGAGTCAGGATGTTTTCAAAGTCCAAGAGCGTGATACTGGAAAGCACAGCAGGTCAGGCAGCAGCCGATCAGTGGGAAGGAAAATGAACTGGAAAGACATGTCAAGAGGGCGGTGCCAAGTTTGAAATTTGTGTCGAAGATGAAGTGGGGGGAGGGGAAATGTAGAAACTGCTCAAATCCACATTGATCCCATGTTATTGGAGGATACCAAGGGCGGAAGATGAGGCATTCTTCCTTCAGGCATCATATGATTTGGATTTGGGTGTGGAGGAGGCCTGGGAGCTAAATGTCCTTGGTGATGTGCGAGTGGTTGTTAGAGTCTTCGGACGCAACGTGTTGGCTTGTTTAGTGCTTTACCGTTACTTTCACAGAACTTGTATAAATGAGTCTTACACTGCTGCTCAGCCTCTGAGCATTTGCTGCTATCTTAACGGATTTCATTTTCAACAATATCTGAAACGATAAATAATTCGTTTTTTCCAAAATAAGTGGATTTTCCTTCCATTTCTGACTGTCAAATTCTGCACCATTTTCATTCACTGTAATTCATTTTGCACTCCCTTAAATATCAGCTGTGTTTCTCCCTCCGCAGATACCAATGATCAATGCCACGCTTGCCTGTGGAGAATATGATGTTTGACTTCTTTGTACTGCTGCAGTTCCTGTGGTGAAGGTGTTCCCAAAATTTAGTTCGCTCAGAGATGTTACAGATTATTCACTCAGAAGAGGTGACAACATGTGTGCAAATCAAAACAGTTCGTACTTTTACTATTTTTATAACTTCTGACACAAGAGATATTAGGCCAGGTGATCAAACACATTGCCAAATAAGCAGGACTTCAGGATCAGCTTCAAGGAGGATAGCACACCTGAGAGCGTGAGGGTGGGAATTCCAGACCGTGTTGCCTTGACAACAGTAGAAAGAGCCAGGCAGGTGAAGCAATGCATCAACATGGTTGGGAATCTGAAAGAAAATAAGTTGTAGAGATCTCAAATGTTGTGTGGTGCAGGTAGATCGCAATGTTCACAGCCAAGAATTAAATCAAGGGTGAGAATTTTAAGTTCTTGTTGCTTCTGAATAGGAACCTTTTGATGGATCAACAAGTTTTGGTACAAGTGAGCACTTGGGCAGCTGAGTTAACGATATCCTTGAGGTTACATGTAAGTTGAATGTGAGAGTCTGGCCAGGAGTGTATTTGGATAATAAAGTCTGGAGATAGCATTGGGATGGATAAGAAATTCACCAAATGAGCTGAGACTGGGGTGGAGTTGGGCGAAGTCACTGATGGAGAAATAGCGGTTTTGGAGTGGGATTAGGCTGTCACCCTCAGCTCATCTCTGGAATTCAGCTGTTTGTCCGTTTTTTGAATCATATCTGCAAAAAGCTCAGGAACTGAATGGCCCTGGCAGGACCTAAACTGGGCATCACTGAGCAGGTTATTGCTGAGCAGCTGCTGCTTGAGAGCACTGTTGGCGTCACCTTCCATTACTTTACTACTGATCGAGTGTGGACTGATGGAGGGAAATTGGCTGGGTTGGCTGTTTCCTGTGTTTCTGCATTGAACATACCCAGGCAGCGTTCAACATTGTCAGTCGATGCTGGGGTTTGTGGTTGGAAAGTTCTGGAGCACAAGCCATCAGTACCATAGCCCGAATGTTGGCAGGGATCATACCCCTTACACTCTTTGTCCA
The DNA here is from genome assembly GCF_047496795.1 of Chiloscyllium punctatum. Taxonomy (NCBI): domain Eukaryota; kingdom Metazoa; phylum Chordata; class Chondrichthyes; order Orectolobiformes; family Hemiscylliidae; genus Chiloscyllium; species Chiloscyllium punctatum. The sequence continues at coordinate 34,757 of NW_027309860.1, forward strand.
TTTCTTGATATTATTTGAACTGAAACGATTGGTTGAGCATCTGTGATGGGGACCACTGGAGAAGGCTGAGATGGAAATTGCTGCAAAAGCTGTCGTCTTATCTGTTGCATGAATGTGTGAGGCCCCTCCATCAGTAAGGGTGGGGATGTTCTGTGATTCTTCCTCCAATGAGTTGTTTAATTGTCCATCACCATTCATGACTGAGTGTTGCAGAATTGCAGAGCTCGGATTTAATCCATTGGTTGTGGGATCGCCTAGTTCTATTTCTTGTCACTTGTGCTGTTTGGCATGCTGGTTTGGTCGGTCTTTTAGGTATGATACAAGATTACAGTGGTGCTGGAAAAGCACAGCGCATCAGGCAGCATCTGAGGAGAGGGAAAATCGAAGTTTTTGGCAGGATCCTTTCATCCTGTTGAAAGGATCCTGCCCAGAACATCGATTTTCCTGCTCCTCAGATGCTGCCTGACCCGCTGTGCTTTTCCAGCACACTCTAATTTTGTCTGATCTGCATCACCTGCAGTCCTCACTTTCACCTACCTCTTTTAGGTATGCCTGACGGTCCTCCTGACATACCATCCTGCACTTTGCACTGAAACAGGATTGATCCGCTATTCTGATGGTAATGGTTAAGTGGGTGTATGGCAGGCCATGAGATTTCAGGCTGTGCTGGATTGCAATTCTGCTATTGTTGTACCACAGTGCCTCACAGATGCCCCGTTTTGCAGTCCGCCATCTGCTCGAATTATATCCCATTCAGCAAAGTGATAGTGTCTGTAAACACACTGGAGACTACTCTCCACTTGAATGCAAGGCATTGTCTCCAAAGGACTGTGTGATGGTCCTTTTTACTGCTGCTGTTATGGACAGATTTATCTGTAGCTGATCAATGTACAACAATGAGATCAAGTATGTTTTTCCCTCGTCTTGGTTCTCTCACCACTTGCTGCAGGCCAAGTTGAGCAGGTACGTCCTTTAGGACCCAACCAGCTGAGTCACTATTCCTGTTGCAGAGACTGTTAGTGGTGCATATTGAAAACCCATACGCAGAGTATGGTTGGCACCATTTACACCCTCAGTGCTTCCTACAAGTGTTGCTCAACACGAAGGAGTACCGATTCTGCTGTCTTCTGTTAATGCTGAGTACTCCCTGGGCAAGTCCTACCTGTCTGTACACCACTGTGCCACCACCTCTGTCTGATCTGTCCTGCAGGTGGGATAGGACATATCTAGGAATGGTGATGTTATTGTCAGTAATTTATGATTCCTTGAGTAAGACAATGTCAAGCTGTTCCATGACTAGTCTGTGAGACACCTGTCCACATATTCGCACTAGCACCAGATGTTAGTGAAGAGAAATTTGCAGTGTCGAGAGGGTTGATTCGGTGGTTGCATTTTCTGGAGCCTTGGAAGATGTCATGTGGTCCATCCAGTTCATTTTCTTTGCTGAGACATTACAGTGGTGACGACAATGAGTAGCTTGCTGGGCCACTGCTATATTGGCAGTTATCTTTTCCGGGAGGGCATGAGGGATTTATTCTGCCATGGGAATTGTTCAATGGAGATCAGTCGGTTCTTAATTTCAGTTGTTTTTTTTATTGAATTCAGATTCCACAATCAACCGAGGTGGGATTAAAATCAGGACTTCAGTTGTACATTTTAATATTCTGGATAGAAGCTAAATACATCAGGTTTCTTCACTCATTTTAAATATCACTAACCCAGGATTTGTTTCTTTGTTAAATACTGTCCATCATCCTGTCTTCTCCATTCTCTCCAACAAGTGAGGAGCACATGCAGTTCCTCTGTCACTAATATTGAGACAATCCGATCAGCTGCCTCTGCTGCTTCCATCCCTTCCATTGGCCTACTAAGCCAAACTGCCTCATGTGATGCTCTTCGTTTTAGTCTTAAACTAACAGCTTTCTCCATTTTCTTGTCAAGCTTAATTAGAGCTCATCTTGACCCTTTCCCCCAGCCTCACTAAACTACAGACACTACAACTTTGTCTTCTCCTCCTCCTCATCAGTCTCCCTCACCATATCACAGATACTGTTCTTTGTTCTGTCTCTCTGTCTTTTCTAGTTATATCCTTCTCACCCATTCTGCGAAATCTAGTATTTGACCCCACTGTCGTTGGAAACTCTTGCTCCATCTCCACTCTCCCTTTCCTTTCTGAATTCCTTTATATGGTGTCCCTCCAGGAATAATCCTAAGTCCCTCCTGTTTCTCGACGACATACTTCCAGGAGGTGACATCGTTCAAAATATCGTGTTGGGTTTCACACGTACTTTAACAATGCCCCGCTCTACCGCATCATCATCCTCACCAGGTGGCAGAATGGCACTGTGTTTAGCACTGCTGCATCACAGCAAAGGGTCCTGGTTCGAATCCAGCCTTGGGTGACTGTCGATGTGGAATTTGTACATTTGCCTCGTAACTGCGTGGGCTTCCTCCGGGTGATCCAGTTTCCTCCCACAGTCCAAAGATGTGCAGGTCAGGTGAATTGGCCGTGTTAAATTGCCCGTAGTGTTCGGTACATTAGTCAGATGGAAATCGGTCTGACTGGATTAGTCTTCGGAGGGCGGTGTGCACTGGTTGGGGCGAAGGTCCTGTTTTCACACTGTATGTAATCTGATCTGTTCGAATCTCTCTCCATTGCTGCACTGTTACAGTTATCAAATTGCCTACCACGCTTTTATCTACCTGATTCAGTGCAAGTTCTTCCAATGAAACGTTGCAATGTTTGAACCTAATGCGTTCAGTTGCTATTACAAATTCATTTCCCTTACAGCTGAGCCCCTCCCTCTGACTGGGATATCTCTGAGGCAGAACTACGCTCTGCACAATATTGCTCGAAATTCTGACCCCTTCGTAAGCTTCTGATCAGACTTCTACACAATCACAACCACCAGAAATTACAATCTATTAAATGTTGCTAATCTCCTACTCACCCCAGCTCCATTGCTACAGAAATCCCCTACCCATGTCTGTGTTGCCATAAGCCTGATGAATCCGAAACAGAAACACTGATTCTGTAAATGACGCAGAATCTGTTTCTGGACACCAACATGTTTGGAAACATTTTCTGAGTATTTACCCTTTCAAACCCCTTAAGAATCACATATTTTTTCAATCGGATCACTTTTCATTGTCCCAAAATCCAAAATTCCCAACTTCAACAGCCATTGCTTAAATGATAATCCCTCCAAATTAGGGAATATCCCAGACAATGTTCTCTGAAATGCCTCCAATGAAGTGATGCAATTCATCAAATAAACGGACCAAAACATTTTACATTACTCCAGATGCAGTCTGATTCGCATTTTGGACAGTTGCCCTAAGTATTTACTCCGAACACTTACTCTGCAAACCCTTTAAAATAAGGAACAACATTCGTATTCCCCTTCTTGATGACCTGTTGTAACTGCGTGCTAGCTTTCTGTGTTTTCTGCACAATTACCTGTAGCTTTCTAAAGTTTACACCATTTAAATAGTACGCTGTTCTTTTATTATCTCCCGAAAATGAACAACTTCACAACTTCCAAAGTTATATTCCATTTTCGAACTTGTTGTTCACTTCTCCTGTGAATATCTCTCTGTATTATAATCCCCTTGGAACATTAATGTTATCCTTTTCTCGGAGATTTCCCACCTCATTCTTCTAAACATTTCCTGGGAGCTCTGGGCAGTGAGCAGCATGATCAGTTGTTATCCTTTTCGGGATACTCTATGGAATGACTGCAAGGGCATTGCTGACCATTCTTCAGAATGGCGATAACCTCCCCATCAAGATGCATTCGCCTTTCACACCCAATGTCTTCTTCGTGAGGTGCAGCGGCAGCTCGGAAGGAATGAAATGAAGCAAATCCTGCTCATTGCATCTCACCAACTCTTAGATTATTCTGTTCCATGTGTCAAAAATCTGTTCTGTTCAGTCACATGAAGATTCAAGGTGCAAACTCATAGAAACCCACATAGATTTTCCTCTCTATTGACTGCTGATGTCCACAAGGGGTAATGTCTCCAGTCATCCTGCGGCAGGAGGAAGGGTTGGTTTGAGTTTCCAATCTTAACTGACAGGCACGGGTTTTATAAACTTGTATTACAGGATATTACAGGTGGACATTCAGATGGCAATCACAGTAATTGCAACGCCAAACACTAACAGAATTACACAATTCATCAGGACCTGGATATTTGAATTGTATATGAGTATTGTTTTCCAGTTCGTTCTCATTTGTTGCATAAAAGTTTACCTTTGAATAAAACTATTTTCTAAATAGATCTCCCCGAAACTTTCAATATCCGTCCTGTCGTCCTTTTATGATGAGCTGGTGAGTGTTAAGTTTATCAACTTGATGTATATCTTTTGTAAATGCCTATCTCACAGCTCTCCATAATTTCCTTTGCTACAAACCCCTGATTCCCCAATGTATCTTTGCTATCTATAAGGTCACAACAGGTGGTGTTGGACGACTCTCAACTTGTCTGCATCAGTGCAGCTCCCAACAATATGAAAGAAAGTGAACATCCTCCAGGACAAAGCACTGTGCCTGAATAGTATCCTATCCACCACCTTCAGCATTTCCCCTCTCCACCCCCGAGGCACTGTGGCATCACTGTTTAAAAGGTAAAGACAACATTGCCTTAGCAGACCGTAAGGCTGCTCTTTCATTAGGGAGAGATGACTGGTGGTATTTTAACCTGAAGGTCATACCAGCCCAGGCCATCAGAGGTTGAAGAAGGAGAGTCCATCTCTTGCACATGTATATAGTTGATGTGTATCATCAAGACCCATGTCTCTGCAACTAAAATTCCCCATTCTTTGAACCATCCTGGTAAATCTCCTATGCACTCTCTCTGGGATCCTGCCAAATTTACCAACGTGTGAATGATCTCTGGATGGAAAGACCCAGCTGCTCCGTATTCTTCTGGGTTAAGCCATCATAGAGCAACAATTGCACTAAACCTCATTGTCTGTTAGGGTGGGAGACACAGGAATCCAGAAAACATTCAATATGTATTTAGGTGTACACTGGCGATGCCAGGACAGATAACACTTTGGACCAACTACTGGAAAATATATTTGGATAGGTTGGCAGTAGTTTTCTTTGTCACAGATACAATAGACCACACAGTCCTTTTCTGTCTTGTTGACCACTGAGATGATTGACAGAGGAATATGACAAGCCGCATTTGAATTTCAGGTCAGAGAGGTGATATTAGATAAGATGACAAATGATTGTTTGACGATTTTGGGAGTAAAGTGAGATAGAGGGGTTAAGGAGGAAGTTCTGGAGCCTGGGGAGAGGGTAAAGGAATCTGATATGCCATCGGCAAATGCAAAGTAAGAAGAGGGTATTCTCAAGGTTGGAATTGCACATATAGCAGCGCATTGAGAGATTCTAAGAGATTAGAGATCGGGAGGATAATGAGGCTGGAAGAGATTAGAGTTCGGGAGGAATGTGAGGTTCGAGAAAGTCACAGCGATGGAGATGGTTGTGACAGCAGAGCTAGTGTTGGTTTTGAGCCTGCAGAAGAATTAGAGATAAGGAGGAGTTCTGAGGCTGGTTGAGGTGACAGTGATAGACTTGTGAAGAAAGCGGAATTCACAGATATTGAGAGTTAGTCGTAGAGATATACAGAACCAAAACAGACCTGGTCATCCAACCAATGCACGTCAACAATCACTTCAAACTGAACTATTCCCACGTGCCTCCGCTTTGTCCAAATCCATGCAAACAACGTCGCTGTCCAAAGGTCGTTCTCAAAGAATCCCATTCCCCTCCTCTATATCCACCCATGACTAATTCACCTAATCTACACATCCCTGAACCTGGAAGAAACCCACGCAGACACGGGAAGAATGTGGAAATCCCACAGACACAGTCACCTAAGTCTGGAATCGAACCTTGGACCCTGGCGCTGTGGCAGCAATGCTAACCACTGAGACGCTGTGCAATCCTACAATTGTAATTGTATTCACAACTACCACTTCCTCTGGAAGCTCATTTCACACATGAACTACTGTCTGCACAAAATAGAAAAAACATCCTGAACGTCTTCTTAAAGCCATTCTCCTCTCACCTTAAAAAGTATTTACCCAGTCTTGAATCGCGCATCCTCCTGGATGAGGTGACAGTGATAGAGTTGTGAAGATCGAGGAATTCACAGACAGCGAGAGTTAGTCATAAAGATATACAGCACAAAAACAGACCCGGTAATCCAACCAATCCATTGAAAGGAAACCAACTATTGACATTATCCGTCACCCTCTTGAGTTTATAGAACTCTAATACGATCACTCCTCAGACTCCTTCACTCCAGTGAAAGTAGTTCCAATCTCTCCAGCCTCTGCTTATAATTCAAATCATCCATTCCCATCAACATCCTGGTAAATCTCTTCTGAAACAGCTCCAATTTAATAATATCCACCCGATAACAGCACAACCAGAATTGGACACAGAATTTCAGAAGAAGCCTCACCAACATTCTGTATATAGCCAGCAAAACGATTTCCTATACTCAAAGATCTCAAAAATGGAGGTATGTGTTTCAACACCTTTCTAACCACCCTGTCGACATGTGACGCAAATTTAAAAGACCTGAAACAACTGGTGTCTTTGTTCTCTATCACTAATCAAGGCTTGACTGCCCTCGTTTGCTTTATCAGGATGTAAAAGTTTGCATGTATTGAAATCCAAAATCCAAAAGATCCTGATTACAAAGACAGTAGAAGCAACATAAGAGGGAAGTCAAGACGGCAAAAAGGGGACATGAGATAACTTTGTCAAATAGGTAAGAATAATCCAAAGGAATTTCTTTTATATAAATGGCTTAAGAACAAAACGGTAACTAGAGACAGAACTGGATCCCTCAAAGAGCAGCGAGGCAGCCTATATGTGGAGCCACAGGAGATGAAGGAGATACTAACTGAATATTTGGCATCAGTGTTTACTGTGGAGAAGGAGATGGAAGATATGGATTTGCGGAACTAGATGGTGACAATTTGAAAATATCCAACATATAAGAGATGTCGGGTGTGTTGTAAGGCATAAAGTTTGGTAAATTCCCAGGACATGATCAGGTGTACCCTTGAATTCTGTGGGAAGCTGGGAATGTGATTGCTGGGCCCCTTGCTGAGATATTTGCCTCATTGATAGCCAAAGGTGAGATACCAGTAGACTAGTAGTTGGTTAAGAAAGGTAGTAAGGACAAGCCATGGAACTATCGAATGGTGAGCCAGATGTAGGTGCAGTGCAAGTTGTTGGAGCGAATCCTGAGGGAGAGGATATACAGTATTTGCAAAGGGAAGGACTGATTAGTGATAGTATGGCTTCATGTGTGGGAAATCATGTCTCAAAAACTTGAGGTTTTTTTGGAGAAGTAACAAAGAGGATTGATGTAGGCCGATTTGTGGACATGATCTATATGGACTTCAGTAAGACGATTGACAAGGTTCCCGATAGGAGACTGGTTAGCATGGTTAGATCTCATTGAATACAGGGAGATTTAGCGATTTGATAACAGAGCTGGCTCAAAGTTAGAAGACAGAGGATGGTGGTGGAGGGTTGCTTTTCAGATTGGAGTTCTGAGACCAGTGAAGTGCCACAAGAATCGGTGCTGGGTTCACTACTTTTCATCGTACTTACAAATGATTTGGATGTGAACATACGAGGTATACTTAGTAAGTGTGCAGAGGTAACCAAAATTGGAGGTGCAGTGGACAGTGAAGAAGTTTACTTCGGATTACAATTAATTGGATGGACCAATGAACTGAACAGTGGCAGATGATGTTCAATTTAGGTAAATGAGAGGTGCTGCATTTTGGAAAAGCAATCTTAGCTGGACTGATACATGGAACATAAAACAACACAGCGCAGTACAGGCCCTTCGGCCCTCGATGTTGCGCAGACCTGTCATACCAATCTGATGCCCATCTAACCTACACTATTCCATGTACGTCCATATGCTTGTCCAATGATGACTTCAATGTACTTAAAGTTGGCGAATCTACTACCGTTTCAGGCAAAGAATTTCATACCCCTACTTCTCTCTGCGTGATGAAGCTACCTCTGACATCTGTCCTGTAACTATCATCCCTCGATTTAAAGATTTGTCCCCTCATGCTCGCCGTCACCATATTTGAAAAAAAAAAGCTCTGTCCACCCTTTCCCAGCCTCTGATTATCTTATATTTATATTTAATAGAAAATTCCTAGGTGTTGTTGCTGAACACATAGATGTTGCAGTGCAGGGTCATATTTCTTTTGAAGTGGAATCGCAGGTAGATGGAATATCGAAGAAGCTGTTTGGTCTGCTTCCCTGTATTGATCAGAGCATTGAGTATAGTCGTTGGAACGTCATGTTGCACTTGTGCGTTACAATGGTTAGGATACGTTTGGAAAATTGTGTGCAATTCTGTTCTCGGCCTATCGGAAGGATGTTCTGAAACTTGAAAGGGTTCAAAAAAGAATTACAAGGATATTGGCATGGTTAGAGGGTTTCAGCTGTAGGAAGTGGCAGAATAGGCTGGGACGTTTTCCCTGGAGCATCAGAGGCTGAGGGGTGACCACAGAGAGGGGTATAAAATTATGAGGGGCTTGCATAGCATTATCAGACAAAGTTCTTTTTTCTGGGGTAAGGTAGTCCAGAAATAGAGGGTGTAGGTTTGGTTGAGAGGGGAAAGATATAAACGGGAATGAAGGAACAACTTTTTGACGCAGAGGATGGTGGGTGTATGGAATGAGCTGCCGAAGGAAGTGGTGGAGGCTCGTACAATTAGGACATTTTAAAGGCACCTGGATACTTATATGAAACATTTTAGAAGGATATGGCCCAGGTGCTGACAAAAGGGATTGGATGAGGTGAGGATATCTGCTCAGCATGGACACATTTGACAGAAGATTCCATAACGTGCTGTTCACCTCTGTGACTCACAGCTCAGTGGGTTTCAGTCTCTTAAAAGATAAACCTTCATCTGTTTTATTTTAGTAAAGCTATAATATTCAGTGCAGTGAGGGTTTATTTCTTCAAATACACATCTTATGATATTTTGATTAAATCTCTAAAATATAAAATATTTGTTCTAATATATTCTAGAGGAATATTTTGTGAAGCAGCAAGACTGCCTTTTTCTGGGATCTGTGTAATGTTAGTGTACGTAGACGGCCATTCATAGAGTGATGTGTCCTTTCTGTCGGATTGGGAGATTAGGGAGAGTTTTAATGATCCTGATGATTGTCTGCAGGAAGTGAGCGTGCAAATCAAATTGGATTTCATGGATCAGAGGGAGCGGTCGTTAAATGTAATGAAGAATTTACAGGAATCGGGGATTTCATAGTGGCAATTTCAGAAAGGTAGGAAAACTTCGCATCCAGTCAGTTAGATGGGTAAACTCTCTGAACGATAGGAGTAGAGGGCAGTTAGTGCAGGATTCTCCTATGGCTATCTCCATCTCAAACATTTATACTGTTTGGGAAAACGTCGGGGTCACAGACTCTCAGGAGATTGTAGCACTGACAGCCAAGTTACTAGTACTGAGACTGACCCGAGTGCAATAAGTGGTATATAAGGTTCCAGGTAATCAATCGTGATAGGAGACTGTCTGGTCAGGAGAGTTGACTGCAGTTTATGTAGCTGAGAGTGACACATCAGAATGGGGTGGGGCCTTAGAACCAGAGTGAAGTATGCCACACAGAGGATGCAGAATATTCTGAAAAGGGAAGAATAACTCATAGGAGATCATTGTACATTGATACCTATGAGACAGGAAGGAAAAAAGGATGAAGTCCTGATGAGAAAATATCGCAAATTAGCCTGGAACACAAAAAGTAGTTCCATGTGAGTAATAATATCTGGATTGGTCCCAGTGCCACATACTAGTGAGAATAGGAATATCAGGATAGAGAAAATGAACGTGTAGCGAAGGATCTTGTGCGAGGGAGAAGGTTTCCTGCTTTTGGATCATGGAATCTCTGCAGTGATAGAATTGACCTGCATAAGAAGGACGGATTGTATCTAAATTGGAATCAAAGATTTTCTGATGGTACTCGGGAGGCATTAAACCAGTGAGAGAGTGGGGTTAAATCCAAAGACATATTTTGAAAAGAGAGAAGTCTGAGCCTGATACTGTCCAGAAATCAAACAGTCAAAGCAGGCAGGGGTAAGTCACAGAATGAGGTACAACTGACCAGTTACACTGCATTTATTTCAATGCAAGAGGCCTGACAGGGAAGGCAAATGAGCTCATAGTATGGTTTTAATTATGGAACTGCGATATCATGGGCATAACAGAAACGTGGCTCAGGGATGGATAAGACTGGCAGCGTAATGTTCCAGAGTACAGATGTAAGAGGAAGGATAGAAAGGGGGAAATCAGAGACGAAGCTGAGTGGCGTTTTTGATTAGGGATAGCATTATGGTTGTGCTGAGGGAGGATATTCATGACAGTACGTCCAGTGAAGTCATTTGGATGGAACTAGGTAATAAGAAAGTGCTGATCACTTTAGAACGTAGAATATAGAAAGGTACAGCACAGAACAGACCCTTAGGCCCACGATGATGTGCTGAGACCTAATCGTAATGTAAAATATAGTAACCTAACCTACGCATCCCTCAGATCACTGCTACTAATGTCTCCAATGACATTGCTTCCACCACCTTAGCTGGCAACGCATTGCATGCACTTACAACTCTATGTGTAATGAACTTACATCTGATGTCTCCTTTACACTTCCCTCCTAACATCATCAAACAATGACTTCTCGTATTTGTCAATCCTGCCCTGCGGAAAAGTCTTTGGCTATTGACTCGATCTATTGTTCTCATTATTTTGTACACCTCGATTAGGTCTCCTCTCTTCGTCCGCCTCTCCAGAGATAAAAGTTTGAGCTTATTAAACTTTCTTCATAAGGCAAGCCCAGAAGTCCAGGCAGCATCCGAGTAAACCTTCTTTGCACCCTCTCCAAAGCCTCTGTGTCTTTCCTACAGTAGAGCGACAAGAACTGGACACAATCTAACAAGTGTGGTCTCACTCGGGACTGCAGCAAAGCCTCGTGGCTCTTAAACTCGATATCCATGTGAATGAAAGCCAAAACACCATATGCTTTCTTAACAATCCCATCCACGTGGATGGCAACTTTGAGGGATCTCTGTACTTTCACACCCACATCCCTCTGTTCCACCACATTGTCAAGAATTCTGTCTTCAATCCTATATTCAGCATTCGAAGTAGACATTCCAAAATGTATCATTTCACATTTATCCAGGTTGAACTCCATCTGCATTTCTCAGCCCGACTCTGCAACCTGTCTATGTCGTGCTGCAGCCTGCAGTATTTCTCTATACTGTCGGTGACACCTCCAACCTTTATGTCATCTGCTAATTTACTAATCAAGCGCTCAACCTCTTCATCCAAGTCATTTATAAAAACTACAAAGAGCTGAGGCACAAGAACAGAGCCCTGCGGGACCCTACTCAACACTGACCTCCAGGCGGAATACTTTCCATGTACAACCACTCTCTTCCTTCTGTCCATCATCTAATTCTGAATCCAAATAGCGAAATCTTCCTGAATCCCATACTTCCTGACTTTTTTGAATGAACTTACTATGGGGAACCCTGTAAAATACCTTGCAGAAATGCATTTACAGTGCATCCACTGCTCGACCTATGACGACCCGTCTTGTTACCTCCTCTAAGAACATAATAATATTTGTGAGGCATGACTTGCCCCTCACAAAGCCATGCTGACTGCCTTTAATCTCAATATGCTTTGCCAAATAGTCATCAATACGATCCCTGAGAATTATTTGCCTAACTTCGCTGACCACAGATGTGAGACTGACTGGTCTGTGATTGCCAAAGATTTACCTATTACCTTTCTTGAAAAGTGGAACAACATTTGCCTCCTTCCCATCTTCCAGTACGACTCCCGTGGAGAGTTAGGAGGCACAACTCCTTGCCAGCAGCTTAGCAACTGCCTTCTCGCTTCCTGGAGCAGCCTTGTATAAATCTGGTCTGGCCCTGGGGAGTTATCAATCTTAATGTTTTCAAAGATGTTAGCACATCATTTTCATCAAAATTGATCTGGTCAAGATTGTATCCCAGCTCCTCTAAGTTTTCATTTGCAACAAATTATCTTTCATTGGTGAAAACCGAAGCAAAAAATCCTCTTATCGGGCTTCTCAATTCTGCTCAGACTCCATGCATAAGTTTCCACCACTATCCCTGATCAGCCCTACCTTCTCCCTAATCATTCTGGTATTCCTCACGTAGGAGTGAAACGCCTTTGGATCCTCCCTAATTCTTCTTGCCAAGCTGTTTTCGTGCCGCCTCCTGGTTCTCCTCAGTCCATATTTGAGCTCCTTTCAAGCCAGCCTGTAATCTCTAAACTTGTGCTAGATCCTTGCTTCCTCCAACTTACGTAAGCTGCCTTCTTCCTTTTGATGAGAAGCTCCTCTGTTCTCGTCATCCAAGGTTCCTTCATCTTACCATTTCTTACTTTTCTCAGAGGAACTGATTTGTGCATCACTCGCAAAAGCGGCTCCTTAAATAGTCTCCACATGTCTGCTATGTCCTTTCTGTGAAAAAAATTGCTCCCAGTCTGTTCTTCCCAACTCCTGCCTGATAGGGTCATAAATTCCTTTTCCACAATTAAATACATTTCCTCGGTAATTGCACCTTTCACTCTCCCAGACTATGCTAAATGTAAGGCAGTTGCGATCACTTTCACCAAAAGTGCTCTCCCACCGCGAGATCTGAAACCTCTCCTGGCTCGTTGCCGATCACCAAATTCAAAATGGCCTCTCCCCTCGTCGGACTGTCTACACACTGAATAAGGAATCCCTCCTGAACACAGCTGACAAAAAAGCTCCATACGATCCATCTGCACTGAGGAGGTTCCACTTGATATTGGGAAAGTTGAAATCACCCATAACAACAATCCTGCTACTTTGCATTTTTACAGAATCTACCCACCTATGAGATCTTCAGTCTCTCTCCTGCTATCATGTTGTCTCGAGAAAACTCCAATGCGGTGGCTGTTCCCTCTTTTCTTTTTAAAAGTGCACTAAACCCTGAAATATCAAGCAAACATCCCTGCCCCTGTTAAACCCACGTTTCTGTAATGGCCACAGCATTGTAGCCCCAAGTCCAGATCCATGCTCGAAGTTCATCAGTCTCATGCCGGACACTCCTTGCAATAAAGCAGACACACTTTAACTGATCCCTTTGTTTCATTGTGTAAGAAACCTTCCGATGGATTCAAGGTATCCTGTCACCTTCCTGTCTGCAACTGACCCCCTCTCAGACATGTGGCTCCGATTCCCACGCCCCTGTCAATCTAGTTTAAACCCTCCCGAATCGGAAGAGCAAATCTCCCACCGAGGACATTTGTTTCCATCCAGTTCAGATGTAACCCTTCCTCCATGTACAGGTCCCACCTTCCTCAGAAGTTATCCCAATGGTCTACGTATCTGTCGTCCTCCCTCCTGCACCAGTCGTGCAGCCACGTGTTAAGCTGCATTGGCTGATTGTTCTTCGTCTCACTTTCTCGTGGCACCGGTAACAAACCTGAGATCCCTATTCTACTCGTTGTGCTCTTCAACTTGCAAACTAATTCTCTGTAGTCACGTTTAAGATTCTCATTCCCTTTCCTTGCTATATCATTGGTGCCAAAATGTACCACTATTTCTAGCTGCTCACCCTCCCTCTTCAGAATCTTGTAAACTCGATCGGCGACATTCCTGACCCTGGCACCAGGAAGGTAACATACCTTCCAGGAGTCCTGTTCCTGACCACAAATTCTACTGTCAATCCGTCTAACTAGTAAGACCCATACCAGTAGAGTTTTCCTCTTGCTCCCAACCCCCCTCCCCTTCTGATCAAAGTGACATGCTCAGTGCCAGAGACCTGATAACTATGGCTTTTTCCTGGTTGGCTGTCCCCACCAGCAGTATCCAAAACGGTATACTTTATTGGCTGACTCGTGGTTCCTGCCGACCAGCGGGATGTGCTGAGTAGTCTCCTCATCTTCCTGTGTATTAGCAGACAAACCGGAGGGTGTAAGAAAACCAGTAGCTTGGCGGCATCAGGAGGTGGAGAAGTCAACATTTTAGGTCTAACCGTTCTTCCTGACTGAGGGTGAGAGTTGGGGGATCTGCAGATAAAGAGAGAAGGAGCTGTTTGTGGTGGGAAGAACAACAGGTTGCTGAAGTAGGGATAGGTGGACACAAGTGATAGATGCAATATGGTTGGTCGATGAGAGAGAATCCGGTTGGTAAATGAAACGAAGGGTCGTTAGGCGGAATGGAAGGGAGGAGGTGGACTTGAAATGGTGTAGGTGCATGGCTGGGAAGGCTATTTCAAATTGCAGGACTCATTGTTGTGTCCTTCCAGCTGTAGGCTGCCCAGGCGGACGATGAATTATTGTTCCTCCAATTTGCCGTCTGACTCACTGTGGCAACAGTGGAGCCCAAGGATGGTAATGTCAGAAAGTGATTGGGAAGGGGGATTGAATTGGGACGTGAGAAGATCATTCAGGAGCGCAGGATGCAATAAAGTAGGATAGAAGAGAGGCAGGTGAAACTCTGTTTCATCTGGATCGACACGGAGAGCTCTGTCGGGAGGTGAGGGGAGTGGTGTGCTGACAGGTGATGCATCTATTCCAGTTGCAGGGGATATTTCGCGTGGGGGTAACTGGAGGAATAGGTGGGAAGTGTGGCACAAATATTAGCGAAGCGAACGGCCCTTGTGGAATATGTGCCAAGTGGTAAGATCCAACCTAATGTACTGTATCTGGTGCTCAGGATGTGGTCTTCTCTACATCGGGGAGACCAAACGTAAACGAAGGGAATGTTTTGCTGCACATCTCAGCTGGACCCATCAGCACTGACCTGGCATCCCATTCACTGCCTATTTCAATTCTCCCTCCCAATCCCTTTCCAACACCACTGCCTTCCTTGGCCTCCTCCATGCCAGAACGAACCAAACTGCAAATTGGAGGAACAGCACTCCATCTTCCTCCTGTGAAGCCTACAGCCTGGAGGAATCTACGGTGAGTTCGCCAACTTCAAATAGTCTCCCTTCCAATCCCCCAACTCCTTTCCCAGCCCGTTCCATTACTTCCATTCCTCTGATCAAACCTTTTTCCAGCTACCAACCAGATTCAGACCTCCCGTCGACAAGCCTGATTGTACCATCTACCTATGTTCAGCCATCCACACCTCACCACACTGCCTCCTCCTCTCTCACCCGCCTCTTGATCTGTAGCTCCCTTACTCCCTCCGCCCCCCCCCCTCCACTCTTGAAGATTGGCGTTGACTTCTTCACCTCCTGCTGCTACCTGGCTTGTTGTGTTCTTCCAGTCTCATGCCTGTTTCCTTTGGATTAAACATTTGCAGTTTTTTAAAAAAAACTTCTTGTGTGTTCGGCAGGAAATAGTGAATGGGTTATGCCTCTTCTTATCCAATAGTTTCGATGGGCTGTAAGGCTTTCTCACATTCCTGTGAAATCAGCTTGAGATGCTGCATGTGCTTCTCTTTATTTTCTGTGGAAATGTGCAGAGTTAACGGTACTGTTACATGCATATTTGCTACACGTTAACAGCACACGTTTGAATGTTGTCCAGGTTTTGACACTTTAGCACGGGTGTCGTGATAAATTGTTCTGAATATTGTGTGATAGTCACTGAACATGCTCATCTCTGATTGTCTGATGCAGGGAAAGACATTGCCGAAGCAGCTGAAGATGTTTGTGCCAAACAAGCTACTCTGAGGATCGCCCACAGCAATATCCAGGGACTGAGAGGATTGACCTCCACCAGCCACATTGTGTTCTGAATTACCCAACCAGTTTACACCTATTTCCCATTAAGTTCATATTTTTGCTCAGGTCCCTTGACACCTTTCTCAGTCAAATCTTGCTGTGATGTAATTGCCAGTTATTCTTACACAGTGTTCATATCTTTGTTCATGTCAATACACCAAGGTATATGTGTGGAGAACATGCCCTTCTCTCAGAGGTTAGTAACTGATGGGGTCTCCCTATCCCAGACAGTTACAGGAGCTGTATCACTGAAATGTTTGGTGGGATAGCGTGAAGAGGGTGTCAATGGTTTTTTGACGCGTCAGAGAGTTGAAGGCGACAATGAACTGGGATGAAACAGAAATCGAGGCCTACAGCAAATCAGCCTTGACGTTACTGAATATGAAAGCAGGGTTGAGGGGCGAAAGGGTCTCCTGTTAATCCAGCATACCACATATGCCAATTTATTTGTTGGCTCTTTCTGTTCTTGTCGAACAGACTTGAAGAGCTGAATGGACTGATCTTGTTCCTGTGTCCATGAGTAGTGGTGCTGAATGGCCTAATCTGGGTACAGTGTTATAGGTTTGAGGTGCTGATTGGCCTGTGAATGTGATTGCATATCAGATTTCAGGGGTGAACGGCCTCATCCTGTTCTGGTGTAACTGAATTCCGTATAGACTAACTCTACGACGCTCGGAGAAAGTGAGGACGGCAGATGCTGGAGGTCAGACCCGAAACATGTGGCACTAGAAAAGCACAGCCTGTCAAGAAGCATCTGAGGAGCAGGAGAATTGTCATTTCAGGTATCCACGCTTCATCAGAAATGTCTGAAACATCGATTCTCCTGATCCTCGCATGCTATCTGACCTACTGTGCTTTACCAGCGCTACACTTTTTGACTTCTAACTGGTCAACCTTCCTGTTTACTTCATCAACTAACTTGAACAAATTTGTCAGGCATATACTCCCATGCACAAAGCCATGCCAGTGATTCCTAAACAAATCCTGTCTTCCCAAATGCATATATCTCTTATCGCTCATAATCTTCTCAAGTAGTGTACCTACCATCAATGTTAAGCTTAACAGTCTACGGTTCCCAGGCTGTTTTTTCCTTTTACAGCCCTTCATGAAAAAGAGAATAACATTTGCTACCCTGCACTCACCGTGGAACTCACCTGTTATTAATAGTGATGCAAAAATATCAGCCAGGGCTACTGCAAATTCTTATTTATCTACTTGCAGTGTGTACCTTGCATTTATCTGATCAAGGCCAGGAGATTTATCTAACTTCATGCATTTCAGCACCTCCTCTACTGTAATATGTACTGTCACCAATATAGCACCATGGACATCCTCAAGTTCTGAAGTCTTCATGTTTTGTTGTGGTTCTGTTCGCCGAGCTGGGAATTTGTCTTGCATAACGTTTCGTCCCCTGTCTAGGTGACATCCTCAGTGCTTGGGAGCCTCCTGTGAAGCGCTTCTGTGCTGTTTCCTCCGGCATTTATAATGGCCTGTCTCTGCCGCTTCCGGTTGTCAGTTCCAGCTGTCCGGTGCAGTAGCGGGTATATTGGGTCCAGGTCGATGTGTTTGTTGATAGAGTCTGTGGATGAGGGCCATGCCTCTAGCAATTCCCTGGCTGTTCTCTGTTTGGCTTGCCCTATCATGGTAGTGTTGTCCCAGTCGAATTCATGTTGCTAGTCATCTCTGTGTGTGGCTACTTAGGATAGCTGGTCGTGTCGTTTCGTGGCTAGTTGGTGTTCATGAATACGGATCGTTAGCTGTCTTCCTGTTTGTCCTATGTAGTGTTTTGTGCAGTCCTTGCATGGGATTTTGTACACTACATTTGTTTTGCTCATGTTGGGTATCGGGTCCTTCATTCTCGTGAGTTGTTGTCTAAGAGTGGCTGATGGTTTGTGTGCTGTTATGAGTCCTAGTGGTCGCAGTAGTCTGGCTGTCAGTTCGGAAATGCTCCTGATGTATGGTAGTGTGGCTAGTCCTTTGGGTTGCGGCATGTCATCATTCCGTTGTCTTTCCCTTAGGCATCTGTTGATGAAATTGCGACGGTAACCGTTTTTGGCGAATACCTTGTATAGGTGTTCCTCTTCCTCTTTTTGCAGTCCTTATGTGCTGTAATGTGATGTGGCCCTTTTGAACAGTGTCTTGATGCAACTTCGTTTGTGTGTGTTGGGGTGGTTGCTTTCATAGTTTAGGGCTTCGTCTGTGTGTGTGGCTTTCCTGTAAACCTTTGTGGTGAATTCTCCGTTCGGTGTTCTCTGTACCATCACGTCTAGGAATGGGAGTTGGTTGTCCTTTTCTTCTTCTCTAGTGAATCGGATTCCTGTGAGTGTGGCGTTGATGATCTGGTGTGCATTCTCTATTTCTGTGTTTTGTAATTATTACAAAGGTGTAATCCACATATCTGACCCAGAGTTTGGGTTGAATTTGCGGTAAGACTGTTTGTTCTGACTTTTGCATTACTGCTTCTGCTATGAGTCCAGAGATCGGTGAGCCCATGGGAGTTCCGTTGATTTGTTCGTATATCTGGTTGTTGAATGTGAGGTGTGTTGTGAGGCACAAGTCCAGTAGTTTAAGTATGCCGTCTTTGCTGATAGGTTCAACGTGTTGTTGTCTGTTATGTCTGTCTAGAAGGTTGGCTATTGTTTCTCTGAATAGGGTTTTGTCGATAGAGGTGAACAGTGCCGTTACATCGGATGAGACCATAGTTTCTTCCTTGTCTATGTGTATATTTCTGAATATGTCCAAGAATTCCTGTGTCGATTGTATGGATTGTATGGATCTGCTGATCAGATGTTTCAGTTTCTGCTGTAGTTCTTTAGCCAGTTTGTGTGATAGTGTCCCAGGTAGTGATACTACGGGCCTGAGTGGGATGTCTGGTTTGTGCACTTTGGGTTGTCCGTAGAATCTGGGGGTGTTGTTGCTTTCAGGTTTCATTCTTTGTCGGTCAGACCTGGTTATCTGACGGTTTTTCTTGTAGATTCCTCAGTGTGTTGTTTATCCTATTGGTGAGCTGTGGGGTGGGGTCGCAATTTCATCAACAGATGTCTGAGGGAAAGACAATGGAACGAGGACATGCGGCAACCCAAAGGACTAGCCACACTACGATACATCAGGAGCATTTCTGAACTGACAGCCAAACAACTGCGACCACTAGGACTCATAACAGCACACAAACCAAGAGCCACTCTCAGACAACAACTCACGAGAACGAAGGACCCGATACCCAACATGAGCAAAACCAATGTAGTGTACAAAATCCCATGCAAGGACTGCACAAAACACTACATAGGACAAACAGGAAGACAGCTAACGATCCGTATCCATGAACACCAACTAGCCACGAAACGACGCGACCAGCTATCCTTAGTAGCCACACACAGAGATGACTAGCAACATGAATTCGACTGGGACAACACTACCATGATAGGGCAAGCCAAACAGAGAACTGCCAGGGAATTGCCAGAGGCATGGCACTCATCCACAGACTCTATCAACAAACACATCGACCTGGACCCAATATACCCGCCACTGCAGCGGACATCTGGAACTGACAACCAGAAGCGGCAGAGACAGGCCATTATAAATGCCGGAGGAAACAGCACAGAAGCGCTTCACAGGAGGCTCCCAAGCACTGAGGATGTCACCTAGACAGGGGACGAAACGTTTTCAAGACAAATTCCCAGCTCGGTGAACAGAACCACAACAACGAGTACCCGAGCTAAAAATCTTCTCCCAAACTTTGAAAATCTTCATGTTTTTCTGCATAGTATACACAGGGAAGAAATAGGCATTGAGGACTTCACCCATCTCCTGCAGTACTACAAGTACATATTCTCTTTGATCCTTGAGAGGTCCTATTCTCTCTATTTGGAGATGCTGGTGTTGGACTGGGGTGTACCAGGTCACAAATCACACAACACCAGGTTATAGTCCAACAGGGTTATTTGGAAGCACACTAGCATTCGAGCGTCGCTCCTTCATCAGGTGATAGTGGAGGACTCAATCCTGAGAAAAAGAATGTATAGCAAAAAATAACAGTGTGATACAACTCAAATTATACATTGAAAAATAAATTGATTGTCCGTTAAGTCTTTCATCTGTTTGAATATCATGACAGTTTCACTTATTTCATGTGTAAATCACAAAACCTTTTTTTAAAAGTTGCATTGTCAGGTTAGCTGTTACAATGTGTGAGAGCTAGACCAGTATGTTGAAGGTGTTCGCCCCCTGTGTTCTCTGTCTATGCCATGATGTTCAGATTTATTCTAATCTAAAAAGTGAGATAACAGAAGATTACATGAATTCATGCAGTTTCTGAACAAAGTGCAATGTAACTCTGTAAGTACAAATTCAACCCACAAAATTTATGTGTCCATGTGGGTCTTTGTAAATGTGTGTCTTCCGGGTTGGATGTTGTGAATGTGAGAGAGAGTGTATGTGTGTGTGTAGTGAGTGTAGAGTGGTCTACGTCTCTGAGAGGATGCGTGTGTGTGTGTGTGTTAGAGAGGGAGAGAATGCGTGTGTGTCCCGGTTGAGGCCCTCTCTATGGGTATCAAACTTACCTGTCAGCATCTGCTCGGCCACTTATTCACTCTTCAATCACTACACAAACACACATACTCTCTCTCACGCTTACAACCCCCAGCCCCCCACCCCGCCACACATACACACACATACACACAGACAAAGACCCACATGCACACATATATTTTGTGGGGTGAATTTGTACTTGCAGAGGTACGTTATACTTTGCTCAAAAACTGCATGAATTCATGTAATCCTCTGGTATCTCACTTTTTAGATTAAAATCAATCTAAACATCATGGCATAGACAGAGAACACAGAGGGCTAATACCGTCAACATATTGTTTAGCTATCACCTATTTTTACAGCTAACCTGAGAATGCAAATTTTAAAGAAAGGTTGTTTGAAGTAAACATGAAAGAAGTGAAACTATCATGATATTCAAACAGATGAAAGACTCAACAGACAATCAAGGTATTTTTCAACGTATAATTTCAGTTACATCGTACTGTACATTTTTGCTATACATTCTGTGTCTTAGTATTGAGTCCTCCACTATCACCTGATGAAGGAGGGACTCTCCAAAAACTAGTGTGGTTCCAATAGAAACTGTTGGACAATAACCTGTTGTTGTGTGATTTTTAACCTTCTACTCTCTCTAGGTTTCTTTTCTTTAATATACTTAAAGTACCTATTTGGATCACCCAATCTTCTCACCCAATACTACTTTGTGCCCCCTTATCGCCCTCCTGATTTCCTTCTTCAGTAAACTCCAGTATCTCCTGTACATCTCCCCTTTATCTCAACTGCCTGTACTTGAGCCATGCCTTCTTTATTCTGGTCAAAGCCTCAATTCGTCGTGTCACCATGGTTCTCTAATCTTCCCAACATTGCCGTTCGCTCTCACGGGAACATATAAACCTTGAACTCCCGCTATCTCACTTTTAAATGCCTCCCTCGCGCGAGTGCCCTTTGCCTGCAAGCAAACACTTCAATCAACCCCTACTCCTGTCTAATTCCGTCAAAGTTCACATTGCATGAATTTAAAACTTGAACATGGGCACCTGTTTTGTCCCTCTCAATAATGATTTCAAATTTAACAGAACTACGCTCGTTTGTCCTCCAATCTAAAAATTGGAAATGAGTCTGATTTTAGGACGGTGTTGACCTTTCGATAATCCACGCAGATTTGTTGAGTTTTTTCCAGTCTGAGAACGAAGCTGTTTGCCGAACTCTGTTCTTTCAGGCTTGGTTCAATGATACCCTCATCGTGCCGACCTCTGCCTCCATCTGGATCTGTCTAGCTTTGAAAGTAATATGCTAATAGTGGTCTTGTTTTATCAGAGCAATATTCCCGATGTCTACTTTATGTATGGCAGCATTAGTCTTAACCGTCTGACTCATACATATGTCCTTCTCATGCAGTCACAGATCTTTCAACTGCGTTTTATCCTCATGAGGCACATATTTGACTAACCTATCCCACTCCTGAAGGACTCCTTCGTTTTTTAATCGATTTTGAGACACATCAACCACATCATCTGGATTTGATTCCTCACTGTGCGGAGAAGCAACTCATACCTGTTTCTCCAGTTCGTTTTCTCACCTAATTCACTGGAGGGGACCTACACAATCAGCAATCACCCGTGTGAAAGGTTCTTCAAATCTGTGAATTGGCAACAAACGTGCTGGTCTTTGGCTGTGGCTTACCTAACATTTGGCATGTATGACACGTACGCAAAAGATAATCACAGCCTTATGCATTCCAGGGCAAAAAAAATGTTTTTGTAACTTAATCATAGTCTTTCATGTACGTAGGTGATCTCCTATAGGTAGTGTATGTGTTATCAGTAACACCTCCTGTCTGTATCCAACCGGCAACATAATCTGGTGCACTTTGGCCCAATTTCTATTTTACACTGATCTGCTGTTGTCTCCATTACTGTCTTAGCATTTTATCTTTCAGATAATAACTCTCCAGAATATTCTCTGCCAATTTTCTGAAGTACGCATCCTAAAATATAATTTTGATCATCTCGTCGTGCTGTAGCAAAGTCCTTAGCCTTTCAGGACTACAAACTTCTGTCTGATCCTCTGCCTGTTCTCATTTTTGCTGCACAGTTATGTCAAAAGGATATTCTCTAACTGAACCTCAACTCCTTCATCTTTTAGTTAGTTTTGAGAAGCTTTGTAGCTCAGATTGAGGTTCTGGATATAGATTAGCTCACGGAGCTGGAACGTTAATTTCTAAATGTTTCGTCACCCTATTAGGTAAAATTTTCTTTGGGCCTATGGGCGAAGCACTGTTGATAATTCCTGCTATATATTTATAAATAGAATAAATTTAAAACATATAAATAGAAAGGCGGAATTATAGAAAGTGCTTCGCCCATAGTGCCACTGAAAATATTACCGAGTAGGGTGAGGAAACATCTGAGAATGGATCTTTCAGCTCAGCGAGCAAACCTCATTCAGGTCCTTTATCTTTCTCTTCACGTTTCGCTTCGGGCTGTGACTTATGATCGTGGGACCAGTTACTACACAGTCTGGGAAGATACCAGGATAGTTCTATTTTAACTCCTCAGTTTCGTACTCTTCCTTGGGCTTCTGGACAGCAAGGGTTTGATTCTCCCACCTTGGATTCTGCCAAATCATTCCAAAGAACAAACTGACTTCCTGGAAATGACACTTTGTCAATGATTCATACTGTAAATTGTCCAGTCTTGAGTTGGCACTCCAACCTAACCTTACATTGGGAGGGCTAAATATCTGTCCATCTATCCCACAAATTGCCACACTCTCGGGCAACAGATCAGAAAGAGTGCAAATTCACTCATCATTTACTATCAGCTTTAGATCCTTTGTCTCTCAAAATCATAACGTCTTGTCATTTTCCCCGTTCTTTAGAGTAAACTTTACCCACGGAGGGGAAATATTTGTATAGATCAGGCACTAACTTCATACACCGAACATTGTTGATAATTCCTGCTATCTACTTACAAATAGAATAAATAGAAAAACTTATAAATAAAAAGGAACAATTATCAACAGTGCTTTGCCCGGAGGCCCACTGAGAATGTTACCTACTAGTGTGAGGCTGTGCTCTCTCCTGCACTTCCTCGGCTCTTCTTGGGGTCTCCTTCACTACCTTACTAATGCCACTGTGTTTCGTTATTTTTTCCACATCTTTTCTCACAGCGCCTTTCTTTAACGACCCACACTGTGATTTTACGTGTCTGACGTTACCACAGTGGAAAACCATGAGATCATTCCAACGTCTTAGCCTTATTTTTTTTTATCCGGTGATAACTCCTTACCAGTGTTCTCCACACTTTGTTCGCAGTGAGGGCGCTCCTTTTCTCCCAACGTTTTTCCATCACACGATGAAATGCAGGCTAGGAACTTGCATTGTGCATTACGATATATTATCTGCTAATTCGGCTGTCGTTTTCATTTCCTGAATTTTCTGTTCCTCCACTGAAATTATTTCGATCTCTGCAAGTGGGATTGTAAACCCCTCCAACGTATAATCGTTCGAACAGCCTCGAAGGTTCTTATGTATTTTTAAAGCACGCACCCATCCATCAAATTGACTATGTTTAAATCCTTCCAACTCAACGTAAGTCTGACTTGGTTCTTACTTTATGTTCCTCAATCGCAGTCTATATGCTTTTGTTGCCAGTTCAGAACACTTAAAATAACTTGATTGACCTCTTCATAATGCCTTGACCGCTCATCTGACAGCGCCACAAAAACCTCACACGTTCAGCCTACAAGTTTATTCTGAACTAGCAATACTCATAAATCCTCTGACCGCTCCATATACCTTGCCAATTTTTCAAGTGCAATAAGTAAGGTTTCAATGTGTTTCTCATCGAAATGTGGCAGAGTTTTGACATATTTGTATATATGATGACCATCCTTTAATCTTCAGCCGCTTAACTTGACTTTGCTGACTAAGTTGCAACTTCTCATGTTCGCGTTCTCTTTCTTGTTATTTCTCCCTTTCTTCTCTCTCTGACCAACTAAGAGCCATTTCTCTCCCTGTATTTTTCCTCTCTCTGTCTTTTTTTCTCTATCTCTCTCCCTCTCTTTCTCTTTGTTTATCTTCTAACTCCATTTTCCTCAATTGTAATTTCTGTTTTTTTTTCTAGCTCTACTGCACGTGTCTCTTTCTCTGACACACATAAGTGTTTGTGTAACTTACTTACAATTTCAACTTTACTTTGGCTTTAGTTGAACACAAATCTAACTTCTTAGTTAAATAAAAAAATGTTCTTTTTCTTTATTTCTAAACTTTCTGGAATAATTTGAGAATCATCTTCAAATTCTTGAACTGCTTTCACAATTTTAAGAGCCATTTCTCTCACTTTTAATTGAAGCAACCACAAGTCAAAAAATTAAACAAATGCTCTCACCTAAATTTTATTGAAAGATCCAGGGCACTAACTTGCAAGTGTTCAAATCTGCTGGTATTATTGTCGTTCCTTCAAATCTGTCTCAAACAGTTTAAATCTCAGATGAAAGACCACAAGCTGATAAATTCCAGCACCGAGACCCAAGTTAAGACATGGGGTTAGCCCCAAGCACTCCCGTCCCTATCCCCCTGATTTAAACCAGAAACACAGAAATTATTTAACCAGAGTCGTAATCTGTGAAAGTTCGAGAAGCCAAAACCATTCAAAATGTTACTGTTTCAAGTAAAATCTAGCAATACTTGTCATGTCTAACAGAGAACAATTAATTACTCCATCTAATGCTCTTTTAGGGAAATTATTAACCCTATTGTCCCTGCACGTCTCCCCTCTCACCCTGCATATTTATTCCATTAATTCCAGTTGTCTCTTTGGGGACCGACAGTACAAACCCGATAACGTCACCATCCCGTACTTATTTCTTAGCTCCACCCACAAAGCTTCACTTCGGTTATTTTATCCCTGATCACTGCTGTGATGCTCACCTTAACCAAACATGCAACACCTCCTCCGCTCCTTCCTAGACGTCTAGCCCTCCTTAAGCACCTGTACACTGGTTCATTAAGTTGTCAGTCCTGTCATTCCCTTAGCCATTTTCCTGTAATGGCAATGATATCCCTATCCAATGCATCTGTCCACGTTCTGAGGTTATCGGTCTTACCTATCAGCCGTCTTGCTTTGAAACAGAACCAATTTAATCCAATAGACATTCCTTGCTCACTGTTGTGTTCCAGCCTGACCTGTATGTCCAAATTACTATTTTTTGATTACTATGTCTCCTTCTTGCCTCGGACTTGCTTCCCAGCTGTTTAGGATTCCACTTCTCCTACCAATTATAGTTTTAACCCTCATTTGGAATCTCGGTGCGATGATATGCCCTCCCCGCCCTCCAATCCAGGTACAGACCGTCCGTCTTGAATAGGTCACCTCTGCCGCAGAAGTTATCCCAGTGATCTAACAATCTGAATCCCTGCACACTACACTAATTCTTCAGCTACGCATTTATCTGCCATATCTTCCTGTTCATGCCCTCACTAGCACGTGACACTGGAAATAATCTTGTACTATCATTGTCATGGTCCTGGTTTTTAACGATTTCCCTCGCTATCTGCAGCAACTCCACAGGACCTCATTGATATTTCTATCTATGTCATTTATACCAAATGTACAATGGCGTCTGGCTGCTCACGCCCAACATCCACACCCACACCATCCGAGGACGTTCTGCAGCCACTTGCAGATAACGTGTACCCTGTCACCTGGAAGGCAACACTCCATGCTGGATTCCCATTTGCGGCCACAACGTTTCCTGTCTGCCCCCCTAACTATAGAGTCTCCTATCTCCATGCAAACCCCCTTACATTTACCCTTTCCTGCCTTGCCCCAGAGCCAGTTGTAGTGCAAACCGACCTTGCTACCGCTGCTTTCTCCTGAATAGTCATCCGCCTATCATCATCTGAAACAAATTTACTTGTTTATGAGGGGAATGGCCACAAGGGATTCCTTCACTCTGCCTTCTCCCTTTGCCTTTCAGGTTTGTCAACCAGCTACTCTCTGCCTGGAACACGACAAGTAGGAAGGAACACCTGGTGGATTAAATTGCATCTATTTCAATGCAAGAGGGCTGACAGGAAAGGCTTATGAATGCAGGGCATGAATTGGTATGTGGGACTGGGATACCACAGTCATTACAAAAGGAGGAGCGTGGGTGTGATCACCTCACTAAATCTCTTGTCTATGAGGTGCTCAGCATCTCGAATGATCCTGAATGCATCCAGCTCCAGCTCCCGAAAACGTTCTCCCCGGACCTGCAGATGGGTGAACCTCAAACGCATGTAGTCATCAGGGGTAGTGGCAGTCTCCCTGAGTTCCTACATTCAGCAGGAGGAACACACAACTGATCTAATTGCCGTCTCAACTCCTGTTAGACGGAAGTTTAAAGGACTTTACATGAGCTAACCTGTACTTTTGGCTGAGCTGCCGCTATCTGAAATCTCTTGAACCAAACCCTTACTTCTGACAATGTTACCAAAACATCTAGCAAAAGCATATCACTCCACCCCTCCACAACTCCACTCCTCCACCAATCCGTTTAGATTTGGTTTGGGAAGGAGGGAGACACTGTAGTAATGTAGTGTTTGGACCTTCAGCACTCTTCAACAACAGGCCCAGGATGTTCTTCTGCACACTGCATGTCACTGGTTGGCCTTGGAGGTTGTTTGCCTGATATCTTCCAGACCAATCTGTATCATCACAGTCCTCTGCTTGTCCTTTCTGGCTATTAGTATGCATTTATGAATTCCTTGAATCCGTTGATTGCATTCCAAACTGTGTCTCACTCCAGATGGAGAGAGGTTGATATTCCAGTAAACACAGGGCTATTGGAAAGAGGATATCAAAGACATAGGAGCAATAGCATTCCTACCCCTCACTGAGTCTGACTTTCCTTTCAATAACATTGTATTTATTCTGACAATCCCCTTTTCCACTTCCCTGCAATTTTACCCAGAACCGTTGTTTAAAAAGTATTTCTCTCTCAGCCTTGATGATATTTAATGATTCCATAAGTCCATAAGAAATAGGAATAGATGGAAAGGCATTCGGCCAATCGAATCCACTCCGCTATTCAATCATTGCTGATGGGCATTTCAAAAGCCACTTACTCGCACTGTCCCAGTATCCCTTGCCCTTGTGAGATTAAACATTATATTAAACTCTATCTTGAAGACATTTACTGTCCGCTGCGCTCTGTGGCCATGACGTCTCCAGGCCCACCACTCTCTGGCTGAAGAAATGTCTCCTAATTTTCATTTTAAATTGCCCCCCTCTAATTCTAAGGCTGTGCCCACGAGTCCTGGTATCCTCACCTGACGGAATCAATTTCCAGTGTCCACCCTTTCTAAGACATGCATTATCATATAAGCTTCGATCAGATTTCCCCTCTAACGAATACAACTCCCGGATCATCAGTCGTTCATCATGTGTCAGGCCTAACATTCCAGGGACCATCCGTGTGAATCTCCGCGAGACACGCTCCAGTGCCTGTATGTCCTTTCTGAGGGGGTCCAGAACTGGACACAATATTTTAAATGCTGCCTAACCAGAGCTTTATAAAGTATCAGTCGCAATTCACTGCTTTTACATTCCAACCCTCACGAAATAAATGACAACATTACATTTGCTTTCTTAACCACGGACTCAACCTGCAAGTCATCCTTCAGAGAATCCTATACAAGCACTGTTAAACACCTTTGTAGCACGGATTTGGAGATGCCGGCGTTGGACTGGGTGAACAAAGTTAAAAATCATACAGCACCAGGTTATAGTCTAACAGATTTAATTGGAAGCACGCTAGCTTTCGGAGCAATGCTCCTTCATCGGGTGATTGTGGAGGGCTCAATCCTAACAAAAATTTACAGTGTAAAGTAACTGAAATCATGCATTGAAAATTTGATTTTCTGTTATGCCTTTTATCTGTTAGAATGCAGTGATAGTTTCACTTCTTTCATGTGTAAATCACAAAACCTTTTTTTAATACAAGTTGCATTCTCAGGTTAGATATTAACAATGGTGATAGCTAGACAATATGTTGAAGGTGTTAGGACCCTGTGTTCTCTGTCTATGCCATGATGTTTAGATTGATTCTAATCTAAAAGGTGAGATAACGGAGTTTTACATAAATTAATGCAGTTTTTTTTAGCTCAGAGATCTACATGAATGTATGCAGTTTTTGAGTAAAGTACAATGCAACCCTGCAAATACAAATACACCTCACAAAATATATGTGTGCATGTGGGTCTTTGTCTGTGTGTGTCTTTCTGTCTGTCTGTCTAGGGTGGGGGTTGTGACTGTGAGAAAGTGTATGTGTGTGTGTCGTGATGCAGAGTGTCTTAAGTCTGTGAGGGGGTGCATGTGTGAGTGTGGTAGTGCGTGTGTCTGTAAGCGTGTGTGTGGGTGTCTGTGTGCGTGTCTGTGTGTATGCATGTCCGTGTGTACGTGTCTATAGGATTGCCTGTGTGTGTGTGACAGTGTGTGTGTAGGAGTATCCGTGTGTGTGTATAGTGCAATGGTTGTCACCTGTAAAGTGACATCAACCCAATGTCCCAGTTGAGGCCCTCCCTATGGGTAGCTCACGTCGAACACCATGGGCCCTCACCTTATTCAGCAGCTTCCAGTCAGGCATCTTACCAAAGGCGCTTTGGAAGTCCAGTTAGGTAACATCCACTGGGTTTCTCTGGTCTCAGTTACTTTTGTTATTTCTTCAAAGAATTCTAATAGATTTGTCAGGCACGACTTCCCCTTACTAAATCCATGCTGACTTGTTCTAATTCGCCCCTGTACTTCCAATAATTGTGAAATCTCATCCTTAACGATGGATTCTAGATTTTTTTATCGCCAACCGAAACTATTCTAATCGGTCTATAATGTTCCATCTTTTGTCTTGATCCTTTCTTGAACAAGAGGATTACAACAGAGGTTTTCCAACCACCTGGGACTTTCCATGAATCCAGTGATTTTTGAAAGATTAAAAACAACGCCTCCACTATTTCTTTAGCCACATCTCACAGAACCCTACGGCGTAGCCCATCCAGGCCAGCAGATTGTTCAGTTTTAGACCTTTCAGCTTATAAGTACTTTCTCCTTTGCAATGGCCACCATACTGAACACTGCCCCTTGACTCTCCTTGATTGTTGGGATACTACTCATGTCTTCCACTGCGAAGACTGACACAAAGTATTTATACAGTTCTTCAGCTATTCCCTGTTCTCCCATCACTAGACTTCCTGCATCAATTTGGAGAGGCCAATCTCAACTTTTCACTTTCGTTTGTTTCTTATGTGTTGAAAGAATATTTAAATTTAATTTCTAATATTACTGGCTAGCCTACCTTCACATTTGATTCTCTACTTCCTTATTTCTGTCTTTGTTATCCTGTCTTTGCTTTTGTAGCCTTCCCAATCTTCTGATTTCCCAGTGCTCTCGTGACTTTATAGGCTCGCTCTTTTTCTGTGGTACTTTTCCTGAGTACCTCGTCAGCCATGATTGTCTAATCCCAACCGAGGTAATCTTTCTTTTCTTTGGGATTCAAACTGAACAGCCTTCAGAATTTTCTCAATTGTTTCCCGACAATTAATGACAGAATTGATAGTCTTTATTTCAATGGCGTATTTCTCACAATCTGAAAATTGAACCTGCATTAGCTGTATCTGTCCTATCAAACCCCCTCAGTGAACAGAGGCAAAACGAAAAGAAAAGAAAATTCAAGAACCTGTAATCTCCTCGCTCATCTCCTACATCATCCGAAGATACAGGTCACCCAGATCTGCGGATTTGCCTACTCTTTATCCCGCATAAACTTTCAATTCTTCCTGAGCTTTTGCATCAGTCTGTTCGAGGATCTCACTGTCATTCTCCCTGAATTCAGTCACGGCTTCTCCAAAGTGAAGACAGATATGAATTTCGTGTTTAACATATTTTCTAGCTCCGTGCACATGCTGCCTCCTTGGTCCTTAATACAACCAATTCTTTCACGTGTTATCCTCTTCCGCTTCACAAGCCGATGCAATATCGTTGGATTGTTGTTAATTTTACCCGTTAATGTTTTATCACATCACCTTTTTGCTTTTCTACTCACTTTCTTAAGTTCAGCCTCACACTTTCTGCACTCTTCTTGTACCTCCACTGATCTGCTCACATTATACCTGCTTTAAGCTTTCATTTATATCTTCTGTTCCATTTTGCAAATTTGTCGACATTCTAGGGTCACTGTGCTGGTTTTCCAAACTTTCAGCTTCGATGTAACATGTTGGACCGGCACTGACTTCATTTCCATTTAAATCATGTGATCCCATCTCACCCTGTTCTGCTGCAATGTTAAACAGATATAACTGCACTTTCGACAACTCCTGTCATTTAAAAAAAATAAAATCTGCCTCCGCAATCCAAAAACATCTTACTTCTCAGCCCTTTTGTTTTGACTTTTCCTGGACAAATTGAAAATGTATGAGACATGGTTACTGGTCCTTTCATGGTTTCCAAATCCTGCCTGGAATAACTGACTGGCTTCACTCCCCACAATGAGGTCCCAGTATTCCACCATCCCTTGTTGAGGCTTCTACATTTTAATATAAGAAATTCTCTGCAATAAATTTCAAACCATCTGGCTACTCTGAAAAAAAAAGATATCACGGCCCCAATAAATGTTGGGATTTTAACTATCTCAGTATAACCATCATATTACTGTCTTACACACCTCAATGATTTGTGTTTATATCTGCTCCTGTATTTTCATTCATCTGTCATCGTTTTAATCCTAAACTCCAACCACAAAGTCTCGCTTGAAGATTCTTCCAAGATATCATCCCTCCTTAAATCAGAAACTCACTCCATGATTAATAAACAAATCCACCTCCAGTTTTACCCCCTCTTCTCTCCTGGCTATGGTTCCTGTACAGTAGAATACTGAGTAACCAGTCCTGCTCTCCCTCAGCCACAGTTCTGTGATGGCAAAAATATCACGCCTCCACATCTCAAAGAACAAAGAACAAAGAAGAACAAAGAAAACGTACAGCCTAGGGACAGGCCCTTCGGTTCTCCAAGCCTGAGCTGATCCAAATGTACTGTCCAAACCTGTCGTCAATTCCTAAGTATCTGTATACCTCTGCTCCCCACCTACTCATGCATTTGTCCAGACCCATCTTAAATGAATCTACCGTGCCTGACTCTGCCATCTCTGCTGGCAACGCGTTCCAAACACCCAGCACACTGTTTGTAAATAACTTACCGCTTGAAACCCCCTTAAATCTTCTACCTCTCAGCTTGAAAGCATGACTTCTAGTTATTGAAACCTTCACCCAAGGAAAAAGCTTGTCTCTATCCATTCTGTCTTTGTTCTTCATGATTTTGTAACCCTTAATCAGGTCCTCCCTCAATCCCTTTTTTCTAATGAAAATAACCGAACCTACTCCACCTTTCTTCATTGATATACCAGGCAACATCCTCGTAAACCTTCTCTGCACCCTCTCCAAGTCGTCCACATTATTTTGGTAATATGGTGACCAGAACTGTATACAATATTGAAATGCGGCCGAAACAATGTATTGTACAGTTTAAACATAACGTGCCAGCTCTTATACTCAATATCACGTCCGAAGAAGGCAAGCATACCATATGACTTCTTGATCACTCTATCTGCTTGCGCAGCCACCTTCAGGGTAACAATTGATCAGATCACCCAGATCTCTCTGTTCATCGACTTTTCCCAAAGCTCTTCCATTTACAGTGTAGTTCGCTCTCGAACTAGACCTCCCAAAATGCAGCACCTCACATTTGCCCGGATTTGAACTCCATCAGCCACTTCTCCGCTCAAATCTCCAGTTTATCTATATTTTCCTGAATTTTTTAAAATTCCCCTGTGGTTTCTGCTACTCCACCAATCTTCGTGTCGTCTGCAAACTTACCAATCAGACCATCAATGTCCTCTTCCATATCATTCATTTATATTACAAACAAAAGTGGCCCCAGCACTGATCCATGCGGAACACCACTGGTCACGTTTCTCCATTTCGAGAAACTCCTTTCAACTACTAGTCTCTATCTCCTGTTGCTCAACCAGGTCTTTATTCACCTCTGTTGAAGACAGTGCGCACCATGGGATTTCAATTTCTTCATTAGTTTACCCTGGGGAAACTCATCAAACTCCTTACCAAAGTCCAAGTATATGACATAGACATCACATCCTTCATCTATGAACTTGGTCACTTCCTCAAAGAATTCTAATAAGTTGGTAAGGCACGAACGCCCCCGCACATAACCATATTGCCTATCACTGTTGAGATCATTATCTACCAAATAGAAATGGATCCTATCCCGCCGTACCTTCTCTACCAACTTTCCCACCACTAACAGGCACACAGGTCTGTACTTAACTGGAATATCCTGAGAACACTTCTTGAACAGGGGAACAACATTAATAATGCTCCAGTCCTCTGGAACTTCACCTGTGTTTAAAGAGGTGACAAAGATCTCTGTCACAGCCCCTGCTATTTCCTATCTCACCTCCATCAGCAACCTGGGATTGATCCCATCCAGTCCTGGGGATTTACATAGAACATAGAACATAGAAAAATACAGCGCAGTACAGCCCCTTCAGCCCTCGATGTTGCGCCGACTGAAGCCTACCTAACCTACACTAGCCCAATAAACTCCATATGCTTATCTAATGCCCGCTTGAATGACCATAAAGAGGGAGAGTCCACCACTGATACTGGCAGGGCATTCCATGAACTCAGAACCCGCTCAGTAAAGAATCTACCCCTAACATCTCTCCTATACCAACCACCCCTTAATTTAAACCTGTGTCCCCTAGTAACAGCTGACTCCATATGCGGAAAAAGGTTCTCACTGTCAACCCTATCTAAACCCCTAATCATCTTGTATACCTCTATCAAATCTCCCCTAAACCTTCTTTGGTCCAATGAGAACAGCCCCAAGTGCCTCAGCCTTTCCTCATGCGATCTTCCTACCAGGCCAGACAACATCCTGGTAAACCTCCTCTGCACCTGTTCCAGTGCCTCCACATCCTTCCTATCGTATGGCGACCCGAACTGTACACAATACTCCAGATAAGGCCGCACCAGAGTCTTATCAAACTGCAACATGACCTCAGGACTCCGGAACTAAATTCCTCTACCAATAAAGCCCAGTACGCCATATGCCTTCTTCACAGCACTATTTACCTCGGTGGCAACTTTCAGAGATCTGTGTACATGGACACCAAGATCCCTCTGCTCATCGACACTACCAAGTAGCCTACCATTAGCCCAGTAATCCATCTTTTTATTACTCCTACCAAAGTGAATGACTTCACACTTAGCTAC
Source organism: Chiloscyllium punctatum (assembly GCF_047496795.1). NCBI lineage: Eukaryota > Metazoa > Chordata > Chondrichthyes > Orectolobiformes > Hemiscylliidae > Chiloscyllium > Chiloscyllium punctatum. The sequence continues at coordinate 68,459 of NW_027309860.1, forward strand.
ATTGAACTCCATTTGCCACCTTTCTGCCCAGCTCTGCAACTTATCTATATCCCGCTGTAACCTGTCACATTCTTCTTCGCTATCCACCACTCCACCGACTTTCGTATCGTCCGCAAACTTGCTCACCCAGCCGTCAAGCCCCTCCTCCATGTCATTTATTAAAATGACAAACAGCAATGGTCCCAAAACAGATCCTTGTGGAACACCGCTAGTAACTGCACTCCAAGATGAACCTTTACCATCAACTACTACCCTCTGTCTCCTTCCAGCCAGCCAATTCCTAATCCAAACCTCTAATGCACCCTCAATGCCATACCTCCGTAATTTTTGCAGTAGCCTACCATGGGGTACCTTATCGAACACTTTGCTAAAATCCATATACACCACATCTACTGCTTTACCCTCGTCCACTTCCTTGGTCACCTTCTCGAAGAACTCAATAAGGTTTGTGAGGCACGACCTGCCCTTCACAAAACCATGCTGACTATCCTTGATCACATTATTCCTATCCAGATGTTCATAAATCTTATCCCTTACAATTCTCTCTAAGACTTTGCCCACAACAGAAGTGAGACTCACTGGCCTATAGTTACTAGGGCTGTCCCTACTCCCCTTCTTGAACAAGGGGACCACATTCGCTATCCTCCAGACTTCTGGCACTATTCCTGTAGACAACGACGACATAAAAATCAAGGCCAATGGCTCCGCCATCTCCTCCCTAACTTCCCAGAGGATAATAGGATAAATGCCAGCAGGCCCAGGGGACTTATCTATTTTCACCCTTTCCAGTATTCCCCGGTCCTCTTCCCTACATACCTCAAAGCCATCCATTCTAATCACTTGTGACTCAATATTCACATCAGCAACAATGTCCTGTTCCTGAGTGAATACTGACATAAAGTATTGTTTTAGTGACTCTCCAATCTCCTCTGCCTCCACGCACAACTTCCCACTACTATCCTTGACTGGACCAATACCTACCCTAGTCATCCTTTTATTCCTGACATATTTGTCCTCCTTATTATCATTTAGCGAACCCAACACATCCTTTCTCCTTATGTCCCTCATGACATCAGTACTTTACAGGACTTGTAATGTTGCCTTCTTCAACAACCCTCCCAGGCAATGCATTCTGGCTACATACTATCCTCTTTGTTGAAAGCAGGTTCCACAAATACTTTCACAATATCTTGTTTTTCACTTAAATCCTAGTTTTCAACTCATTTACTAAGTGGAACAGTTACTGTCTGTTCACTCTATCCGTACCTCTCACGATCTCTGTCAGGTTCATTCTTCAACCTTCTCTGTTCAAAAAGCAAATCTGGCCTATCTTCATGGTTGAGTACTGTCGATCTTGTTTTTTCTTCCAAAGTGCAGCATTCACATATTCCAGCGTTAAGTTCTTTGTGGGTCATTGATCTGGCCATCTGAACAACCTGTTTGTACCATCCTGTAACCTAACACCGCCCTCCTTACTGTGACCGACCCGGCTAAGCATCGTGTCATCCACGGCATTGTTTATTATCCTACAACACCCTCTCCATCGCGCACATTCTAACCATCAACATTTATGAATATCCGAAACAAAACTTGATTTTCTTCCTGTTCTACACAAGCTGTTAGAGAGGAAGAAGTCATAATTCCGTTCTCCCTTATTTTTCTCCCTTCCTGAATTTGTAGCGTATTGCCGTTGAGATCTTTTGTGAGGGAGCCACAAATAGTATTTTGTACATGGAGCAGAATTCTGCCTTTATACTCTACTCTGCGTTGGCACAGTGGTAAGCACTGCTGCCTCACAGCACCAGAGACAAGGGTTCAATTCACCATCACAGGCTACTGTCTGTGTGGAATTTGCACATTCTCTCCGCATCTGCTTGGGTTTCCTCCGAGTGCTCCGGTTTCCCCCCACAGTCCAAAAATGTACAGGTTAGGTAAATTGGCCATGCTAAATTGCCCGTTTTGTTAGGTGACGGGATAAAATGTTGGGGAATGGGTCTTGGTGGGTTGCTCTTCGGATGGTCGTTATGCACTTGTTGGGATGAACGGCCTGTTTCCAGACTGGAAGTAATCTAATCTAATGTATTGTGCATAAGACTAGTACATCATTACTTTTAGACAAGCTTTTGGCACTGTGCATTGTAACATTTCCGTTTTATGCGCACCTGCAGCTTATTCTTTATGTCATTCACTGCAATAGTCAGACCTGAAGATCTTTTTTTCATCTACAGGATGGACACAGACTCTTTCGTTAAGAGTGCTTGAAAGAGCGAGAGCGATGAGAATAAAGTTTGCATGAAATTCTACAGCTAAACACTCTGTAGAAGATCAATTTTCTCTTTCTCATTCCTAGGTTGAGTTGGAAGCAAATTCATAGAAGAAACAACCACGGTTCTGAATATTGTTTTAAAAAGTGACGTCATGTTGAAATAATGCATTTAGGAGAAAAGAAAATGTTGTGTGCACTTGACAGACATACAGAAATGCAGAGTGAATGCACAATATGAACAAGAATCTAGTGTTAATTTTAAAAGTAGGAGAAATCTTTTCTTAGGTTTCAAAGGAAACAAGTTCCCAGATTTCATGAACAGTGATATTTGATTGTACATCAATCTCACTTTTCCAAATCCAGGCTTTTCTTTGCCACTGATGTTTTTACAGCCACACTTCCTCTTCGCCTTCCTACACTTTCCTTTAACATTTACTTCCCTTGCATCGCGCCTTTAGCTGCGACAGAGGCTTCCACTGACCATTTCCCTTAACACTTCCTGCACTGTATGTCATTCCACTTCCCCTATTACTCCCACTTTCCCTGACTATCACTTTCGCTTTTTGCTCTCAACTAGCTGCTGAAAGTTTCTGGTTTCTGTGCTACTGCAGGTCTTCAGTGAATGATGAGTTTGGAATTATCAATTTCCAACAGCTACAGACAATAATATGTTTCCAACTACTGCTGCACCGTGAACTGAAGATTTTGGTCAATACTGATGCAAAGTGGAGCTTCTTTCCGTCCCTCTTTCACAAAGCTTAACCAAAGAGTCTTATTACTAATAGGACAGAAATCTTCAGACAGAATTAAAAGTCCGTGCCCAATTTACTTTTCAAAAGTTTGAGGACATTATTGAATAAAACATTTCTCATCTTTTGCTCTTTATTGTTTCAATGGATCTTCCAGTGGAATTTGAGGTGAGATAAGAGTAAACTCCCTTTCCATCGAAGCAGGACTTGACGGATGGTAACATCAAGGACCCTGACCACATTATGACAAATCCGAATTAGAGAATATTCTGCACTAGTAATGGGAATAGTGAGAAAAAAAAACAACTTTAGCAAGTTATCTTCCAAGTTACATGTCATTCTGTCTCGGGACTAATTTGTTGTTAATTCACTATCAGTTGTTACAAACATGTTGAAATGTCCCTAAAAACATGTTGAAATGTGTGTATGTGCATCTCTTGGAGAAAAGAGATTCATTCAGACAGCTCTCTGTCACCTTCTGCAGAATGATCTGGTTTGTCAAATACAATCTTCCAATGCAAGTGCGTTCAAAACTCATGGATGAATATGTCCTGTATAAATATGCCAAGATATTTTATGTTTCATAAAGTTTGAGAACTTGCTAGATGAGTGCGACCCCAGTGACATCAGGAAAAGACATGACATTGAGGTAATGTGGATCAGGGTTTATACTTCAATCGATTATCCTCAGACGGTTGATAATGCGACATCAGGGCCATTGATTTCAACATTTTCATGGCGAATTATGAGAGTCCATGACGTTATCGATTTTGAGAACTTTGTCAAAAACAATTTTTTTTTAAAAATTTACATTCAAATACTTCACCAAATGCTTGAGAGCTTCACCATCTCCTTTCAGGTCATATATATATATATATATATATATATATATATATATATATATATATATATATATATATATATATATATCCAGTCCAAAAGAAAAAAGACAGTTGAAAGCGCAGGAAAACCTTAGCACATCTGATAGCATCTGAGCAGCGAGAAACAGCATTTACGTTTTGAGACCAATATGAGCTTTTCAGAACAGAGTCACATCAGACACAATATGCCAATTCTGCTTCACTCTTCGATCCTGACTCATCTGATGCATTTCGCCACCATTTTCTGTTTGCATTTCAGATTTCCATGTTCCCCAGTATTCCTTGTCACAGTAACGAAGTTGGGATCATGGCACGGTGGCACGGTGGATCAAGGGTTAGCGCTGCTGTCTTATAGCATTATGGGCCTTGGTAAAATTGTATCCTTAGTCCAGTACATGTATTGAGCTAAAGTTGTTTTTTTTTTCTCACTATTCCCATTACTAGTGCAGAATATTCTCTAATTGGATTTGTCATAATGTGGTCAGGGTCCTTGATGTTACCATCCGTCAAGTCCAGCTTCGATGGAAAGGGAGGTGGCAGGATAGCCATAGGAGATACGTGGATAGGGTAGCAGGTGGTTCTGGGTGCAGTGCTCTTCAGAGGTCAGTGTAGGCTCGATGGGCCGAATATCTCACTATCACAATTTAGGATTCCACGTGAAAATTACAACAAAGGCGGCAGTTACTGAGACCATCATCTCTGCACCAGCTCGGAATAAGTTATTTCTTGACTTTGTTGTTCTGTATTCTCACATGGCTCTGTGCATTGTGTTCTCTGTGTCTGTGTTTTTAATTCCGAATATCCTATGCATATATTCTTAACCTTATCGATTTCTATATCCAGTGATTAAAGTTTATAAATAACATACTCTTCTCTCCTTTTAAACTTATCCTGTTTGGTTCAGATTGCGTTACGTCATATCTGGCAGAAAGAGAGAAGGTGACTGGGGCGATATCTCCACAGCCACTGTTCGCATTTCTTTCTGTCTCCTAGTTAATGGTATATCCACTCTGTCCCTCACACATGAATCCATGGTTTTTAATGCCAAGTTTGACTTTGGTCTGAAGTCAAGCAAAGTCAATTATAGTTTTACAACGTGTAATACAGCAGTAAGATACTTACAAATTTTTTTTTCAAAAATGTATCGTGACCGTTGTGTTGATAATACAACGTGGCCTTCTGAGGGCAATGAGAGGAACGTCCAGACAAATACAAGCTCCTTCTGAAATGCCAGGGCAACTCTGCCATTTGTCAATCTTTTGGTTGGCATTTGTCACAGCGGAGGAGAGAACAGCACAGTAACAACAACTTGAATGTGTGATTTTTAGGGAGGCAAGCGGTTACAGCATTGTATATGGACAACATTCTGAATGATAAGAGATTAACTCAATAGTTATTGATATTGACATCCAATCGAGTCCAGTTGTTAATGTGAGCTCTAAGTTCTGTAGTTAATGAGTTAACTGGGACTGTTTGTTCAGAGACTGTGATTGATGTTAGCCTCCATGGATCCTAACTGTGTCACTGGAGGGTTTCTCTCTCCGATTAGTACGGGGCTTCATTCAATGTGTTATGCCATTGTAGCAAGAGATGCATCAACTCCGTCATGAACAGAGTTCAGCAGCTCCAGAGACAGGGCAAGGAGAGACAAGAATCTGAGAAGGTTCGACTGGAATGCTCCAACAATCGATCAGAATCTGAGAACAATGGACTGGAATGTTGAATCAATGGATCCGAATCTGAGAACAATGGACTGGAATGTTACAATTACGCACAGGCGTTTCTCTGAAGGTCTTTACTGGTTCCACAGATCTAAGTCAGATTTACCAAGAAAGGTACTATGTGTACTCTTGATGATTCAGGCAGGTTATTATCCAGTCCTCGCTATTATTGGTGTTCCTGGTAAGTCCCTCTAATTCTGCTCATTTATTAATTACAGAATCCATGTTGATTTTTTTCTGTTTTGTATATATCATAAATATATAAACTATTGTATTTCGTTTCATTGTAACCTCCATTCATTATCTGCATAATTCAGAACATTTCCTCACAAATAACTGAGAACAAGACTGCAAGCACCGTTTTTGTCTTGAACTAAGTTATATATTGAATTATCTTCCATCACCAAACCTGTCCACTACCTGTTTCATCATACCCCGAATCTCCAACTCTGCGTCAGTGTGGTTGCTGAATAAACCATTATCTAAGCCAAGGTGAACATCAGACTTTACAGTTCCGGTTCTCTTCTGGTCACTGATCCAGTTCCACATATTTCAATCACAAACTTGTGCGTGTCTTCAAATTTGCTTCATAATGGGGACAATGTATCAGAGTAGGAAAGTCGCTGGATGGATAAATCAGAACCACAGGTCATTTCACGAAAGATACTGTTTTAAGTCCTCCCACAGCTGGTAGCAGAACTTAAATTCAAATAATAAGAACCGAAGTTAAAAAAAAACAAATTGCACGAACTGTGTCCATAAAATCACCAGTATTTTGCCCAGTAACATATCCGTTTTACTGATATCCTTTGGTAATGAAATATGACATTGATACCGAGTTTGGATTAAGAGTGACTTCATACCCATAACAATGTGCTTGGTTCTATACTGCCTTGTGGAACGATCACAGTCAACGGAAATTAGTGATGGTCATCAAATGCTGCCCTTGCTGAAATCCCTGAAAAGTAACAAAATAAAGGGTAAACCAAACAAAGAAAGATACAGGAGATCTGAAACAGAAAGAAGCAGAGTGCTGGGGAAACGGACAGGTTTGCCAGACTCTGTTGACAGATAAACAGATTTTTGAGTACACTGATCACGGGTCAGGTCTGAAATTATTTGGGAAATAGTGTAATGTGTGTTGGTGGAGTGATCTAATATATGAAGAAATAGAGAGAAAGAAAAAGGAATCGGCAAAGGAATTGTTGATAATTATCTGGGATGGAATTAAAATATGAGATTAATATCACTGATTTCTCACTTTTTCCCATATTCCTGAGTATCATTCCTGAGTCAGAATATGGCCCTGTATAAAGTGAGTTGTGTTCCTTCTGTTTCGATTCCTTTAGTGTGGTCATCTTCTTTTATTCACTAATGGTGCATCAGTGTTATTTCTGAGTCAGTATATGTTTCCCTTTCACAGTTGCCCTTGATAAGGAGTTGGTGAGCTGCTTTCTTGAACCACTGCAGGATGCCAGTGCTTAGCCAGAAATGCAAACTAATGAGAGGATGGTATTTCTAACATGAGCGGGTGTACCATGTACATGAAGATTTTACTTGTTCCTTTTATTGGAATTTCAGAGGACGTTCACTGGATGGTAATCTTGGTTTTGTGTTGTCAGTTGCTCTGATTGTTCAGGGTGATCTGATGGTCTTGTGTCCCCACAATGAACAAGGTGTAGGTACTGAAATTACAAATTGTCTGGGTCTGCAGAGACCGCACAGGGAGGGCCAAGGCACTCCATTCTCATTTTAGCTATTTCCCAATGTTGTGTCCTATCCAGGTCCAAAGTGGAGGTCACAGAGCTTTATAACGTCATTCAGCACAACCTGTAGTTCCATACCAGATAGAAGACTGTAGTGACAATACCCAACAAATGTTTTGATTCTAGAACAATCCGAACATGTGCGGGTGATGTATCCAATATGCCACAGTGTCATCCTCTCACGTGTTTGCAACATGACAGAGGCCATCTCTGTTCGAGGTAAAATGTTGGTAGTATCTCCACAGAGGAATCAACAGAAAATCTTTTGGAAATGGGTTGTAGGTTTGCTCGCTGAGCTGTAGGTTTGGTATCCAGACGTTTCATTACCTGGCGAAGTAACATCATCATTGGCGACCGCCAAGTGAAGCAAAGCTATTGTTTCCTGCTTTCTCTTTACATGTTTGTCCTGGATAGGGTTCCTGTGGTTTGTGGTGATGTCATTTCCTGTTCGTTTTCTGAGGAGTTGATAGATGGTATTTAGATCTATGCGTTTGTTTATGGCGTTGTGGTTGGAGTGCCAGGCCTCTAGGAATTCTCTGGCATGTCTTTGCTTAGCCTGTCCCAGGATAGATGTGTTGTCTCAGTCGAAATAGCTTTTTGTTTGATCCGTGTGTAGGGCTAAGAGGGAGAGAGCGTCGTGTATTTTTGTGGCTAGCTGGTGTTCGTGTATCCTGGTGGCTAACTTTCTTCCTGTTTGTCCTACGTAGTGTTTGTGGCAGTTTATGCATGGAATTTTGTAGATGATGTTGGTTTTGTCCATGGGTTGCACTGAGTCTTTTAAGTTTGTTAGCTTTTGTTTGAGAGCGTTGGTGCGTTTTTGTTCTATCAGGATTCCGAGAGGTCTTAGTAGTCTGACTGTCATTTCTGAGACTTCTTTGATGTACGGTAAGGTGGTTAGGTTTTCTGGCTGTGTTACGTCTGCTTGTCGTGGTTTGTTCCTGTGGAATCTGCGGACTGTATTTTTTGAGTATCCGTTCTTTTTGAATACGTTGTATAGGTGGTTCTCCTCTGTTTTCCGAAGTTTGTCAGTGCTGCCGTGTGTGGTGGCTCATTGGAATAGTGTTCTGATACAGCTTTGTTTGTGTGTGTTGGGATGGTTGCTGGTGTAGTTAAGTAGTTGGTCAGTGTTTATCGGTTTTCTGTACACGCAGGTTTGTAGTTCTCCGTTGTCCTTTCGTTTGACTGTGACGTCCAAGAATGCGAGTTTGCTGTCAGTTTATTCCTCCTGAGTGAACTTTATGCCTGTGAGGGTGTTGATGATGCTACATGTCTCTTCTATCGTGTTTCCTTTTGTGATGACAAAGTGTCATCTACGTAGCGGATCCAGATTTTTGGTTTGATGGTTGGTAGGGCTGTTTGTTCTAGTCTTTTGGAAATTTTACAGAACAGGGTGACTGGCAAAAGTGAGGAACTTCAAAAAACTAGAGATGTGAAAGTATGTATTAGAAAAGTTCATGGTAATGAAGGTAGGTAAGCTGCTGGACAAGATGAGTGATGAATTTAGAGGGCTACAGAGATAGTGTTGGAGAGTTGAGCTCGATGGATAACACTTTTTGGACCTGGTAGAGACCCTCTTATCTAACATTTTGGTAGGGTTATTAGCTTCAATCTTGAGGGTGCTCAATGATCTCCTTCTGCACTGCCAATTACTTAATTCTATGAGGGAAGAAAAACTTCATCAAAACACTTTCGATGATGGAAAAGCATCCTGCAAACTGCAAGGTAACCTGTCTGAACGCAAAGTGGAAAAACAGAAAAACAACAGATCGATAACTTGATGTCGGGTATGAGGAAAATATTCGCATCTTTTTGAAATTAACGATATCCAGACCCTTGGGGAATAATGATATGATTTAGCAGAGTCAGCCGAGATTCATGACCGGGAAAATATTTTTGCTAAAATACTGGAGTTTATAGAGGATGTTGGTTGTGTCATCGACGAATGAGAAGCAGTGAGAGTGGTGTATTTTAATCTGAGAAGATATTTTCACATGGTTGTGCACAGATGAGTGAAGAAAGTAACACTGGAGGGTAAGGGGGAATATACTAAATGCATTTAGAATCGAATGATGGAGAGAATACTGAGAGCAGGGCCCTGTTCTGTTCTGAAGGCTACTACTCATTGGTATTGCATGCGTGAGTCGTTGAAACGCCACTATTCAAAACTCAAATAAATGATTTGAACAACAAATAATGTGACCATCGTATACAGTCCTTTTCATTTTGTATTTCTTCGAAGGTGAGAAGTAGGGAAGCGTTTTTCTCGAAACAGACCTTGATGCCCTTGGTTATAAGTCACTAACAGAATTCATGCAGACCATCCATGAATCAGTACAATGAATTGCATGCTATCTTTCATTACAAAATGACACCCTCGTACAGCTGTAGAGAGTTCTTGAAGCAGTATTTGGGGTATTCTGGACAGAGGTTCTCTCCTTTATAAGCAAAAGTCTCCACATCACAGAGACAGTGCAAAGGATATTCACCAGACTAATCCATGGGTTGATGGTACTATCAGGAGAATGTGAAGGAAATAAGTATTCAATTTGTAGCACTCTGACAGAATAAGAGATGATGGTATTAAATGTTGGAGATTATGGACTAACATTCATTATATGGAGTGAAAGACATTGATAGCAGAAGAAATTGCATTTTCGCGATAATGCCTTGCCTGATGGTTTAAGTATCTCTGTGGGGCCCCCATATTAGGCGAGACAGAGCTCCAGGCTCTGAATACATTCTCACTATCTCAATGTGCAGTTGGCTTGTGACCCTTCACTGAACATCATGTTGTTCATAAATCTGTCAGCTGGCAAAATGCCTTATTGCTGAAAGAGGTAGCAAGTCCTACCAGCTTCTGACCTCCAAACAGAGCACTAGCCTGTCTTATTGGAGATGGAAGTTGCTACTTGAAGACTCTGCACATAACACTAACTCACCATCAGCAAACCACTATAAAGTACCACGTGTGTACCATTAACACTGGAGCCAGGAGGAACAACGTGGAGCAGTCTGTCCCTCTAGTCTTTGCTTCGTGTTTTGTCATGTTGGGGCGTTGATATCATCCTCCTCAAAGTTTGGGAGAAGATTTGTAGCTTGGGTGCTCGTTGTTGTGGTTCTGTTCGTCGAGCTGGGAATTCGTCTTGCAAACGTTTCGTCCCCTGTCCAGGTGACATCCTCAGTGCTTGGGAGCCTCCTGTGAAGCGCTTCTGTGCTGTTTCTTCCGGTATTTATAGTGGCCTATCTCTGCCGCTTCCGGTTGTCAGTTCCAACTGTCCGCTGTCGTGGCCGGTATATTGGGTCCACGTCGATGTGTTTGTTGATAGAGTCTGTGGATGAGTGTCATGCCTCTTGGAATTCGCTGGCTGTTCTCTGTTTGGCTTGCCCAATAATGGTAGTGTTGTCCAAGTCGAATTCATGTTGTTTGTAATCTGCGTGTGTGGCTATCCTTAGTATATGATTTCGACTGGGACAACACTACTATTATAGAGCAAGCCAAACAGCGAACAGCCAGGGAATTCCTAGAGGCATGGCACTCATCCACAGACTCTATCAACAAACACATCAACCTGGACCCATTATACCGGCCACGACAGCGGACAGCTGGAACTGACGACCGGAAGCAGCAATGACAGGCCGCTATAGATGCCAGAGGAAAGATCACAGAAGCACTACACAGGAGGCTCCCAAGCACTGAGGATGTCACCTAGACAGGGGACGAAACGTTTGCAAGTCAAATTCCCAGCTCGACGAACAGAACCACAACAATATCATTCTCCCATTTGAGGGTCCTGAAAGACTGAAGCATCTTGATCTAATTGAAGAAGCTTAAGGACATGATTTGGCTACCGCTGGTTTCTGTTTAACAGCTCAACATTTTGACTAGTTTCTTTCTCTTCCTGTTTAAATAGCAGGAGGGAGAGAATGGGCTCTCCCTCTTATCTAATATTTTGGGAGGCTGATTAGCTTCAATCTTGAGGTGCTCAATGATCTCCTTAATTTTTCTGGGGAAATATGCACTGTCTAGCAGTACTATTACATGTATTTTATTCACACTTTAACTGCACAAGCCTGAATGTTGTCCAATCTTGCCGCACGTGAACATACACCACTTCAGGAGATGAGCGGGCCACATTGTTGTGAACATTGTGTAATCTTCAGTGGCCATCCGCACTTCTGATCTTATGATGGGCGTAACACATTGATGAAGCAGCTGAAGATGTTTCATGTTGAGTAATCTATCCTGAGGATCGCCTGCAGAAATGTCCCATGACTGAGATGGTAGATGTCCACGAATCTCAAACATTTCCTTCGTGCTCTAAATCACTCCAACCAGTGGGGAAATTATTCCTGGTTGCCATTAAGTTCAATTTTCTTCAAGTTTCTTGATACCAACCTCAGTTAACTCTTGCTTGATATAAGAACCTGACACTCTTCCCTTGTGTGCATATATTTTATTCATGTCAATAGGTCACGGTGTACGTGCAGTGAGTGCTTCGTTTTTACAGAGGTTATTGACGGACGGGACATCTCCTCTCCAGAGAGTTATGGCAGATCGATCACTAAGAATTTTGGAAGATGGGTATTGATAGATGTTTGACACGTCAGTCAGTTCAGGTGTTGGGGCCAAAAGCTGATCAACCATGATCTGATTGAAGGGAAAGTTAGGCTTTGGTGGCTGAGTGACCTACACCTGCTTCTCTTGTTCTTTCATTCTGTTGTTAGTGGTTTCACTGTTGTTATTTTCCCAGAAGTCCTGTGAAGGAATTTTGCAGTCAGAGAGACCGAACGATTTTATGAGTAATGACTGGGTTCGGCATCAGGCATGTATTCATAGTGAATCTGGGTGTACAACATGGTTAATAAATGGAGACAAGGGGAACTTCTGCAAGAAGAAACGAAACGAGGGGCATATTTCACTGTAATACCTGCTCTTCCGTCAAGAACGTTTTCCAATCCATATTAAACCATGCTTGACAGTGAGCAGGGGCTGAATTTTCTCCGCTTGTTTTTCTGTGCATCAGTTACAAGGAGAAAGTGGTCTTCAACTGCTCCTGTCTAGCAATTTTGAGGAGCTGACTGAAATGAGGTGACGTCGAACTGAGGAGCAGGAGTTGTTCTGTGTTCCACCTGTCACAAAGATTGTGGCTGATCAGATTGTGGCTTCACTTTCCCGTCTGTGGTTCATTATATCATCGAGTCACTTTTCCGAAAAACATTTAACTAATGCACAGCTTTGAATAAATGTACACACACCGGTGACATAGACTTGTGGAGAAGAGAAGTCCCATCAAACGGCCTTTTGAGAATTTCTCCTGATTCCTATTCCTCCTGTAATTGGAGAGTCACTGTTTCTTTTTCTAATCCCACTTCTCCATAGATCACAACAATTTCGATATGTGAACAAATGTGTCTTGTGGCAATTGATATCGGTCTCAGACTGGGTCAGGTTCAATGTTATGAGCAAGTCATGCAGATTGTTAAATTTTTTAAAAAATAAGTTCTAAAACAAAGTTACTCGAGCTACGATGGAAAGATAAATGAGAAACAGTTTGGACATCAATAATATGTGCATCAATATTTATTTTTCTGACCACAGAAATGTGCACAATCCTACAAAATATTAGTTCAGAAGAGATTCCTCCAAATAATAATAAATTCCATGACAAAAAGAAAATTGCGATTGTCTCAGTTGTTATTCTACCTCAGAAGTTATTCTGTTCACACAAGCTGCTAGCATTGGGGTGTCTTCCTGGAATAGTTTGATTTAGCTGAATTCCCTTTGCTGCAGGCAGTAGAGATATTCCATTGAATCCTCAACAGGGATCCTACATAAGTGAAAAAGATGTCTGATGGGATTTCGGCTCTCATATGTTGCTGTTACGTGAAAATCAAACTGAACGAAGTACAGTCTCGTTGAAAGTTCCCCTGACTGCATGACTCCATCATTGGTCTCTTCTCAATTTAGGAGTGATTCATAATTTAAAATGAAAATGCATGTTTACATGTGCCTGCATGAATTTATTCACAATAAATGCATGTCTTCAAAGTACCTGTCATAAAATTAATGTATTGTTTTCTTAAAATTGAGTCCTTAGTTTCATTTTCTCATCCATCGGCTTTGCTTCTGATGCACTCTCCTCAGGTTAGATGGTTCAATACGAATATCTTCCACTTTCATACCTGAACTGCCCTAGACTTGTGTAGGCCACGAGGGATGTAGATACGGTTAACACCTAAAGTTATTTTCAGAGGCTATAAACTCGAGGGCATAAATTAAGGTGATAGGAGCAAGATTTTCATGCAGAGGGTAGTGTGCATATGGAAAGAGCTGCCAGAGGAAGTGGTAGCGTTGGATACTTTTGCAAACTTTACGAGGCATCTGGATGGATATATGAATCCGAAGGGTTTAGACGGTTATGTGCCTAATGCGGCAAATGGAATTACATCAGATTGAAATATCTGGTCTGTGCAGATGAGCTGAACTGAATGGACTATTTACTAGCTGTATGACTCTATGCATCAATCAGGCCTTCAAATTAGTAACGAGTAAAGTGCAACATCTTTGAAAAGCTTCTAAATCAATTGCATATTTTTCGAACAGTATTGGGGTTCATAACTACACACAATGCGTCAGTATATAATCGAGGCATTACCATATACAAATGCAATAAAACATCCCCAAGATTATTCCTGATTGCCTTTGTATGAAACTGCATCAATGCATATACTTTCTTAATCACTTCCTAAATCTCCTGACTAAGTTTAAGTGATTCTTGTACTGCAACATACAAATCCCTGAGTACCACAGAATATTACGTTTTCTTTTTCTCCGTTTAAGCATTTTAATATAATTTTGTACGTCCGTCACAGCACGAGTCGTCCTTATATCTTTACTTCCGAAGATTTTCTCACTAACCTCCCCTGTCTTTTTTTGCCCATTGCAGATTCTCCATATCCAATTAAATGACTATTTTAGTGAATGAACTAATTGAGCTCTAATCGAATAAATCCCCTCATCTACCTCATTGGTATAGATTATAAATAGTTGATAGCCTCACACTGATTCCTGAGGCACTCTATTACGTCACCACTTCACATCACGAAAATAAACATATATCGTGAATATTTCTTCCCTTAGAGTTCACCAGGGCTCACCAGTTGCAGGGCAGCTGAGTAGAAACTTTGGTTTCCACCCCCCCCCCCCCCCCACCCCACGATACTGTGTAATACAATTCAAGGGCTGAATTATTTCAATCTATTCCTGTGTAAATCCGTCGAGGGTAGAATGGATGAAGGGACCTTCACCTACCACTTCAACAGCCATGATAAGTGCACATGGGTTAGGAGATGCAGTTATCCCTTCAGTCCGTCGTGCCTGTTGCATCATTCAGAATGCTCTTTGTTGATGTGAATGTGGCTGAACATCCTATTTGTGCTTGTCTTCTTGTTCATCAAAGCCCTCTGGAATCCAACCTTGAATATTTTCAGACACCCAGTCCTCACAGCATAATGAAAATGAGAACACCACAGATTGCACAATCCTAAAGAGAAAGCAGTATCTCTATCCCAGTCTGAAAAGGCAATGCCTTATTCTCAAAGATTGTTCCCTTCAAACCATACACTGCCCGTTTGAAACACAACAATTCGGAACAGATATAGACCATTCAGCCCCTTAAACCTGACCACACTCCCATTAATGCTCTTCACTCAAAAATTTCCAAATTTAGCCTCTACTTAATTCGCAGAAAGACAATTCTGTAAACCATAAGTTCGTATGAGAATGAGAAACTGGAGCAGAATTAGACTATTCGATTCATCATTGCTGAAATGTTTCTCCAAGTTATTCACCTGCCTTCTCCGACTGATCATTGATTGCCTATTAATTGTTGTGTACTCTTAGTCTTACCAGATCATAGGGTCTGCTCTTTTATTAGCAAGAAACGACTGATGGTGATTTAACCTAAGGGCCACCAGACTGCAGGTGAGGGAAACGGAGGCGAAGGAGGGTCCTTCATGTGGAACTCAAAACGGAAATGGGAATTGATCCCATACTGTTGCCATCATTCTGCTCTTAAAACAATTCAGCGAACTGAACTAAATTAATTCTCTGCCTATTGGAATTATATATATATATATATATATATATATATAGAGAGAGAAGCATATTTCTATCTATATTTATATATACATACATATACCCTGTGTGTTTGGGGGTGCGTAATGGGGGTGGGGGGGTTGATGTGTTTGTGTGTCTGCGCCCATATCTGTGTGTATCTCTTAGTGCATGTGTTCTGTGTATTCGTGTCAGTGTCTCTGCTTGTGTGTATTTCTGTCAACATCTCTGCAGTCTTGTTTTCTGAGTAATTCCATTAAAATTGGAATCAAAGTCTCCCACCTGTCTCTCTGTGTGTCCGTTTTTTAATATATTCATACAACAGTACACTCAGCTGGCGACCCCACACGATTGCATGAGTGGCAGTTTTTTCTTCGAGAAGACACCAAATGATGTGAATCTCAAACGTTGAACAGTTGTTTGGTTTTCCAAACAGTATATTTGGAAGCACAGAGCAGTTTTGCCGATAGTAAGCGATGTTGTTCCTGTGATATTCTGACCACTATTGAGCCTTTTTTCAGACTTTTCAATTCTTTCTCGTACAATGTTTAAGCATTAGAAAACACTGCAAGTTACTGAGTGTGCAATAAATTATCTCATCCCCTGAAAAAATGGTTCAGTCGGAGGTGCACAGTTCTATTCTGACAGTCCCAAGTCTATTTGCAATTCTTCCGTATGTGCGTGTGTTTGTGCACGCGCACGTGCTGTCAGGTTGGATGGTGCTGTTACCTGCAATCCTCCCTGTCTGCACCCCAGACTGAATCATTAAGGCCTATCACCCTCTGCCCCTGCCGCTGTGTGCGACGTTGAATCTCTTGTGGCATCCCTGAGACTGCCAGACCTGCATCCACACACAGACTCACGCAGAGACAAATACACACATAAATGTACCTACACTTAAACACATTGATACAGATGCACAAACAGTAATACAGAAACACAGGCATACACAATAATGCCTTGACATTTATACCGACGTAGGGAATCTGTAAGTATATCTTTTGATCTTTGGTTGTTTTCTCACTATTTCACTCGCTGTACCGTGGTTTCTCAGCATTACTATTACTCAGATGTTTGAGTTTGTCAGTCTGTCTGTTGTTTTGCGTGGAGCACGATGTAGTACAATTTCCATGCTTGCAGATATGTGACAGATGAGGATCAAAGTAGAGCAATGGAAGGTGGTTCACTTTGGTAGGAATGACTTTGAACGACAACATAAAACAAACTGTATCTTTTTCGACGGGATCCAAGAGCAAAGGGTCCTGGGTTTATATGAGCACAGATTATTGGAGATGCCAGGACAGTTAGGGAGAGCAGTAAATACCACAGATTCGATTTCAGTTTCTGAACTGTTTACAGTAGGGTGCGCAAGAGAGTTACACCGTGCTTCCTTCTTGGGAGGTTTTGGGGACAATGTGTTATGAGCACACCCTCGTACCCACTGAGACAGTGGCGATTCCATTTGTACGAACTAGACACACAAGGTAGATGGCATCAGGGCCACACCTTCTGAGGTATGCCGTGGGTAAACGGAACTGCCCGTGGGTTTAAAGTGAGAATTCTCCCTCAATGAACATTGCTTCTGACTCACTCTTAGGGCGTGGATATCGCCGAATTTCCACACGAGGCATCCTAATCCTCTCCAAATTGTACCAGGGTCCCCTCCACATGGTGGCAGGAAGGAGGTGAGGACACAGATATCTGGCACTCCTACACTTGGCTTGGCACTTTCCGTCTTATTCGATGCTTCTTATCCTGGAATGGGAGATAGGAAAGGAGGGAGTGAGGGTGGGAGTGGGTGGCCGTGCTCTTTGTGTTGGCATATGAATTGGCACAGTGACGGTACGTAGTCAATCCGCAGTGTTGAATCCATGCAGTATTATTAATGTGGGAGGATAGCAGAAGGTTTTTGGGGGATTGAAGAGAAAGAGAGTAAAAGAGAGAGAGATAGGAAAGATGCTGTGTGCAATGGAGAGTGGTGGAGAATGAGTTGTTCACGGGGCAGGTGCTATAACAGATATACAGTGAGCATGAGGGAGCAGCGCGAATACGGTGAAGGTCGTTGATGCTTGCCTTGTATTGCTGGGCATTTCTTCAGACTGCAGATACTGCACTAGGCTGGGTGGAAAGCTCAGACCATGCTTGGTGGGTCTTGTGGTGTGGCCCCCTCTGGGAAGAGAATGGTCCTCTTCTATACTAGCCCATCCACCAGGATTTCTGTGCCCCCGTCGACAAAACGTTGTGTAATTTCCGCTTATCTGGAATGCTCACGGTAAACTGTGCAGTATAGCTCCCAACTGAGAAACCTCCATTGTCCTTTTAAGAATAACGCTCGTGCCAGGGATTGCGGGATATCCAGGAGCATCCAGGAGATGGTGAGAGTCACCAACCATTATGGGTGGGAGAATTGAACTGTCATTGAATGAGAAAGACACCATGGAGTGGGGTATGTAGTTACTGAAATGAGTTCGAAAGGAAACTAGCGAGGCCTCCTGCAGACGATTCCCTGTAACACTCAATGAAAATGTGACTGAGACAAAGTATTGTTAGATTCAGCGCAAAGAAACTTAGACTTTGCTGAGCCCATCCCCCGTTTCAAAGCTGCAGCTGCTTGACCATTACTCGCTATCACAGAGAAGTAGCTAAACGTGACTTACCTTTGGGGGGGCACTATTTGTGGCAAGTCATCATAAATTTATGAGTTTTAAAATAGAGGTGAAAACGGACGAACTAGATCTAAAAGGTCAAGTTCGAAATTGGAGGAAGGTCAAACTTGATGATATTAGGCACGAACTTTGAAAATACGATTGGACCTTATAGTGGCAGGTAAGTGGCCAGCTGGGAAGAGGGACGCCTACAAAAACGAGCTGTCAAGAGTTCCGAGTCAGTATGCTCCTGTTAGTGTGAAGGGTAAAGGTGGGAGGTGTGAGAAATGCCGGATGACTCGAGAAGTTGAGGTTCTGTTCTTGGATAAGTGGGAATCATATGTCAGATATAGACAACTGGAATCCAGTTTTTTTCAATGTTCAGTAACGGGATGAAGGTGTCATTGGGTAGGCAGAATTTATTGGCCATCTCTAATTTCCCATAGGGCAGTTCGAGTTAAACAAATTGCTGTGTGTCTGGAGTCACATGTAGACCAGACGAGGTAAGTATCGCAGTTTGCTTCCTTAAAGGACATTCGTGTATCTGATGGATTTTCCAAACAATTGAAAATAGATTAATCATCGTCATTAGACTCTTAATTCCAGATTTAAAGTGAATCGCCACAGGAGTCTAAAGGCAGTCGGAATGCACCTCAGAAGGAAATCAGGAGGGCAAACAGGGTACATGAGGTAGCTATGGCAAGTAAAGCTAAGGAGAATCCAAAGGCATTCTAGAAATGCGTTAAGGAGAAAATAGCAACTAGGGAGATCAACAACGTTACCGATGTGCAGAACTGCAAGAAATGACGGAGGTAGTAAAAAAACACTTTGTATCATATTGACTGTGAAGGAGGATATTGAAGCTAGAGAATTCCGAAATAATCAATGACATCTTGGAAAGTGTCTGGGTTACAGATGAGTTCTTAAAACGTATTAAGTTGGAAAAATTTCCAGGAGCTGATCAGATGTACCCTAGAAGTCGTGAAAAGATAGGGAAAACAATGCTGGGTCCCGTGCTGACATATATGAATCATGGATAGCCACAGGTCAGGTATTTGAAGACTCGAGTTTGGCTAACGTGGTGTCATTACTAAAAGAATCTAAGAAGGGTGATAAGGAAAAGCGGTGAGCCTGACGCCAGTGGTGGACAAGCTGTTGGGAGAAGATTATGAGGCACAGGATTTGCATCGATTTTGAAAGGCATGGACTGATTAGGAATAGTCAACGTAGATTTTAACATGGGAAATCACGTCTCGCTAACTTGACTGAGATTTCTGAACAAGTGACTAAGATGCTTCATTGAGGCAGAGAAATGTACATTGTTGAAATGGACCTCAGTAAGAGATTTCACAACTTTCCACATGGTAGACCGGTTAACAAGATTAGTATGGAATACAGGGAGAACTAGCTATTTAATTAGAAAATTGACTTGAAAGTAGGAGTTGAAGGTTGTGGTGTAGAGTCGTTTTTGAACTGCTAGGCCGTGACCAGAGGTGTGCCACAAGGATTGGTGCTGTTCCACTAGTTTTCATTGCTTATATGAATATATTGGATGTGAGCATAGGAGGACCAGTTGGTAAGGTTGAAGATATAACCAAAATTTATGGTGTAGTGGATAGGGAAGAAGGTTTTCTCAGAATACAACGGAATTTTGATTACATAGGCCAATAGGCTGAGGAGTGGCAGATGGTGTTTACTATAGTCAAATGTGAAGTGCTATATTTGGAGAGGCAAATCATTGCAAGACTTATACATTCAATGAGCAGGTCCTGCGTCGATAAACAAAGAGACATGGGAGTGCAGGTTCATGGCTCCTTGAAAATGCACTCACAGTTAGACAGAATTGTGAAAAGGCTTTGGTATGTTTGTCTTTATTGGTCAGGGCTTTGACTATAGGAATCGGGACGTCATGTACAGGACAGTAGTTGCATCACTTTTCAAATACTGCATTCAATTCTAGCTCTCCTCCTGTGGGAAAGAACTGTGAAACTTGAAGAGGTTAGAAAATATTTACAAGAATGTTGCTGGGACTTGAGCTTTAGAGAGGTTGATTAGTTTGGGGCTACGTTGCTTGGACCGTAAGGGGCTGGGACAGGGTGAATATCAAAGGTCTTTTCCCCAAAACTAGAGGGTTACAATCTAAGGTGAGAGGGGAAAACAATTAACAGGGACCTGAGGAGCAACTTTATCGTGCAGTGGGTGGTGTATGTTTGGAATGAACTGCCACAGGACGTGGTGGAGGCGGGTAAAAATACAACAATTAAAACAATTCCCGCCTCAGGCGACTGACTGTATGGAGTTTGCACGTTCTCCCCGTGTCTGCGTGGGTTTCCTCCGGGTGCTCCGGTTTCCTCCCACAGTCCAAAGATGTGCAGGTCAGGTGAATTGGCCATGCTAAATTGCTCGTAGTGTTAGGTAAGGGGTAGATGTAGATGAAGGGGTATGGGTGGGTGTGGACTTGTTGGGCCGAAGGGCCTGTTTCTACACTGTAAGTAATCTAATCTAATCTAAAAAAAAACGCATTTGGATAGGTATATGACAACAAACGTTTTAGACCGATATAGGCAAAATGCTGGCAAGTGTCACTAGATTGTTTTAGGATATTTGTTCAGCAGGGATCAGTTGGATAGAAGGGTTTATTTCAATGTTATACATCTCCATGACTCTCTGACTCTGTCTGAGTTCACACCAAAATTCTGTTTATGCATCATGACTGGAAATACTGCAAAATGTTGTTGAAATGTCTTAATTTCAGCATACTGAAACCTGTGAACGCATCCTTCGACAATGCTCTCTCCCAGTGTCTCTCCCGCTGTCTACTTTCCAAACCCTCATATTTGTTGTTAATCAAACTGACATTCAGTTTTAAAGTGAATAACTGCCCTGTAGCATTCCATGGCCTTCAGTGATGCTTCCCCTCGTGATTCCACTATTAAGAAGCTGAGGAAAAGTTTATTTTTTAAAAGCATAGCTTGCGGTTTCTTTGCTCTACACGGTGCTTCATGTTGGACAGTGGGATTTCAGCAGCTTTCAGAAACGTCTTTGTAACTTGTGCTGAGCCTATTTACTGAAAGCCCGTGATAACCACTATTTGGTGATCATTTGCTCAGTTGCATGAGGAATCCCTTCAACTGTGTTTGATTCAGACTAGGATTCTAACTTGTCATTCAGTGACATCTAATTTAATTTGGTTATTGAAAATTTACTGGAAATGCTGGGGATTGTTTCCGTGGAAGTTGTGTTTTAAGCAGCTGTGTACATTAAAGAAGCTTAGAGCATTTGGTGACCCACTCTGGAGAAGTTATAAAGTGATGAAGTTGAAAGCATGAAATTGAAAGAATACCTTCAAGAGAAAGTTGAAAAGCTGTCATGTGGCTGACTGCAGACCAAAAGTGTCCTGAACAATTTGAAAATGAAACATTTTGGCTGTTGCGTAAGAAACCTTGTTGCCTTCTTGTTTTCACAGCATTTTGAATTCAACCAACCTGTTTACATTATGCCCCAATAATGCCCCAATACTCTAAAAGGCAATGGAATTTGAATGTTACTGTTTTGACAGTATTAAACCAATGAGACGATCCAGTGTTTTGGGGGTATAAACGCCAACATTACCGACAGTTAGCAATAAAAAGAGCACCTTCTGCCATTGAACGACTGTAACTCTCTCTGAAAGGAACCATTTTACCCATATGTAAAAAAAATCTGTAGCAGAAGGCCTGCAGAGGAGCATCAACACTGCTAGCTGGTTTTGAAAATTATAGGCTGTAAATTTAATAGGGGCTATATTGGATCAGTATATTGTTACAGAGAAGTTAGCTAAATATTTAAAACAAAGGAGGCTCGGAGTTGGAATATTTTGTTATTTAATGATCACTTTTGGAGTTAAAGAAAACCATGTTAAGTTATTTTCGTTAAACAGTGATATTTGGGGTCGTTCTCTGTCACCCATGCTTTAACAGATTACGAGGCAAGATGAGCTTTGCTGTTCTGCGTGCTTTAATTAGCAGAAGCTTTTACTGCCGTGTTGCAACAACGGAATGGATGACAGTTGCTGAGGGAGAGACCATAAATTTTTCAATCATTTTAATTCTTGTATGTGTGAATAGTGCCAGATCAGTGCAGGGTTGTATATGTCCCAACCTGTTTATAAAAACAAGACAGATATAAAACAACAGACCAGCTGTATAAAATGTCTGATGGGGCCATGCCTAGAGGCCACAAAGCAACGTAAAAATGTTTCTTGTTCGCTGACTTTTTGCAATGCTGCTCCATGTTTTAATGATCAGTTATTAAGGCCTTTCAGAACATTGAAACATCTTTCAGAGCACCGAGACTGCTTCTCAGGAACGGGGAGAAACTAATCTGAAACCACGTGCCTGAAACAGAGGGATATGAGGTTATACACGCGCCTTATACTACGGAAAGAGGTGGAAAGCTGAAATTTGGCACATTTTGCAAAAGGAATTGGTCAAAACGTAGAGAAGTGGTGCTGCAGCTGTACGAGGTGTTAATGAAAGGACACCTGGAGTAAATAGTGCTGTATGTTTTTTCCATAACTGAGAAGGGTGAGAGCTCCAGCAAATACTGTTTACTGGCTGTTCATTTTCCATGGGTTGCTGCGTCATTTAATGCCGCCGGCCTGCTATACACGCTTAGGAGAAGACCATTCAGCCGATTGAGCCTGTTACAGAGGGATAGGATAAGGCCATTCCATCCAGACCGAGTAAATGTTCCCTTTTATGATATAAAAATTCTGTAAGGAAGGGGTTAACTGAACCCATTTGTTCAGTCATGATTTGAAGACGCTGGTGTTGGACTGGGGTGTACAAAGTTAAAAATCACCAAGTTATAGTCCATCAGAATTTATGGCAAAAGTTTATAGTGTGATATAATTGAAATTATATATTGAAATAGATAGAGATTATTTATTTCATATGTAAATCACAAAAAAATTTAAAAAGAAACATTCTCTGTTTATCGGTGCTGAGTATCTCTATGTTGATTACCCAAATCTTTGCCAATTGTTCACATTTAAAATGATTTCCTCCGTGTGTATTCTATCTCATAAAACGCTTTTCATATCGATGACCAAAAACACACCCACACAAATGCACATAATGTATTACCTTATACTGGTGCAAATGAGATACAGAACCATACATTTATGGGAGTTCACTTACTGTCACTCGATGCATATCCCCCCCCCCCCCCCCCCATGCAACGCAACGCATTTCACAAATGCAAGCATATGAGTGATATATGGCAATGGTTTGCAATGTTCCCCATGCTGGGCAATAGCCCAATTTATGTGGTACCGCAGTAGAACGGTCTGCACAGCTCTCCATTCTGGCTGGTACCTTGCCCCGTTAATGGTGTCTGGGGCGATTCTATGAGGCAGATTCAGAACTTGATGTGACAAACCATTTCTACTGATCTGACAATGTCTTTATTGAATGTTGTCATCCTTGTGATTGGGCCAACCATTGTCTCACTTCTCCACTTAGTTCTACTTTCCTGTCTCCTTATTTATAAGTTCACAACATGTTAGCAGTTGATTAATTACTTGTCTTTCTGTGTCTTTCCCTGACCTCGGCTTTTGACTCCCCAGTGTGTCGAGTGTTGGCATTTGAAGATCAGAAAAAATGAAATGGTGTGTGTCGGGCCGTTGTTCTCTTCCCAGTGTGTCCCATATGGTGCTCTATGTTGGATAGAGGCGCTATCAGCAGCCTTGACGCATGCCTTTGTAACTTAGTCTGAGCCTGACCCTGAACCGCCTGATTCCCTCTCAGCTGATTGTGCGGTCAGTAACACGAGGAAGTCCCTCAAGTATTATTCTAAAGGGTCAGTCATCTGTGTTGCAGCTTAGAGACTTCTGACTGTCTCCTGCTATTGAAAGGTTAGTGCAGGTGTTGAGGATGTTATGTTCGAGGTTGTACTGTGAGCTGTCTCAGATATTCAGGGAGACATGCGGAATCTGGAAGGGGAGACAAGGCGCTCTGTCTTCCCTTCTTGTGGATCGTTTCACGGAACATCTCTGGGTCACCAACACCCAACAACCCCACCGCCCTGTGGCTGAATTCTTCAGCGCCCGCTCCCTCTCCATCAACGACATGCAGGTCCAGCCAACCATTGCTACTCGACGCCTGAATGAAGAATGCCTCATATTTCGCTTTGGGACCCTAGAAGCACACGGGATAAATGTGGATTTTCACTGCCTCCTCACTTCTTCTCCCCCTACATTATTCCAGTTCCAAGCTTCCAACTCGACACCGCCCACCAGAACTGTCCATCCCTCCTCCCTCAGACTTATCACTATCTCCTTCACCTTAAAACACACATCGCCTTCTCAGCCAACTTCCCCCCAACCCCGTCCGATTTAGCTCTCAGATTTATCTCACAAGCCTCATTCCTGATGAAGGGCTGATGCCTGAAACATTGATTCTGCTGCTTCCCGGTTGCTGCCTGACCTGCTGTGCATTCCACGCAAAACATTCTCGACAACACAATGATGTTTGTAAATAAACGGTTTGGGAGAAAGGTTTTGGGTTGCAAGTAATAGTTATCGACAACATTAACATGACTGTCCGATGCAGTATGGATAAAAAAAATGGATGGAGTGCATTTGAGTTTTTAGGAATAGTTTTCATAAAGTCCCAAGCCTAGAGTGCAAAATCAAACCGAGTGGTACTGGGGCTAATACATGAACATGGTTTTAGAATGGGCGAGCTGACAGGGAGCAGTGTATCGGTTTAAAGATATCCTTGTTTTGTAGAAGAAGCATCATGGGATACGACAGACAGTGGTACTTCGGCCTCAGCTATTCCAAGCACATCTCAAAGATTTGATTGGGAGGATCAAATGCAATATCTCCAAGTCTGTTGATGGCACTAACCGATGTTGGATGGGAGAGGGTGAGGAGGATGTAATAAAGCTCCAAGGTGATTGTGGCAAGTGGAGTGACTGGCCAAATACGTGGCAGATGAAGAGCAATGTGATGTTGTGCTCTTTGGTGGGAAACGTAAAATGTCAAAATACCATTTGAAAAGGCATTGGTGAAAGAACGTTGTTAGAATAAGGTGAATTATTGTGATTTTCCTTTTTCCTGCTGCAAACCCCTCCGACGGCTATGCGGGACAGTGAGTTCTGAAACGAAAAGTCAATACTGAGAATGGCATTGGCACGCTGACCAGCGTACATAGACTCACATGGGTATCTGTAACACTGAAAAGGATTTGGATCTCCTTTCACTACAGTCACTGAGAGCAATATTGCAGGAACGGAAAACAGTTAAGAAGAGAAATGTTGTGTGGCACTTCATTTCCAGGGGATTTGAGTCCAGCAGTGATGGTATCTCACTGCAACTGTACATGGGCTTGGTGATACCTCATCTCAAACATTGTGGAAGATTGTGTGAAGCTTTGGACTACTTAACTAACAAACGAAACCAGACATTGAGGGAGAGCAGCAAAGGAGAGCCAGACTGATCTCTGGGATGAAAAGATTGTGTAGGAGAGGAGTACGGGACGAATACTCCTGCATTCCTTAGGGTTTAGGAAAATGAGTGGAGATTTCAGTGACATATGTAATTCTTTGACAGGGTGAGACCGATTGGAAGCAGGGATGATAATTCCTCTTGCTGGAACGTCTTAAACAAGTGCCCACCGTATTAGGTACAGGCAGGTTACTCTGCACTGAGATGACAATTCACCCAGAGACTGGTGAACCTGGGGGACTCTCTCGCACATAAGGCTGTGGAAGTCAAGGCACTGAATATAAATGAGAATCTCTATATACTAGAGGTAGTGAACAGGCTAATGTTGTGGAGATAGAGCAACAGCCATCATTTGTGGATTATGGTAGAAAACTCAAAGAAGCAATGAAGCATTAACGGTGGAAGCATCTGGCATATAGCCTTCCAAATGTCTATTTTATATTTTTATAATAGTTAATCATATTAAGGAATATGAACAATGTGTGGACAAAGTGCATTGATGGGTTATTCTCAAATGAACTAGAATGGGTGGAGGCTCAAAGTGTTGAATGACCTACTCCTTTCCCGATGTTCCTGTGCAGTCTGTGGGAAAACTCTGTAAATGTTGTCACAATCTGTCACTTGTTCTGAAGGAGGGCTCTGCAGGTCTACATGACTGTGTATCCGGATACTTTTTCCAATTCTGAGCCTGGTGATGGTTGTTCTATCTGGTTTGTTCTTGAAGACCTCAGAACAATGTGATGTAATTGATTGTCTTGCTTGGCCCTTTGTTAAACTATTGAAGAGTTCATCATATTTCTGCGTGTCTGACGTCACGTTTAGGCCAGACCAGGAAAGCACGCGTGATTTGATTCCTCAAAGAACACTGGGGAAAAAAAGCGGTGCCTCCAGTCGACGCTGAATTCAGGGTCACTGTTTCTGACACTAGATTTTCGATCTCGATATTTTATTAAATGTTTTTTAACTTCCACCAGCTGTCAGAGCATTAGCCTTGCGTGGTTAGTAATCCAATGTCATTTCCACAACAGCGCCATTTCAACATGGGAACCTATCAGAGACCACACTGAGCAAGTTATTTCTGAGCTGCTTGACAGCTCTACCAAAAAGAACTCCCACCAATGTTACTGTCTTGATGGGACTGAAGCGGTGGTAATTGGTCAAATTATAATTATTCTTCTCTTAGGAGATGGGACACAGCTAAATAATTTTCCACATTGTTGGGGAGCCGTAAGATTTGGAGTTGAATGAAATAGTTTCACCAAGGACAACATGCAACCGACGTTTTCAGTCCTATTCCAGGAATGGTGTCATGGCCCATTGTCTTTGTTATATCTATTTTGTTCAGTTGTTTCTTCACGTCAGGTGCCGTGAATCGAATTGGTTGAACATGGAAATCTGTGATACTATAGGTATCCTGGCGAGGGTGAGGTGGATCATCGACTGAACACTCCTGGCAGATGATAGTGCAAATACTGCATGTGTTGCTTTTACCCTGATGCACAGGGCTATTCCTTTACTAATAATTGTGATATTTGTGGAGCAATCAACTCCAGTAAGTTCTTTATTCGTCCATCACCATTTATGACTAGATGGGGCAGGATTGAAGAGTTTCGATCTGATCTGTTGGTCTTGAAAGCATTTCGCCTTCTCTTTCAGCTGTTAATTCTGCTCTTTGGAACGTAACCAGTCCAGTCCAGTAACTTTAACAGATTGTGATCAGGTTTCAGTACACACGTTTCCAACCCTGGCATGTGCAACACACTCATCGCTGAATTATAGATCGGCTTGTTGGTGATGGTAGACTGAGGGAGTCTATACCGGGCAAAAGGTTGCAGGTTGGGGTTCAATACCATTTTGCTGCTCCTGCTGTGGCTTACATTACTACATCAATGTTAAGAATGTTATTTTCAAAGTAAGAGGAGCATGATCTTTGAAGATGCTTTTTGTCCTAGAAATGAGCTGAGAGCACCAAAGCATTGGTGATGAAAGAGATTGATAATGTCATAGGGTCTTATATTCACACAATATACAAAAAGACCCTTCAGGCCAACGTGTCCGTACTCAGCACGTTTCCTAAACTGAACTAAACCTGTTTGTCTGCATTTGGCATACAGCCTCCCAAATCTTTCCTCCTCGTGTATCCATGGAGTTGTATTTTAAATGTTGTAATTGTATTTCCCTGTACCGCTTTCTCTGGCAACTCATTACATGTAGACAGCAGTCTGTGTGAAATATCTAACTCTTCAATCTCTTTTACATCTATCCACTCTTACCTTAAACCTGTACCTTTGATTTTGGTCACCTCTTCCCTGGGGAAAAGACCTTGACTATTTACCCTATCCATGTCCATCATTATTATAACACTCTGCAAGTTCACCATTCAGGTTGCTGCGCAAAAGGGAAAATAATTCCCAGAATATCAAAGGCAGTGATCTCGGGATTACTACCGGTTCCACGTGCTAGCCAACATAAAAATGAAAGAATAGGCAGGATGAACACGTGTTTTGGGGGATGGTGTAGGAGTTTCAGGTTTGTTGGACATTTAGACCGGTTCTGCGGAAGATGGGACTATTAAAAATTGGTGGTCTACACCTGAACCAGACTGGAACTAACGCCGTTGGGAGAGTTTTTGTGACTGCTGTTGGGGAGCTTTTAAACTCATGTGGCAGGGGGTTGGAAACCAGAATAGCAGAGAAGTAGACAACAATGTCGAAACTGGAGACTATAAGAACCATGAAGTTAACATTCTTTGGGGAAGGGTAGGCAGAGAGCAGACGAACGCAAAGAACTGGTGGTCTCAAGTGCATATACGTTCATGCAAAGAGTATTTTGGGGAAGGCAGATGAAGGTCGGGCTTGGGTTGGTGCCTGGAATTATGTCGTTATTACAGTCACAGAGACATGGATGAAAGAAGGGCCTGATTAGCAACGAAATGTTCCAAGATATAAACGCTTCAGACAGGGCAGGGAGAGAAGTAAAATAAATATGTGAAGATAGTGCAGGATAAACACGTCCCGTTCAAAGCAAAGGATAGGAAAGGCAAGATTCGTGAACTGTGGATGACAGGAGAAATGGTACGAGTAGCCAAGAGGAAAAGGGAAGCGTACATAAAGTTCAGGTAGCTAAGAACAGAATGGGCACGCTTGGAATATCGGGAGAGTAGGACCATTCTTAATCGAGGAATTAAGCGGACTAATAAGGTTGAAGAATTCATTGTTGGGCAGTTTCTGGGAAAATGCAGATGTAGCAAAGTTGTTGTCATGGGTGATTTCAACTTTCCCAAAATCAACTGGAATCTCCAGAAGATTGTCTGGATGGAGCCGTTTTTGTCACGTTTGTTCAGGAGGGTTTCATTATTCAGTATGTAGACAGGCCGACGAAGGGAGAGGCTATTTTGGATTTGGTGCTCGGAGGTGAGCCAGGACAGGTGTCAGTTCTCGCGATGGGAGAACACTTTGGTGACAGTCATCATAATTGCCTCACATTTACCAAAGTCTTGGAGAGTGAAGACAGCAGTTACAGGTCGGGAAGATACTTAATTTGGGAAATGATGACGCTCTCAGGCAGGAGTTGGGAAGTACAGCATGGGAGTTATTGTTCCACAGAAAGGGCATAGCAGACATGTTTAAGGAGAAGGTATTGCAAGTGATGCAAATATTTGTTCCTCTGAGACGGGTAAGAAGGGGATGATGAGAACAGATGAACTTCTCATCCATAGGAAGAAGGCAGCTTATGCAAGGTGGACGAAGAAAGGATCTACCACAGCTTTAGAGGATCACAGGCTTGCGAGAAAGGAGGCCGGAAATGGACTGAGGAGAGTCAGGATCGGACACAAAAAAGGCATTTAACTCATACGTGAGGAATAAGAGAATGATCAGGGATAAAGTAGGGCCGATCAGGGACAGCGTAGGGAAATTGTGCGTGGAATATTAGCAGACGGGGAAGCTCTAAATGAGTCGCTTTGCTTCGGTTGTCACGAAGGAAAGGGACTTTGTTTCGAATGGGAGCTTTGAGGAACTCGTATACAGGCTTTATTCGATCAAGATCGATGAAGCTAATGTGCTGAAAACTTTAGCAAACATTAAGATTGGTGAGTCCCCAGGTCAAGGCCAGATTTATCCTAAGCTACTCTAGGAAGCGAGAAAGGATGTTGTTCCACTTTTCAGAAAGGGTAATTCGAAAATCCCTGGTAATTACAGATTAATTAGTCTTACGTCTATGGTCAGCAAAGATTTGGAAAGAATTCTGAGGGATAGGATTTATGACTAGGAGAAAGTGAGGACTGCACATGCTGGAGTACCAGAGTGTAAAAACGTGGAGCTGGAAAAACACAGCAGGCCAGGCAGCATTCTCGGAGCAGGAGAATCAACGTTTTGGGAACAAGCCCTTCTTCACTCCTGTCTCACAAATTTTATTTTTCTTTGGGGAGGTGACAAAGCAGGTCGACGAATGTCGTTCAGTAGATGTGGCATTTGCTAACGTTTCCCATGATAGCCTCACTCATAAAGTCAGGAAGTATGGGATACAGGGAGACTTGGCTATCTGGATTCAGAATTGATTGGATTACAGAAGGCAGGGAGTGCATGTAGGTGGAAAGAATTCTGCCTGGAGGTCAAAGTTGAGTGGGTCCCACAGAGCTCTGTTCTTGGGCCTCTAGTCTTTGTACATTTTATAAATGAGTTGGGCGAGGAGGTTGAGGGTTGGTGAGTAAATTTGCTGAAGACACAAATGTTGGAGGCCTGTTTATAGTATCGAGGGATACTGCAGTTACAGCGTCACTTCGGCAAAATATATTGCTGGCCTGAAACTGACAAATGGAGTTCAACCTTGACAATATGAAGCTGAATATAGCTGAATATAGGATTACAGACAAG
The DNA here is from genome assembly GCF_047496795.1 of Chiloscyllium punctatum. NCBI lineage: Eukaryota > Metazoa > Chordata > Chondrichthyes > Orectolobiformes > Hemiscylliidae > Chiloscyllium > Chiloscyllium punctatum. Next base: position 98,969 of record NW_027309860.1, read on the forward strand.
ATTCTTGGAAGTGTGGAGGAACAGAGAGATCTTGGTTTTCAAGTAGATAGATCCCACATAGTTGCTACCCAAGTGGGTAGGAGTGTTAAAGAGCATGTGGTGTTTTGGTTTTCATTAACAAGGGGATCGAATTAAATGCCACGAGGTTTTGTAACAGCTCTACAAGTCACTGGTGAGACCGCAAATGGAATATTGTGTCCAGTTCTGGTCACCTATTGTAGCAAAGGGACAGAGGCTTTGGAAGGGGTGCAGCAAAGGTTTATCAGGATGCTGCCTGGACTGGAGGGCTTGCCTTGTGGAGAGAGGTTGACCAAGCTCGGACTTTTACCTCTGGAGAGGAGGAAGAGACGTGACCTGATCGAGGTACGCAAGGTAAAGAACGAAATAGGTAGAGTCAATAGCCTGAGACTTTTCCCCAGTGCAGGATTGACTGGTACGAGAGCTCGTAGTTTTTAAGATATTAGGAGAAAGGTATCGATGGGATGTCAGAGGAAGGTTCCTCCTGCAGAGAGTTGTGAATGCATGGAATGTGTTGTCAACAGTGATGGTGGAAGCAGGGTCATTCGGGACATTTAAGCGACTGCTGGGCATGCACATGGAGAGCAGACAACTAAGGGTTGTGTAGCTTAAGTTATTTGATTTTACATTACGATTAATACTCGTTGCCATATCGTGGACCAAAGGGCCTACGTTTCTATGTTCTATGTTCGATTAAAAGTGGTCATAAAGTAACTTTTGCAAGCACAATTAATGAGTATTCCAAAGCCTTTTATTCGGATATAAGACGCAAGCGAGTAACTGGAGAAAGGATTGGTCCACTAAATGATAAGGAAGGAAGGAAGGCTGTATTTTGAACCTGAGAAGATGTGTGAAATTCTGAATGATTACTTTGCATCAGTGTTCACTGAGAAGAGGGACATGATGAATACTGAGATTAGAGCTAGAAGATAACGTTCACAAAGGAAGTACGATGTTTTTGGTAGGCTAGAGCTTATTAAGATGGACAAATCCACAAGACCGGGTGGGATGTATTCCAGGTTGATAAGGGAGGCAAGAGAGAAAACACCTAGGCCCTGTCAGCTAACTTTGTAGCATCCTTAAACATAGGTGAGGTGCTGGAGATTTGGAAAATTGCTCATTTGCCCTCATGTACAAGAGGGTACTAGGAACATTTCGGTTAAGTACAGACCAGTTAGCCTGACATCAGTGGTGGGAAAGTTGCTGGAGAAGGTAAAATCTATTTATATTTGGAACAGAATGGACTTAGCAGTGATAGGCAAAATGATTCTGTGCGGGAGAGATTGTGCCTTACCAACTTACTCGAATTATTTGAGTAAGTAACCGCCTTGATAGATAAAGGAAGGGCTGCAGTTGTCATATACATAGACTTTGACAAGGGGTTTGATAAGGTCCCATGGTAAACTAATGGAGAAAATGAAGTCACATGGTGTGCAGAGTGTTCCAGCTAGGTGGATAAAGAACTGGTTGAAAAATAGGAGACCGAGAGTAGTAGTTGAAGGGAGTTTCTCGAAATAGAGAAAGGTGACGAGTGGTGTTCCACAGGGATTAGTGCTGGCGCCAGTGCTGTTTGTGTTGTACATCAATGATCTGGAAAAGGGCACTGTTGGTAAAATCAGCAAGTTTGCAGATGACACGAAGATTGGTGGAGGAGCAGACAACATAGGACACTGTAAAAGAATACAGGAGAATTTAGATAGACTGGAAGGTTGGCAGAGAAGTGGTAGATGGAGTTCAATCCAGGCAAATATGTGTTGATGCATTTTGGCAAATCCAATTTTAGAACGAATTATACAGTAAACGGAATGGCATTGTGAAAAGTTGATGAGCAGAGAGATCGGGGAGATCAAGTCCATTGAACCCTGAATGTCGCTCACAGGTGGATGGATTGGTCAAGAAGGCATGCCTTCATCAGATGGGGTATTTAGTAGAAGAACTGTCAGGTCTGTTAAAATTGTACAAGACATTGGTTTGGCCGAATTTGGAATACTGTGTACATTTCTGGTCGCCACATCACCAAACAGATGTGGAGGCTTTGGAGAGGGTGTAGGCAAGGTTTATGAGGATGTTGTCTGGTATGGAAGGTGCGAGCAATGAAGAGCGGTTGAGTAGCTTTGGATTGTTTTCATTAGAAAAAAGGAGATTGAGGCGAGACCTTATTGAGGTGTACAAAATCCTAAAAGATATAGATAGGGTAGATCGAGATAAACGTTTTCCCAGAGTGAAGGATTCAGTAATGAGAGGTCACGCTTTCAAGGTGAGAGGTGAAAAGTTTAAGGGGGATACTCGCGGCAAACACCTTACACAGAGGGTGGTATGTGTGTGGAACGTGTTGCCAGCAGAGGTAGAGAGGCAGGCATGTTAGATCCATTTCACATGCGCCTGAACAGATGGATGATTACATGGGGAGCAGAGGGATGCAGATGCTTAGGAATTGGGCGACAGATTTACACAGTGGATTTGGATTGGCTCAGGCTTGGAGCGACAAATAAATCTTCATTGTTATTTTCTCTTTGTTCTAACCAGGCCACCCTTATACCTCAAGACCTCCAGTCTCTTTCACATCATTGTAAATATTTTGCACCCTTTCCGGCTTATAAAATTCTTCGTATATCAGGGCAACACGAATTGTACACAGTACTCCAAATTTGTCCTTACTGTCCTCTAGTACAGGCACAGCATTATGTCCCAATTACTATATTCACTGCTCAGTCTGATGAAGGTAATCGTACCTACTGCCTTCCACACCACCCGGTCCACATGTGTAAGTCCTGTTGTGATTTGTCTAACGAAAATGGCAGCACATCATATTTATCTGCAGAGCTCCACCTGCCACTGCTCGGCCGACTGGCGCAGTTAATCATGATCACATTTTCCTTTTAAATGACCTTCTTCACTGCCATCTAACTGCAATTTAGTGTCGTCTACAATGTTACCAGCCATCCTTTGTATATTCTCACCCAAATCATTTCTCAAAATAACAACCAGTGGCCCCAGCACTGGCCCTGTATCACACCGCTCGTCACAACAAATCTCTTCCTGCACCATCTGTCTCCTAAATTAATTTAGAAACAGTTCCTGATCCCCTGTGATCTAACATTATTAAACAGGCTACCACGTAGCATCTTGTGCAATCTCACGAAGGTCCACAAAGAAAAACGTATGTTTGAACAGGCCCTGGGTGTTTATCTAACGTTTTGCATTTTCAAAATTCTGGCACTTCCTGTTCTGTAATGTAGCCGCATTTCAAAACATCACTGCATTGATTTATTTCCCTAAGTCCCCCAGCTTCCATGTCTTCCTCCACAGTAAATGCTGACGCGATATTGTCATGGTGTATCTTGCCCCTGAGCAGGAACTGGCTCTAAGGCATCGGAGTGGGGTGAGTTCGATTCTTTGTGAGGACTGTGAATCCAGCACAGTCAGAGACATATGTCGTGTGTTGTTCAAATATCAATTGTGTTTCTATGCTTCCACTTTTACCAGAATGTCTCTAATTCCTTACATTTTAACTGTGTTTTCTTTACTTTTCTGTTTTATATCAAGATCCTGTACTTTGGTGGGGGAGGGGAACTTTGTGCCGAAGATTGTGTCATATATGGTGACTTGCACAGTTTTCCATGTCCTCATGTGAGCACACGTGACAATAAACCTTATAAACGCAATGGTTTGTGTGGGTCCACACACAGATGGCGGTCTAAGTTTTTTGGAGCCCTATTGTCGCTCTAGATTTTCTTTTGCTCTTAATATACTAATATAATCTCTTTCAATTCTCCTTAACCTTAACAGCTGTCTCATGCCCAGTTTTTGCCCTCCGGACTTGCCTGGAAAGTATACTCCGACACACATAACGCTCAAGGGATTCCATTGATCCCTGCTGCCTATACCTGACATATACTTGTTTGTTTCCCTTGACCAGAAACTCAAATCCGCTGCCATGCCCTGATCCCTACTCCTGCTGGCATTGCTCTTCACATGAACAGGAACGTGCTGTCCCTGAAATCTCACTATCTCGCGTTGAAAGACATCCACTTGCCAGATGTCCTTTTAACTGCGAATAGCTTCTCCAATCATCATTTGAACCTTGCTGCCAAATATCATCACAATTTGCTTTGCACTAATTTATGATGTTAACATCTGGACCAGGCTCATTCTTTTCCAGAACTATTTTCAAACGAATGGAATTACAGTCACTCATTTTAACAGCTGAACCGCATGCTCTGACTTAATTCCTAGGAGGAAATAAAGGGGATGCCAGCATCAGATCAACCATTAACTTATTGAATGGCAAGACAGCAACTCGGAGCCAAACGTCTGCATTGGTCTATGTGTGTGTGTGTATGTGTGTGTGTTCTCCTGTGTCGATGTGTTTGTGCTTTAGTGTGTTACTGTGTCTCTCTTTGCATCTGTGTCTCTGAGCAATCGGGTTTCTGTTGTTTTGCGAGTGAATCCATTGAAATGAGGATCAAAATGCGTCCCGGAATCTCTCCCTCTCTCTCTTTGTATCTCCATCTTGTGTTCTAAGTGATGTAATACCAGCCTCTGCAGTCCACCCCGTGCCACTGCAAAAGCAGCAGCTCTGTTTGGAAAAGCCATCAAAGACAGTGAATCCCTCACATTTGAACTGAATTGGCTTCATCGTCACGTCCACTTTAAGAAATGCAGTGGGAACATTGCAATGGCTTCACTTATGGCGCCGTCTTAGGTACAAGGAATCTAGGTACACATTCTTAGATATTTGGTCCAAAAATTAAATAATGAAAATTGAAAGTTCAGAAGAAGAGTAAAAGGGAAATAAAATAACCAACACGAATTAAAGTCCCTGACACACAAGTTTTTGCCAGCAAAGAGTCTCCAGACCGCATCGGGCCCAGTCTCCACATTGGGCCGGGCCACGTTTTGAACTGCACTGGGGCCAGTATCCAGAGTATATCGAGCCCAGTCTCCCTAGTCTTCTGTCAATATGGGGCCCAGTCTCCAGAGTTCCACAGGCCTAGTCGCCAGACAGCACTAGGCCCAGTTTCCCGGCGGCTCCAGTCCAGTCTGCAGACAATACCAGGCCCAGTTTCCAGACCGAACGAGACCCAGTATCCAGTCCTGTCTCCAGGTTGCACCGGGCTCAGTAGCCAGACAGTGCCGGGCCCAGTCTCCAGACTGCACCGGGGCAAGTGTCCAGACTGCAGCGACCACAGTCTCATGGCCACATCGTGTTCAGCCTCCAGGCCGTAATGGGCCCAGTCCCCAGGCTGGACGGGTCCCAGTCTCCATACTGTACCTGATCTAGTCAACTGACAATGCCGGCCTAGTCTCCATAGTTCCCCAGGACCACACTACACCAGGCCCAGTCTACAGGCGGCCACTGGCATAGTTTCCACACCATACCAGGCTCAGTCTCCAGGCCGCACCAAGTCCAGTATCCAGATTGTAGTCGGCCCAGTCTCCAGGCTTCACCGTGCTTTCTCGAGGACCCCATCCCCACCAAGTGCCCCTTGTCTGGGACTCACCTCCTCCATTCAAATCGAGGAAATTTAAAATTTTACAAGATTGCAAAAAAGTCTCTCCAGAAAACAGAATAATAAAGGTATATATAAAGAGCGGGCAGAGGAGAGAAGCTCCGGATGGAACGTTCTGACTCTGCCACTATCTTTAGGATATTTGTTTCGTTCTTCAAAGAATGACTTTGGAGCCTCAGCGCAGTTTTGCCCAATTCTTCGCAATGCTGTCTCTTAGTAAAAGGAGATGGGCATATCCATTGCTGGCCCATATGCTGACATTGGGTTTGTTTCAGGACTTTACAATCCAATCTCACTAAAAATTGGAAGAGTGTATCGCAAATTATTGAAAGTTAGAGAAAGTGGCTGAAAAGCCATCTCAACCTCTTCCAGTGTGCTTCACTGAGAGTAGCCTGAATACAATTGTGCTGCTGTGGTCGTGGTGCACAACTCATATCTCGTCTGGATTTATAGATCAATGCACTGCTGTGATCTGCATAGCTGCCAGTGCTGGACAGATATCTGGTGTGTCTGGATGAATACACTGCTGTGGTGGGGATAGCTCCCAGCGTTAGACGCATACCTAGTCCGAGTTTATAGATTAATGCACTTGCATGGTCTGCACATTTTTCCGCACTCAGCAGATTGCTCGGTTAGACTGAACAGAGTTTGAATTTCACACTGTGCTGAACAGATATCTCCTCTGAATTAATGGTTCTCTATGTTGGATTGAGAATAAGTTCGAATTAACGATATCAGCTGATCTGGCAATGCTTTTCGTTCTCATTCTTGTGATTGGATCCTCCGTCCCTCCCTCAATTCATGTTGCAGTGTGGCCATGCTCAGTACATCATGCTCGTGAAAACTCATTGTGCTGGCGGCTTCATTCATTGTCCTCGAGTCTCCACGTCAAACGAAAACATTGCCTATCGGATAAAGGCCTTCCCCTTGATACACAGCACAAAACACACACTCCCAGCACTCCCTGCCACCATCCAAGCACATAAAAATATCCGGTATGTACTGAGATCAACTGGGCCACTGAGAACATCAAGGAGCAGATCTTCAAGGAGATGGTGCAACATTTCCCATTTGTGAACGACAGCGTGAATCATCCAGTACACACTTACCACGAAGTCCTGTAATCTCTTCATATTTATTAATATATATCTTGTTATTATTCCTGTAGAAGTAACAGGTTCACAGTTACCCACGTTATATTCCAGGTACCAAATTATCATCCATTGTTTATCCAATTAGAGATACTGCACCGCCTCCTGACAACTTAAGTTCCTGCCTATCTCAGTTAGAATACATTTGTCAAATCTTTCGAAAACCGTGATATTAGTGGCAAGTACCTGAGGCCCCAGCACTGGTCACTGCGTCACTGCAGTCGTTAATTTCTGTCAAAATGATAGAGACTGACTTATCCCTAATTTAGCCAAGCTCCCATCTCAGTAACCAGTCCTTCCAGTATTCCTGTGTAGCAGCTTTGCAAGGCTGAATATTCCCTTCCATCTTCCATGTAACAGACAGAAGAGATTGAAAGATCTGGTTCAATTGCTGAGTAAAAGACTCGAACAGCTGAATGGCCTCATTCTTTTTCTGTTTAAATTTTCTGATCGTCTGATTAGCCTGTTTTAGTATGGGTGGAGTTGGGAATGGTGCTGAACATTTTGGAACTACCAGTGAACAGCTCACTTCTGATTTTATCATGGAGGGAAGACCATTACTGCTGCAGCTACTGCGAGCCCACAGTGCGTCATGGAAGTGCAGTTTCCATCTGCTCGGTCCTTTAGCAGTATGTCCTACTGCACAGGATGGAGTGTCACATAAGACAGTAGGCGGCATCTTCAATATGTGGCTGAGATTTTCCCTCCACCAGGACCGTGTCCTGGCTGGTCCTACAGATACCGTCGGGGCAGATCCATCTGTAACAATTGTTTTTTTGAAAATACTTTCTGCTTGTTGGTTCCCCCATCACTTTCCCCCAGTCTGCCTAATGTATATTTGAGGCCTCTCCCTGCTCAGTCAGTGGTGGGCCTATGGCGACACTCTTGGTGATAGACTTCGAAGTCCCGCACCCAGAGTAAGTTTTATGTCATTGGCACCCTCAGTGCTACCTCCGATTTGTTTTCAACATCAAGAGGAACTGTGTTATCACTGAAGAATACTGTGCAGGGCAGTAGGTGTCTATCATCTGTAGCTTTCCTTGACCATCTCTTTCTGTTACCATGAGATTTCCCGGGTTCTGGAATCAATGTTGGGGAATTACAGGGTATCTCCTTTCCCGACTGTATCCCACCGTGTCGCCACCACTGGTGTGTCTATCATGCCGAATGGACAGATATCCCTCGTGTTGGTGATGAGGCTTCTTGAAACATTACCTATAAAGCCTGATTCTGTGAGTTTGACGGTGTCACACTGTTTCCTGATGGCGTCAGTATGAGAAATAAAGGCGGAAGTAAAGAAGGGAATAATGATTTTAAAAAGTTGATGAAAGGTACTCTTTGCAAAACGTTTCATATCCTCAAATGGGATTGAGAAATGGATATCATTTAATGCCATTAGAGAAACATGGTGATCCGGCGACCAACACTGAGAACTGAACCTTCACCTGATTTTAGATTAAGGGATGATATCCAAAACTAAAGATGAGGTAGGGTAGATCTCCTAACAAATAGTGACAACTGTATGATTGAAAAGGAGGATCTTAAATCCATTGATCAGGGTATTGCGTAGATGATTTTGTGTCTGACAAAGTTTGCAGGTGACAGAAAAGAAGTAGGCTGGCGAAGTGGACAGAAGACACTGAACGTATGCAGAGGGGTATATATGGTATAGTGAGTGGGGAAGGGTCTCCCGGATTGAGTACAATGTTGGTAAATGTGAGTTCATCCATATTGGCAGGAATAACTGTACACTGGACAACTTTATTATGGTAAAAAAAATTGCAGCATGCTGCTATGCAGAGGGTCCTGTTTTTCCTTGTGCAGGATTCACAAAACATTGATTTGCAGATAATTAAGAAGGCAAATGGAATATTATCCATCATTGCAGAAGGGATACAGTTTAAAACATGAAGATTTTGCTGGAGCTGTAAATGGTGCTGATGACGCCACACCTCGTGTACCGTATGCGGGTTTGGACTCCTTACTTGAGAAAGAACGTACTCGCACTCGGTGGGTGCAGAAGGGTTTCACTATGCTGATTCTAGAATTGATAGTGTTGAATAATGAAGATAGATTAAGTAGATTGGAACTATACTCATGGGGACTTAGAAGAATGATTGGGGATTTATGCTAACATAAAATTGTGAAGGGCGTAGATACAGTAGTAGTCGGGAGGTTGTCCTCACAGTTTTTGTGAAACTTAAACCTAGGGGGATCCTCAAAATGAATGGGAGCAGATTTTGGACAGAGTTGTGGAGGATCATCTTCACATGACTCTGTAGAATACTCTGTTGTGTGAAATACGTGTGCCTAGTTTTCTGAATGCTTTTAAAACAAAGCTAGATTTTGGAAGAGTAAAGGAATCACGGATAATGGTGAGAGGACGGGTAAGTGGAGCTGATTCTATGAAAAGATCCGCCCTGACGTTATTGCAGTGCAGGCTTGAGGGGCTAGGTGGCAGACTCCTGCTCCAATTCCTTATGAACGATTGGATTCATCTTCATAATTAATGTTTTTTTTAATGCAAAGTGCCAGTTGATTTGGGTTTGGGAAGAGATTTCGAACATGAGGCTGAGGGGATCTCACCAAACTCCCCACATTAATTGTTGTTTGGATCCTTACCTTGAGAATCACATCGGTCTTCCCCCACTTCTTACTGCACACCATTCCCACCACGGGAGTGCCTGGAATTACCCAGCATCCCAAGGAACCTGTGCCATCTTTCAAAACCCATAGTGCACTGGGACAAGCATGGTCGTGTGGCGAGAACGTGGACAGCCCCTGATATTGAGCCTGTACGTGGCAGGCTGGGTGACATTGCTGCCCTTCCCAAACTTTTGGGCATGGGAATAAGCTCGTCTCGGGTGAGAAGGGTCACAGACAAGACTTCCCCTTCCCCTAGGTACAGGAGTGAGGGCCATGAGTGCAGACCATGCCTACCTGCTTTGACTTTACTCCCAAGATTAGAGCAGGTATCGCGAGCAACGTACATAATTGTAGGGAGGTCATTGTGATTCTCCACTCAGCCAGCGCAGGGGGAGCCCTGGGAAAAATCTCACCATTTCTGTTGAGAACGACAAGTCCGACGCAGCGAACTTATCTTAACATCGAGGAAGGCCACAGGGAACATGTCGCTTAATCTATAATTAATCTCACCATAACCCACAGCGCTCAGAGTATACAGAAACAATTTGTCTGGACCTTAGAAATAGCAAGAAGAAACAATAACTGGTGGGAGTTATCTCTCAAAGTCAAACCTGCAAATTTTGTGCATGTTGTAAGCAGGACATTACATGTGCAAGAAATTGCTGGCAAAACTCAGCAGGACTCATAAGATCTGAAGGACGAAAGCAGAGTGAACATTTCAAATCTGAGGACGTTGCAGTCGAAGAACTTTTGTTTCAGATCTCCAGCATATACACTCTTTGTTTGATTTTTCAATAGTCGATTATTATGTATACTACAGTAGTAATGGTTTACTTGATCTAGGAAAGGGGGAGGGGGTGAGGGCAGAAGTGCAAGACACGGGTCAATTGCAGTTGAAGGCCCTGTCCCTCAGAGGTTTATAGGGTTAACGTAAATCCTCGTGCGAGAGAAAAGGTGGGCATGCCGGAAGTACCCCACTGGAACTCGACATCAGCTGAACAGATGTGAAGGTTCCAGAGAAAATGGGAGAATGCAGTCACTATGCGCTGGTCACGGGGGTAGAATGTGGCTCACTGGTTAGCACTGCTGGCTCACGGCAACAAAGGCCTAGCTTTGATTCCGACCTTGGGTGACAGCATGTGTGGTGTTTGCATATTCTCCCTGGGTCTGAATGGGTTTCAACGTTGTTTTTAGGTTTCGTCCCACAGTACAACATGCGCAGTGATCTTGCTAAACTGCTGCGCAGTATCCTGGTTGTGGTGGATTGGCTGTAGGAAATGTCAGGTTAGCGAGGTAATACATGGCTGCATTAGTTTAGATGCTGTTTGGCGGGACAGTGTAAAACAATGTGCCGAATGGCCTGTTTACACACTACAAAGCTTCTATGATTTATATTTTGGTGTGTGTGGCTGGCAATATATCCCAAGATCCTACCTATAACTTCCACCCCCAGTTGCCTCATCACACCGTTACACCTTAAGTTTGTAGAACATAAATTCCATGAGCAAATCTTCGACATTTTGGCCCATCTGATCAGTGCCCCGCTGTACTCTGAGAATACCATCTTCACTGTTCACTAAATCACGAACGTTTATGTTACCTGTACACCCACGAAGCATTCCTACCTTATACACATCCAAATCATTTATGTTCTTTACAAAATCCAATAGATCCTTATGGCACTCAGCTGGAAACAGGCATCCAGTGCAAAACAAAAACTCTCCACAACCATTTCCTTCATCTCTTACCTTCGGGTCAATTACCTCCAACTCTCCCAGGATTTCATGTGATCTAACAAGTGCTATCCAGTTTACCATGAGGAATCTTTTTCAACACCTTACTGAAGACCATATGGCCAACCCATACTTCTGCCCATTCACCAATCTACTTCGTCACATCTTCAAGAAACTAAATCAAATTTGTGAAATATGATTTCCCACACAAAAAGCCATATTGACAATCTTGCTCAGTCCTTGCCTTTCCAAAAACAATTCTCTCAGAATCCCCTGGAGCAAGTTACCCACCAATGGCATCTGGCAGACCGGTCTACAGTTCCTGGCTTTTCCTTCCCAGTTGTTCTTTAAAAATCGCACAATATAAGCCACCCTGCTTACATTCTGGCAGCTTACCTGTGACTGTCCATGATACAAGTATCTCGGCGAGAGGCTGAGCAATTATTGTTCGACCTTCCCAACGTGTTCTCTGAAACACCTGATCAGGTCAGAGAACATCAAACAGTACAGGCCGTTTAGCCCTCGATATTGTGCAGGTCTTTCATGCTTCTCTAAAACCAAACTAACCTGCATGCCTTTCATTGTACTAAGTTCCGTGTGCTTTAAAGACAAGGAATTCCAACTCTATTTTGATTTAATCCCTGCCCTCCCCTTCACGGTTTGATCACGCAGCATTGCCCTTTGGTGTGAAGGGCACTGCTGGTCACTGGCCACTTGTGTGTTTCTTTTCTTCATGGTCGTGGAAATGGAATAAAGATGTGTATACCTTGTGTCCTTCACTGTCTCACAGCTGCACACACACAAAAAGAACAGGAGTGTCGAAAAAATAAACAGGGGTGTCAGTGGTTCGGTCACCCTGAGAGCTGCCTCAGAGAGAGCTGGATCAGGGTCAAGTACTCTCTCTGGTGATGGGATGCCGGCCTCTGTGGATTTATTTCAGTAGCATCTAGAATAAAGCACATTCCCGAAACTTGACTCTCTAACGACACGGGGGAAAAACCCTGCAAACAATGGAGGAAAGAATGACAGGGAGTCATTCATCTTAATGCATTTTAAGATGGACAGCTCCTCATATTCTGTCATAGGAACAATTGTCAAGATATCATTGTTCATTTCTTCAAGTTACCAGCATTACGTCTCCTTCTCCACAGTACATACGAACGCGAAATATCTATTTAGTGTCTCCCCAAATCCTGTGGTTCCAAATGCTGGTCGCCTTGCCGAACTTTAAGAGGGTCTATTCTCTCCCAGTTACTCGTTTGACCTTAATATGTTTGCAGAAACTCTTTGGATCATTGCTTACCCTATTTTCCAAAATTATATTATGTCGCCATATTTCCCTCCTGATTTCCCTCTTGAGTATTATCCTACTGCCCTTGTACTCCTCCACGGATTCAGTGGATCTTTGTTACCTACACCGATCATATGCTTCTTTCTTTTTGTTGAACAGAACCTCCATCCTTTTTGTCACCCAGCATTCTCTACAGCTACCAGACTTACCCTCCTCATGAATAGAAAGATACTGTCGCTCGACTCTTTTATCTCATTTGTGAAGGCCTCCCAATTTCATGCCAATAGCTTCTCTCAAGCAGCTTTTTAAAGTGCCAACCTAAAACGTATAAAGTTGTCCTTACTCAACCTTTAACGTTTATGCCAGGACTAATTTCTCCATAAGTATTTTAAAACTCATATTTTCTGCATAACAGACTAAAGAAGTAGAATGACTTCCTACAGTTCCTCTGTGACAGGGTCAAAGGGCTGATTGGCCTCCTTCTGTCCCTCTGTAACAGACTCGAGAATTTGAATTACCCTGGTATAACAGGCAAGAGATGCTGATGGTCTTCTTCTATCCTTCTGCAAATGGCGCATGGGGACAGAATTGCCTCCTCCTGTTCCTAAGCAGCAATTTAGATGCTTTGGATTATTCCACGAGGTTTTGGAATGATTTATAAAAGGACACTTAACAATAGGAGTGAAATTACAAAAGGCAATTAGCAGTAAATATTGTTACCCCATTTTATGGTCTCGAGAAAATGTCCGCCAGAGATTTTGTGCAGGTGGTCTGTTATTTTATCTCTGTCGTATACAATCCTGTAGTGTTCTGACAGTGTTCCTACTTACAGGGAGGAAAGATTTATAATATTGAAAGTTAATCGTCAGCCAACTTCGTCCATTGCATCCAGATCGATGAAATGTTCGTTTATTGTGATACTTAAATTGCTGCAAGTTAGGGGTTAATTTCACTCTTCCTTTAGTGACTGTGATAAATGTCAATCTCCAAGTAATCTAAGTGTTCCAGTAGAGGGTTTCCATCTTTTAATCATATGTCGGCTCGATTCAATGTGTTACCCCATCGGATGAGCGGAAGGATCACCAACAGTCCGAACAGGGATCAGCAGCTCCACACAGATGGGGTGGAGAGATCAGAATCTGAGAACGTTACACCAGGATGTTCCAACAATTGATTACAATCTGAAAACATTAGATGGAATGTTTCAACAATGTACAGAAGTTTATACTGGGGTATTTGGCTTCCTTCTACATGTTATGATCGAAGGTAATTATCATGTTGGATCGTTCAGTTCAGTCATTTATTCTATAAATCATGTTTGACTGTAACACTGTTCTTTTCAATGACACTACCATCCTTGCCGCTCCTATTGTTCCTGCTGAGACTCTGAATTCAGATATTCACTTTACAAACCACTACTAACTGCATCAGTGAACTTGATCATTTACTATCTCCTTCATTTCTTCGGGCAGTGTTACTCATTGGTCTCTATGTTGACCTACTCAATTTCAGCACTGAATCATGTTTCATTGTATCACTGTCTTTGATATTTAAATATTGGGAGCACAGAGCACTGTTTTCTATTCTAATTGCAAACTCAATTTCCTTCATTTGAATCCATCCCATCCCTGACCAATATCTGAGGCTGAAACAGATAAATGACAACAGTAGTGATCCCTTTTGCCCTGATTTCATTCCTGACACCATAACCTGCCCACTCCTAATTATAATTACTGACACCTGTATGATATACTTCACTGGCTCATCCCATCTGCTATTTGTACTTTGCGCTATGATAGACAGTCTTAATGAAGCCAATAATCCGCTGCTAAAACACCCAGCTTCAAACCTGCAGAAGCTAATCTGCGTCGATTCCATACAGCTCTTATTTGAACTCTCAAAACATTTCCCCATCGTTCTGGCATTCCTTTGCGCACTGGTCTATGTTGTTATTGGGTCTGGCAATGCCTTTACTTTAATACTCTCAATCATATCACATCTGTGCATGAACTGTTTCTCAGTCCCTCTCTGTCTATCTTCCCAACCCCTGCCAGTTGTTCATATTTGAACTGATTTTCTCCATATATGTTCTCTCTCAGACAATGATTTTCACATCTATCATCGCCTCTGTAATAAACACACGCATGCACATATAAAAAACCTTGCATCGAGCTGATGCATGGAGATACAGAAACATAATTATTTGGGAGCCCCATTTACCGTCATGCTTGACAGATATCTATTGCACATATAGCAGCAATATATTGTCCAAGGTTTTCAATATTCCCATGCTGGGCAGATAGTCTAGCTTACTATGAATTACAGGAGCATAGTCTGCATTGCTCTCCTTGCTGAGCTGTCAGCCTATCTCAGTTAAGACCGTCTGTGTTTGTTCTGTGAGTCAGATTCAGAATATAATGTAACAAATTATTTCAGCTGATCTGGCATTGCCTTTATTCAATGTTCTCTTTCTTGTGATTGGATCTATTAAGGTCTCACTCCTCCAATTAGACATACTCCCCTGTGCTTTCCCCCATATTTCAACATGTTTTATTTCTATCTTAATTGTCTCTTTCTGTCTCTAGCCCGAATCTTTCTGTCCCTCTGTATCTTTCCCTGACCTTGGGTGTTTGGCTTCCGAATGTAATCGAAGTTCTTCCCTTTCTATAGTCTCCACGTTCTCTTTCAATTCCTGTGTAACAGGTACAAGGTGGCAAACGTTCAGCTCCAATTGCCATGAAAGAGGCATGGGTGGTTGATTGGACTCATTCTGTTCGTACTTTACACAGTCGAGTGTTGAATGGGCTTCTTGGTGTTCCTACATTATAGACTTGACACACTGAATGTCGTCCTGGTGTTCCGACTTTATGGTCTAAAAGGGCTGAATGTCCTGCTCCTGATCCTCACCAAGCCACTCAAGACGTGAGTGCCTTCTGCTTTTTCGTCATGAGAGGATTGGCAACATATGGAGACTTGCTGCAGCAGTGCACCATTTCAAGTGGCTGAATTGTCTCCTCATGTTTCTTCATAACAGGCTGGAGAAACTGAACAGTCTCCTCCTATATCCCTGAAATCGCAACGAGGGTGTGATTGGTCTTCTCTTGTTCGCATAGAACTTAAATGTGGATGAATTGCCCCCTCCTGTTCACATAAAAAAACTCAAACGGTTTCATGTCTATCTGCGATTCTTGTGCAATTGACTCAATCGGCAGAATAGCCTTAACCTAGTATGAAAATTTCCAGTAACTTTGTGGTCTCTTCCAATTCTTGTGTTGCAGCATTTAGAAGGCTGACTGGCCTCATCCTGTTTTTAGGGAACACGATTTAGGTGCTGCATTGTCTATTATGGGTCCTGTGTTGGAGTGTGGAGGTGCTGATTGGCCTCTTCCTGAAACTCTATATCAGGATCCATACACGAAACATCCTCCTCCTACATCTGCTGTAACAGTTTCGAATAATCTCCTTCTTCTGTTCCTATGTTGCAGGTTCGAGAAGTGAAACGGATTCCTGAATTTAATGTGTACCTGCTTTCCATTGTTGAGTCCGAGAACAAGACCATTGTCATTCTTGCAAACTTTAAGTGATATTAGATCAACCTGCTCATCCCTCCCTCCTAGATTAACATGACACTGTGGCTTAGTTTATTGGAGTTCTTCCTTAATAAACAAATAGATCTGGGGTTAAGAACCTAGCAGCGTCTGCACCTCACATGAACCATTCCTTGTTCAACGTTTCTCAAATACCATGTTGCTGTTCCATCAGGTTGTTGATTCAACTTCGTGGTGCAGAAGGGGATGGTTTTTTGTTGAACATGTGTCGTGGAAATTAAATAGACATTACTCATATGCTAGCAAGAGGAAAGCAAAAGCTTTACTGTAACCTCTGCAGGGGGCCAATACATTTTGCAAGATGCTGCATGTAAGGGACTGAACAACTTGTGCATATACTTTTTATGCTACATTTTACTTATCAATATCAGACGCTCAAGGACATCAACAGGGAACATTCAGCTCTTGGTATGATTGCGTATGTTTTCCCTGACTCCTGTTGAATCTGACTGTTTTGCAAGACTTGCAAGGCCAAGCTGTCTGCTTGCAGAATCGAGCAAAGTTAGGCTGTCTACTTAAAATCTTAGTAAATTGTTATTTGTATCTATGCATTAGATTTAGCAAAGTATTCTCTTTCAGATTTCACAGCAAATGCTACATTTGTTAATTTTCCAAAACACCTCTCCCTGTAAAATGCTGGCATTTTACAGCAATGAGAAAAACAACAAAAACACTAGACAAAGCGAGATAGTTCTACATCAAAATTGCTTAGGTAGCACTGGGCTTTTCCTCAGACACCACATACCTGTAGCACAGCTGTGAGTTGGTGTCATCACTTGCCCTTGTGTGCTCTGTACACAGCCCATTTTCACACGTCATACTCGTCAACGTAACGGTATTGTGTGGTCCTCGTAATCTGATCCTCCTGTTATGGGGCCACTGATTGTTTTACCATTTGGAATCCCATTGCACTCATAAGGATACGGCATAGCCAGGTACACAAGCAGGGTCCTATACAAACATTATGAATATTACCGGTCCTACAACTAGTAGAACATGTAGTATCCAATACCCCCAATCCTCCCCAGAGGGAGTTGATCCATTTGTGCAAATACACGATTCTCCCCTGCCTTCCACAATATGGAAGGCTGTGGTCGGAAACGTGTCAGCGTTGGGACTGCAGTTGGTCTTGTTTTCGATGGGTGGCGCGAGGTTTGCCATAATTGCTCCCCTTATCAGCTGCAGGGTAGTCGCCGCCCGTGGAAGCAGACAGCTAGCATTTCTCGCTAGGTTCTTTGTAATTCGTTCAGCAGTCCACCGTTGCGTAGTGTAGCCAGCAATGGCTGGCGTGTATCCACGTAGCCAACGTTTAATTTCCGGTGTTGTATTCGGGCCAAAGCACATGCTCTGTTCCCTTCACATCTAGCAATGGTCTTTTGCATCTGCCAACCTACTGGCGTCACATGTACGCCATTTACTTCCTGCAGGGCCAATTCCACTACCGAGTTCACTGACGACTCCCTCCGGGTTTGGGCGTGACAGTCATGCCCTCTGCCCTGCTTGGGGTTAGATCCATGTTTGATTTGGTTGGTTGCCATGCCCCGGTGCTACTAACTGGAGGACTTTCTGCACTACATCTCGGCGGGGTGTGGGATGACTCAGCCACTCTATTCACCTGCCTATAGATGTCAGAGAAGGACCCATCTATTTCACCAGACTCCCTCATCGATCTTCTGAGTCTTGGATATTATCACACGTGCCCTGGCACCGCCTACCTTGATAACAGAATACGTAATTCCCGGGTCAGGTGTCCCTGTAGCCGTGGTAGCAACTTCTAAGTGCCAGTCACTGCCGCCACCAGAATCCCTGCATAAATATTTATTATCCAATTTATTGTCATCCTGGTTTGTAAACGGCCATGGTGAAGGTGCTTCTTGCACTGTCAGTTAAGATTACCATCTGCGGCTTTATCCCAGACGCCAAGACTAGCAGAGTGCTTGCTAACAGTGCGAACTGGGGCATCCCCATATGTGTACGAGGCTTCTAATTACTACTTGTACTTAATTGGTTCCAGTGCTGTCCGATGTCTCCTGAGGAGCAGTTACACGTTTGTAATGGCTGGCGTGTATTCACGGAGATCTTTCAGCGATCTTAACAGCTGTCTGTGTCATGAGGAACACTTGAAACGGTCCCAGCCATCCATTCGCCTTCACCTTTTCTTAATGAAGTCATTCAACACTATCCAGGCTCCAGGTTCTCGATCGTGCAGCTTCCCTTCCGCTGGTTGGGGTAGTGCTGCTTTCACTTCATTCCGCATTTGAAACAAAAGTATAGAGAGTTATATACAGTAACACAACATTTCACCCACACGGTGGTCTGCTATCTGTCTTACCGTGGGTCTTGGTCTAATTCCTGTATTGGGAGGCCTACCAAACAAAATCTCGAACGGGCTAAAATTAGGTCTCCCACTCCTCCTATATCTCAGGAACATTAACATAATTGGAAGTGCCTTTGTTCATGTCATCCCGATTTCCTCATAGCATTTTGTCACATTATTTTTGAGGATAGTATTTTCTCTTTCCACTGCCCCACCGCTCGCTGGGTGATAGGCACGGTGTTGTTTCATGTTTATTCCCAAATAATCACTGATTTGTTGTGGGGCATTATTGATAAATGGTGTCCCATTCTCACTACTCAGCCTTTCAGGGTTGCCCCATTTCGGAACTATTAAAGTTAGCAAAACCTTGCCTCCTGCACTGGCATCATGTTTAGACGTAGGGAACGCTCCCACCCATGTGGAAAACATTAACATTTACCAGATAATACCCTTTCCCTATCGCTGAGTGTTAGTTCAATAAAATCCATCTGTAAATATTCGAAGAGTCTTTGGGGTTGGGGTGTGCTGCCTGACTCATCTGCCTTCACCTCGACACATATAAAACATCGTTCACAACATTTCTGGAAGTAATGATGAAATCCCTTCTTGTACCATTGTGCCGAAATACTGTCATGCATCCCCCTTTTGACACATGGTCCTTGCGTGTGTCAGTTTTGCATAGAATGGAAATAATAATCGTTGTAGACAAGGTTTACCACTGGGGCCACACCTTCCCTAATGCTGGGCCCTGCTTTTGTCCACTCATGCTTTTCTACCAGTGAGGCCCGTGACTGTAACTCCTGTACATCTGCTGTTCGGGTACAAATGTTTGTCATACACATATCAAATGGATCTCTTGGCGGCTGCTACACTGCCGTCCTTACCGCTGACCCTGCCCTTGCATTGCCTTAAGAAATAAAGTCGGTATTTTTCGTGTGGGCTTCATATTTACACACAGCGATTGATATAGGCAATACGACCGCTTCCACGAGGTCAGAAATCAGGCCACGGTATGTGACGAGCTTTCCAGTGGAGGCCAAGACGCCCCTGTGTTTCCACAGGATTTCAAAACTTATATACTACCCTAAATGCTTATCTGCAATCGGTGTAAATATTCACTGTCTTCCTTTAGCCAACTTACATGTCTCAGTCAAGATAATCAGCACTGCTTGAGCTAACAGATGAAAAGGGAGGATCCCGGTTTAACTACCTCGTTGGTAGTCACTACAGCATACCAACTACAATTCTGGCTTGTCTCCTTACTCCTGAATGCTGACTAATCCACAAAACCTCCATATGCGGATTCTGAAGTGGTGAATCCTGCAAGTCTGGTCTAGGGCTGCAAATTCATTATTCACAGCGACACAAGCATATGGATCTCCGCCTCCTTTTGTGGGGAGAAGGCTAGCAGGGATAACGACGTTACACCTCTTTATTGTAATGTTAGGCATTTCCAATAACACAGTATTGTATCTGAGCCAATGTGCTTCCGACAGAATTACTCCAGCTTCCGACATGTGTGCTGTCTTTTGCTCGGAAAGTAGTAAGGATACTGCATGTGGGACCAGTAGGGTTAATTCACCAGAGCCGACTATGTCCTTGGATGCTACAACAGCCTTTTCAGCAGCAGTCATTTAGGCAATCCTGCTGCTATGGAGTCCAGCTTAGCCGAAAAATAAGCTGCCAGCTTCAATTTTCCCCCATGATCATGCAACAGCACAGATGTCATGCAGCCACGCTCCTCATCTACCGTTTGTACAAAAGGCTTGTTTGGATTCAGAATCCCCAGTGTAGGTGGTGATTAAAAAGAGCGCCTTTTTAATTCAACAATTGCACACTCGGTTTCTGGGTTCCATTGCAACGGACTCAGGTTCTGAAAATGGAATGCAAGTGTATCCTTCTCACATTGTTCCTCTGTCAGTTGCTGGTATTATACCGTTGAAGCGCTGACCCCGCGTTTAAAACTAGAGTTTCCAGACTCCTGCGTAAAACCTCATTATATATGGCGGGGGACTCACCATAACCTTGACAAAGTCGCTTGAAGCTATATGATTTCCCTTTGAATGAAAAAGCGAACCAGAATTGACTATCTGCGTGTACCGGTACACGAAAGAAGGCATTGATAAATCCACAACAGAGAACCATTTACAGTCCGGTGTAACTTGGGTTACAATTGTATAGGAGTTGGGAACAGTTGGGGCGTGCGGGACGACAGCGGTATTGACAGCCTGCAGGTCTTGAACAACCCTCCATTCCTCCGGTCCAACTGGAATGCTTTCCTTTTTGACCGGAAAAATGGGAGTTCTCAACGGTGAGTTTTCACAATGGATTATCACTCCAGCCATGAGGAGGGATTCAAAGACTGGAGTAATTCTTTCTATGGCCTCGGGTCTTAACGGTTATTGTGCAATGCAAGGATGATACTCGGACTTCGGGGTTATTCTTTGGGGTTCACAGCCTCGTATGAGCCTTTTGTCCACAACTCAGTAGAAGCCGTTTTAATCCTGGGTCCGAGACTTCTATCTAGGGGAAACGCTAGTCTACCCTCCTATGTTCTTCATAACTAGCGGGGGTTATCTGGACTGTGCGATCTGCCTGAGTGAGCCAATTTATTTTCTTCCTATATGTCTGCATATCTGCATTGAAGCAGATCCCCACATCGTCCCTGAAGACCCAACCTTTGTACCCTTAGCACCCATGGTCCTGATTCCTGTCACCTGCCGCTGGATGCCTTTGTCAATAATACATGAGGAAAAAGAGCTGTGCACATCGAAAAGGAAGTGTCTGCTTGCAGTTAGATGTTTTAGTAATGTTCACACTGACGGCACATCTGTGTTCATTCCAATAGATTTCGCACAATAACAAATGATCTGGTTTAACGAATCTCCTGAACGAATCATTTCCATATGATTCGACCGGGCCATCGTGGCATTTATGTGCTGTGCAGTGCAGCATGTTGCCAGCAAGAAAATCGGTGTTAATAGGATTAACATGGTTACTTATTTCCAGGGCGAGTGAACCACTCACTGAACTTATCTCTCTTTGGCTAAATCGCTACTCATAGACATACATCAGGGGTCGTGGGTCGTATTTTACAGCCTGCACGGGTAGATATTCCCTTTGAATTACGTGCAAACACTTGGGGTACTGAGGAAATCCAAGCCAGGCTGACTATGAGATCCCGAGCCATCAAATGTAAAGGACAGAATTCAGATAACAAAAATGAGCGTTGGAATGCTTCCACAGTACTCAGTTCACAAACGTGCGGTAACAAAAACCTCTCTCATATCCCGATTTCTGATGCACCCATTGTGTTCAGGGGCCTTCCACTCATCTTTATTTCCGTCGTTTCTTGAACTGGCTTAAATTAAGGACTGAATATGTTGTCCCTGTATCTACCAAAAAGGAAACTGCTGTGCCTTCCACACATAACATGGAGGTTGGCATCGACTTATACTCATCATAGTAATATTGAACATATAGTCCACACTGCGCAATCTTAGTGCTTAATATGGCCTCGGGAATTGTTTCAGTGCCCGTACATTTAGCAGAAGAGATTAGCATAAGTGAGCACTCGTTGAAAAGCATAAGGGAAAGAAGCTTACCTGTACCATTTGGGCTGCCCACCTCCAACTCAGCCTTCCCCTGTCAGTCACCCTGCTGTCCAGCCTCCAGGGCCGATTGGGATTTTCTGGACGGACACTGTCTCGCCCAGTGGTCCATTCTCCGCAAACAAAGTACAATCGCCAGATCTACCTCTGCCAGCACCTCTTCCATGACCACTTCCTCTTCCTCTTCCGCGACATCCACACCTGCCTCTCTCCCTGCAGCACCTCCCTCCAACGGCTGACCATTTGCATCATAGTAAGCTGAGGTTTATGTGCTTGCTGTTCCATCTTTAGTTTCTGCTTATCCTTCCCTTATGCCAGCATTTGTTTCAGCATATATCGCATGTTGTCATATCAAATTCAGCTTTCTCGTGTCCCAGGTAATACATGTTTCTTTTACCTTTTTGACTATTTCGTCCTTCATTCCATTAATGAATCTGTTCCTCAGGTGTGCTTTATGCGGTGTAATTTCTGCTGTCAACATGTCTTCGGGTGGTCTCCGTCCATCATGGGCGTTCTGGACATTATTGAGGCCCGTCAGGTACTGGGAGACTGTCTCACATTCTTGTTGTTTACACATTGCAATTTTGGTCATGTCCATTCTCACTGGGAATGCCTCCCTACAGGCGGCTGCCACGTGGAGCAAAATCATTTAAATCTCTGTTCACTTACGCTTGCAGGTTGGTTGATCTGGCATGGACCTTTATGGCTGACCACTTATCCCTGATTTTGGTGACATCGGCACCAGTGTTCATTCCAGGAGATGTTTGATCTCATGTGACGTGGGACGGAACTCGACACAGAACTTTGTTACTTTTTCAGCAAACTTATTACCTCCAACCTCGCGTGGGTCAGGCAACTGCCCATAGGCAGTTTCCAAATCTTTCATGGTCCATGATCGGTGGACCAGCACTGGGCGCCCTTCTGGACCTGCAACCTCAAACATTGGTGCTTTCAGAACGACCTGCTTAGATGATCGCACGTCAGTACTCTCGCCGTCTGACTTATCGTCCAGAGTGGACTGATTGTGAGCAGACCCTGGATGGCTATCAGTCTTGGAGTGGCCGCCCTCATTTTAGGCTTCTTGCTTCAATTGGTTGCAGGTACGATAGGCTAAAGGTGATCCAGCAGACCCTAAGACGGTGGCCACTGACTTGGAACCTTCGGCAGGTGGATCCCGTAGAGGGGTTGTAGGTCTGAGAGAGCAGTCATCATGGTCAGGATCTGGAACAAACTTAAGGCACTGTATAGCTTCATCAGGTTATTTTCCGCACACGTCTGCATGTGTGCTAGTGTTTCTACGCGTATCTGATCTATCCTTTACTTGATATTTACTTTCCCTGATGTCAGCCTCAGCCTTCCACGTTTTATAAGCACTCCAATTCACAGATTTTATTCTTCTTTTCAGTCTCTCTTTCTTTTTCACCTCCAACCGTGACCTCAATATTTCCAACTGCCTTCAACTAAAACTCCCACCCTCCGGAAAACCACATTCCTTAATCCACAATTTTAACTACTTTACAGGCTCTGGGCTGTAATTATTTTACATGTACTGCACTTTTGGTTGACCATTCCAAGTCCCCTCTGGACCCTCGTTTTGTTCGGTTTTGATGGAGCCCATTTCAACTTTACTGAAAAAGTGTTCAGCTGTCCCTCTCTCTCTCTCTCAGTACTGTTATCTTTTCCTTTTTGACTTACTTTCACTTCTGGAGGTGCTTTCTGGCGTTGGGTGCGTTTGCCTCAATGCCTTGGATTTGGTAAACCAAGAAACCACATGTCTGGTACGTCTTTGGTAAGTCTAACTCAGGCAGTTGTGACTCCAAGTCTCAAACTACCCTTAAACTTGCTGTCTCTAAAGCACTGTAGAGACAGCAATCCCTTACCTTGGGTTTTGCTCGAATACCGTGCGAAGGTTCACTGGAACCTCTTCCTGCTTTACTTATTCTCTTAGAATGATTCTCTATGTAGGATTACTTAAGCCACGACTGTTACCCCGGTCCTATTCGATTGAAACCCCGGCGGTGGGACGATCCACAGATTCCCAGACCCCGCACGCAAAGGGGCCAATTCATCGCTCGAGATGAAGCGAAAGTCCTTCAACGCGCTGGCGCCTACTCCTCCTGGGAATACCCAGATTCTTACCCAGTCGTGGGGTCCCGAACGAGCCCCCAAGTTTGCAGTCGTGGAAATTAAATCGACTCGTCTCAAATGCTAGCAAGAGCAAAGAGAAAGCTTTGTTGTAACCTCTGCAGGGGGCTCAATGCACTTGGCAAGATGCCGTATGTGAGGGACTACACAACTTTCACATGTTATTTTTGAACTACATTTCGCTTATCCTTATCAAGGACAAGAACTGGGAAAATTCGGCTGTTTATATGAAGTTTATGTTTTCCCTGACTATTGGTGATTCTGACAGTTTTGCAAGACTTGTAAGTGTCAGCTGTCTGCCTGCAGAATCCAGCAAAATTAGGCTGTCTACTTAAGTTTTTTGAAAACAGTTAGATTTAGCAAAGCAATTTCTTTCGGATTACACAGCAAATGTTAATTTTGATAATTATCTATTATACATGCTTCCTGTTTTGAAGGTAACAGCGCTCCCACTCCTAGAGGCTGGGATTGACCCCATCAGACAATGTTGTGTTCAGTTGAGGTGATTCTGCACTTCGCTATGTAGCCAGAAATGTAGTAATGTCCTCAGGAGCAAGATTCAAATCCTGTTCATGGGTTCAGTTTTGCGTGATGGTGTGGCCGAGCAAGATAAGGCACTGTTTATAAGCTTCACTGTGAAAGTCACTGTGTGCTTGAATCCCATCGCTGCCATTTGTAGTAATTACGTGTAATGCTGAATCTTCGTGTGAGTGAGCAATGTTTCAATTGAATATGTCAAAAATGTGATCTGTTTCTTGCAATGTGATCTATGATGAGGGACAAAGCAGAGCATTCAGAAAGTCAGCAGCCACACTGTGATTCTGAAATGAGGCAATTGTCACATTCACCTCTCGTGGGAAAAGTCCCTAGGTTGGACACAAGTGTGTGCTGCTCCTTTAATATGTAGGCAAGTTCTAAGAACGACATAGTGTCGCTCGGTCGTTAGCACTGTTGCCTCTCAGCGCTAGAGACCCGCGTTCAATTCCCGCCTCAATTAACTATCTGTGTGGAGTTTGCACATTCTCCCCGTATCTGTCAAGGTTCCCACTTGATATTCCAGTTTTGACCCACAGTCCCAAAATTTGCAGAATAGGTGGATTTGCTATGATAAATTAACGAGGATGTCTGGGAATGTGCAGCCTAGATGAACTAATCATGGAAAATGCAGGGTTGCGGGGAATGTTTGGGCGAGAGCAGTGTTTCGGATTGGGATGTGATGGTCTCCTAAGGCTCAATGCGGAGTCCATGGATCAAGTGGACAGTTCCACACTGTAAAGATTCAATGATTAAAATCTTCACCGCGGAAATAAGTTAATCTCTTGGTTAATTCAAATATCCTTTCCTCAGTGTGGAGATTAAATCTGTACACGCTCCTCCAGGTATGATCGCATGAAGATTCTGGACAGCAGCAGCAACACTTTACCTGCCTGGTGTAATGTTCCCACCCAGGTTAGAGCGGTCTCAGTTGTCTGGGGGAATGCACAGCATTGTTGAAATATTTTGCTCTTCTATACTTCACGAGCATAATGGGAGAACTTGTGAAAATATCAAAATGACACTTGTGAAGAACGTGTAGGATGCGGCGAGATGATGTTAATGTTCAAATATGCCTTGGCCAAACATTTCGCCTGAAACGGCTATTAATTTTCCTCGATCCCACGTCGCTCAGATTCCACAGCAGCGGATGAAGTGGAGCTTAGAAACAGCAAGGATAAGCAAATATTGATACGAGGTATTTATCAACGTCAATGCTGTGACACAAATGCTGTGTAGGTTACAAAATAGGAAAATAGAATTGCAAGAATTTGGGTACTGCAGTAATTATGGAGACATTAAAATTGCATCTGAACAATGTGAATCAAAGTTAATGTTAATGCTGGGAAAATGGGTTTCATGAGTGTGTATGAGCTGCTTTCCTTGAACAAAATGTTGAACAGTGAACTCGAGATCAGGCTGTTTGGAAGTTGCTGTTGTGTGATCAGAAGAACTATTTGAAAACCTTGAGGAAAAGGAGCTTTTGGGAATAATCATCTTAATATATTGAATTTTACATGACGTTTGAATACAAACTACTTTTTTCCATTAAATTGGAATCATGAATACATGAGGAGCAGGGTGGCAATTTTAAAAATGCATCAGAAAGATACACTGGAAGACATACTGTAGATTCCCTACAGTATGGGAACAGGCTCTTCGGCCCAAGTCCACCCAGCCCCATTCCTCTACACCTCACACTATAGACAATTTAGAATGACCAATTCACCTAATCTGCACACATTTAGACTGTGGGAGGAAACCGAAACACCTGGAGGAAACCCACGCAGACACGGGGAGAATGTGCAAACTCCACACAGACAGTTGCCAGAGGCGGGAATTGTACCCGGGTTCCTGGTGCTGTGAGGCAGCAGCGATAACAACTCAGCTACCGTGCCACCCTTCATTTCTCGAAACACTCTAAGTTGCACAGTATATACATATCCTCAAAGGCGCATAGAACAAAAGGGTAAGGTGACTCAACCATGATTAACAGACGAATTTAAAAATTGTATTTTGTCAAGGAAAGTCGTTCTGAAAAATGGCAGACATTATGGATTCATTGGAACGAAGGAGGACTAAAAAATTTATAATGACATTAAAAAGACATACTGTAATATGGTCTCATTTCAAAGATCACTTATTTTTATTTCCCTGACTTTCCACTCTTCCGCATTTTCCTCTAGAGTAAATACCGACATGAAGTCTTTGTGTGGGACCACACCCTTCGAGCAGAAACAGGCTATAATTCAGCGGGATGGGGGAGGTCGAGTCCATTTGTAGAGTGTGAACCCAGCATGGCCAGATGCCTATGAACTCTGTTGTTGAACAATGAACTGATTTTCTCTGTTTTTCCACTACTGCAGGAACGGCCGTAATGTTTTACATTTAATTTTATTTTCTTAATTTTTCTGATTTCTACCAAGATTTTGTATCTTGGAGGTTGGGGGCAGGAAGTTTTGTAACTAAGATTGTGTCACATGTGGCGACTTGTAAACTTTTCACCGTCCTCACGTGAGTACATGCGACAATAGACCTAATAAACCTCATTCATCTCCTGTGGAGCCAAACATTAGATGGCTGATTATTTTTTATGGGGCCCTAATGTCTCTCTAATTTCTCTTTTGTCGTTAATATATTTGTAGTATCTCTTTCAAATCTCCTTAACCTTATCAGCCAAAGCTACCTCATGCACCCTTTTTGACCTCGTGATTTCCCTGGTAAGTGCTCTCCTATACTCCGTATGCTCAACGGATACCTTTGATACCACTTGCCTGCATCTGACGTATGCCTTATTTTTTCCTTGTCCAAAGCCTCAATATCCCCTGACATATCGTGTGCTCTACTCCTGTTAGCATTGCCCTTTACACTGACGGGAACATGTCATTCCTGAAGTCTCACTAACTTGCTTTTGAATGACTCCCACTTCCCTGACGTCCTTTCACCTTCAACAGCTTCTCCCAATCATCTTTTGAAAGTGTTTGCCCAATTCCATCACAATTGGTCTTGCCCCAAATTATAACGTAAACTTCTGGAGCAGGCATATCCTTTTTCAGGACTATTATCAAACTGATAGAATTATGTTCACAGGTCCCAAAATGCCCTCACTCTCACATGAAAGCCACTTGCCCTGCCTTGTTACCTAGGAGGAAATAAAGGAGAGGCCATGATAAGATGAGCCACGAAATGTCCCGACAGGCATGAAGGGTTGAATATCTCCATGGATCTGCGTGAATATGGTTTGTGTGTGTGTGCACGCGCAGGCGTACATGTGTGCTTCAGTGTATTGATGTATGTATCTCTGCAGCTGCGTCTCTGAGCATTTGGGTTTCTGTTCTTTTGAGTAAATCCATTGAAATGGGAATCAAAATGTTCCCCCTCACTCTCTTGGGGTCTGCCTCTCCCTCTTGTGTTTAAAATAAAGTCATAAAATTCTCTCCGGATGCTCCATTTCACTGCACAAGGAGCAGGTTTGTTTGGAAGGAGCATCAAAGACAGTGACTGTCGCACATTTGAATTGAATTGGCTTCATTGTCACGTGCAGTTTAATGATTGCCGCGGAATGTTTGCAATGACTTCACTTACGCGACATCACAGGTACAAGAAATCTATGTGTAGATTCTGAAGTATTTCGTACAAAATTGAAAGAATAATAAACAAAAGTCCAGCAGAGAAATAAAAATGAAAGAAAGAACTGACTCGAATAACAATCCAGTCTGAGCCAGCAATAAGTATCCAGACAGCAGTGGGCCCAGTCTCCAGACCGCACCAGGCCCAGTCTCCAGACTGTACTGGACCCAGTCTCCAGATTGCACCATGCCTCGTCTCCAGGCTGCACTGGGCCGACACTCATAGAACATAGAAAGTTACAGCGGAGTAAAGGCCCTGTGGCACTGAATGCCACCGAACGGTGAAAATAATCTGATTCACCTTTAACCTACACCATTCCATTATTATGCATATGTCTATCCATGGCCCATTTAAATGCGCCCAATGTTGGCGACTATAATACTGTTGCAGGCAGGTCATTCCTGGCCCCTATTGCACTCTGAGTGAAGAAACTATACCTAATATCAATCCTATGTCTATCACCCCTCAATTTAAACTTATGCCTCCTCGTGTTTGGCTTCACCATGAGAGGATAAACGTTCTCACTGTCCATTCTATCCAACCCTCTGATTATCTTGTACGTCTCGATGAAGTCACCTCTAAACCTTCTTCTCTCCAACGGATACAGTGTATGTCCTCATTCACCCTTTCCTCGTTAGACCTTCCTTTCGTGACAGGCAACATTCTCGTTAATCTCATCTGGAACCTGTCCAAAGCTTCCACATCGTTCATATAATGCATTGACCAGAGCTACAGGCCATAATCCAGGTGCGGCCTTACCAGTGTCTTGCTCAGTTGAACCTTGCCCTTTTGGCTCCGAAACTCAATCCCCCTACGAATAAACGCCAACATACCATATGCCTTCTTAACAACCAAATAAATCTGCGTTGCAACTTTCAGGTATGTATGCACCTGGACACTGAGATCTCTCTGTTCATCTAAAATGCCAAGGCTTTTACCATTCGCTCAATAATCTGCATTGTTGTCATTTCTTCCGAATTGAACTGCCTCAAACTTGCCTGCATTAAATTCCAATTGCCACTTCTCAGTCGAACGCTGCATCTTATGTATTCGTCAGAATGATCCACAACTTTGGCTCCCTTTGTGTCACCACAAGTTTGCTAACCAATCCATCTTTGTCCACATCCAGATCATTTATAAAAATGACAAGCCGCAGTGGTCCCAAAACAGGTCCTTGTAGCACACCACTGGTAACTGACCTCCCGGATGAGCATTTCCCACTAACCACCACCCTCTGTCTTCTTTCAGATCGCCAATATCTGATCTAAATCGCTGAATCGCCTTGAATCCTAAAACTCCATATTTTGTGCAATACTCTATCGTGTGGAATCTTATCAAATACTTTACTGAAGTCATTGTACACCACATCAACCTTCACCCACCTGTTTTCTCCCCTTATCGATGAACTCAATAAAGTTGGTGAGGAACGACCTTCGCTTCACAAAACTATCTTGACTATCTCTAATCAAATTATTCTTTTCCAGATGAATACAAATCTTATCTCTCACAAAGTTTTCCAACATCTTACAAATGATATAAGGCGCACTGCCCTTTAGTTACCAGGGTTGTCCCGACACCCCTTTTTAAAGAAGAGAATAGCATTTGCTATCCTCCAGTCTTCTGGCACTACTCATGTCGACAATTATGACATAT
Organism: Chiloscyllium punctatum; assembly: GCF_047496795.1. NCBI lineage: Eukaryota > Metazoa > Chordata > Chondrichthyes > Orectolobiformes > Hemiscylliidae > Chiloscyllium > Chiloscyllium punctatum. Next base: position 128,819 of record NW_027309860.1, read on the forward strand.
ATTTTGAACTCAAAGACTTCGTAATATCCTCCCTGGCTTTCCAGAGAACCCAAGAATAAATTCCGCTGGCCTATGGTTAGTACCTATATTTGGATCTTCCAATATTGTGAAAAACACTCCTTTGTCAACATCAATTCCATAAAATCTTGTAGCCTGTATCCCTGTATTCTCAATAACATTGCCATTTTCCAATGAGAATACTGATGAAAAGTATTACATAAGTGCATCCCATGTCCTCAGATTCAACTAACACTTCCCACTACTATCTTTCATTGGACCAAATATTACTGGCGACATTACTGGCGACCTAGTCTCGAGAATGTCGACCACACCAGGCTCAGTCTCCAGACCGCAGTCTCAAGACCGCACAGGGCCCAGACTCCAGACTACACCAGGACCAGTGTCCATAGTGCACCGGGCCAAGTCTCCAGACCGCATCAGGCCCAGTCTCCAGGCCGCAGCAGACCCAGTCTCTGGGACACACTGGGCCAGACTGCAGAACATTCCGGGACCAGTCTCCAAACTGCATCGGGCCTATTGTCCAGGCGACACTGGGCCAAGTTGCCAAGCCACACTTGGACCAGTCTCCAGACTGCACGGGGCTCAGTCTCCAGACTGCAGCAGACACAGTCTCCAGATGGCCCTGGTCCCAGTATCCAGACCGCACTTGGACATTCTCCAGGCAGCACTGTTCTTTAAATCTTGAAGCCTTGATTCCCCTCGCGATCCTCTGGTCTGGGACTCACTTCCTCCTTTCCCAAAGGAGTCACGTTAAAATGATAATCGTTTGACAAGAAAATACTCTCCAGAAAATAAAATAAATAAGAAAGACACAAAGTGTGGTCGGAGCATAGGCGTTCAACCTGGAACATTCTGACCCTGGCACCATCTTTACGACATTCCACGCTGTTCCCTTTTTCAAAGAATGCCTTTGAAGACTCAGAGCAGTTTTCTATGATTCCTTGCAACGTTGTCCTTGAGATAATAGCACACAGAGATAGACATGTGCTTTGGTGGCCCGTATGCTGCCATTGGGGTTGTTTCATGACTTTACAATCTATTCTCACTATACTTTCGAAGAGTATATCCAAAAAACATTCAAAGTTGGAGAAAACGAAATTAAAATAAACTCAACCTCTAGTAAATTGCTTCACTCAGGGTGGCCTCGATGCAAGTTAACCGCTGTGGTCTGCATAGCTCCCTGTGTTGGACAGATATCGAGATACCTGCAGTGTGTAGGTAAATGCACGGCTCTGGTCTGCATAGATTCTGGTGCTGGACAGATAAATTATAAAGGTCCATAGATCAATGCACTGCGCTGGTCTGCTCAGGTCCCCATGCTGGTCAGATATCTTTTCCAGATTTATAGACCACTGCAGTATTGAGGCCTCCCGAGCTCCCAGTGCTGGACAGAGACCTATGAGAAGGTGAGGACTCAGATGCTGGAAATCAGAGTCGAGAGTTTGCTGCTGGGAATAAACACCAGGCCAGTCAGTATCCAAGGAGAAGGAGAATCAACGTTTCTGGCATAATCCCTTCATCAAGAATCTGATCAGGGCTTCTGCCCGAAACTTCGATTCTCTTGCTCTTTGCATGCTGCCTGGCCTGATGTGCGTTTGCAGCAGCACACTGTGAACAGATACCTAGTCTGACTTTATAGGTAAATGCACTGCTGTGTTCTGCATATGTCCGCGTGCTGGACTGATATCCATTTCGTGTTCATAGATTAATGCACTACTGGGTCTGCATCGCTCCCGGTGCTGGCAGACATCTCGTCCGGATTTGTGGATTTGTGCTCTGCATAGCTCGGCGAACTGGACTGATATCTGTGTTTAAGGATCAATGAACTGCTGTGGTCTGCATAGCTCCCAGTGATGAACATATATCTAGTCCGAGTTTAAAGATCGAGGCAATGCTGTGGTATACACAGCTCCCCGTGCTGGACAGATGTCTAGTTTGGGTTTACAGAGCAATGCACTGCTGTGGTCTGCACCTTTTTCTGCACTCGTCAGATTGATGGGTTGGACTGAGCAGATCTGGATCGACACAGTGTTGTGTGCTGGACAGATATTTCCTCTGATTTAATGTTTCACTGTTATGGATTGAAAATGTATTATACCTAACAATTCAGCTGATCTGTAATACCTTTCATTCTCATTTTGTGGTTGGACCCTCCGTCTCTCACTCCATTCATGTTGCAGTGTGCCGATGTACAGTGCATCATGTTGGTGAATACCCACTGTCCTGGCAGCAACTACAACCTCTTTATTCAGAAGCAGTCAGCCATTCCCATCGTATTCAGGTCTCCACGTAACCAGAAATTATAACCTTTCAAATAAAGGCCATCCCCTTTGAACATGGCTCAAAACACAGTACCCCTTACTATTCCACACCGCCAAACAACCACTTCAAAATATCCCGTGTGTAACGAGAGCAGTGGGGCCACTGGGAACATTAGTGAGCAGACATGGGAGCAACACTTCCCATGTCTGAAAAGGTCAGACTGAACCCAACAGTACATACTGTCTCTCTAAGTCCTATTATCTCCCTGCATTTATTGAATATACAGCCTATCATACAGACTAAATATCATAGTTTTACGTATACCCACGTTACATTCCAGCTGCCAAGTCGCTGTCCAATTCTTATCCAATTAGAGATTCGCTGCCTCCTCTTGATAACTTAATTTTCTAACTATCTGAGTTAGAATACATCCGTTGCATTTCTCGAAAACGTTGCAAATCGTTGAGGTCACAGTACTGGTCACTGTGCTACTGCAGTCGTTAATTTGTGTTCAACTGATAAAGACTCATTTATCCCTAAGTTATCCCTTCTCCCGGCTCAATAACCAGTCCTCCCATATTCCTTTGTTGCTGTTTTGAAATAATGAATGTTCCCTGCACTTTCCAATGGACCAGGAATGAGATATTAAAAGATCAGCTTCAATTGCTGAGCAACAGGCTCGAATAGCTGAATAGCCTCATTCTGATCCTGTTTAAAACCCTTGATGGGCTGAATAGCCTGCTTCAGTATAGGTGCAGTTATGAATGTTACTGAACATTTTGGAACCATCTGTGAGCAGTCCACTTCTGACTTTATGATGGAGGGAACGCCATTGATGCTGGAGCTGCTGATAGCCCATGTTGCCTCATGGAGGACAAGTTTCCATTTGCTTGGCCCTTTCGAATTATGTCCTACTTCACAGGAGGGAATGCCACATAAAAGATTGGGCAGGATCTTCAAGATGAGGCAGCTGAGTCATTCCCTCCACCAGGACTGTGTGCTGGCTGCTCCAACAGATACTGTTAGAGACAGATCCATCTGGAAAAAGGAGTTTGGTGAGAAGGTTTCCTTCATTTTGGTTCCCCTATCACTTGCCCCAGTCTGTTGTGTATTTGATGTCTCTCCCTGCTCAGTCAGTGGCGGATGTGTGGAGACACACTTGGTGATGGCCATGAAGTCCCAGACCCAGAGTATGTTCTTTTTCCTTCTCACCCACAGTGCTTCCTTTGATTTGTTTTCAAAGTCAAGGGGAACTGAGTTACCACTGAGAGGTGGGGCGGAGGGGAGCAGGATATATCCATCCTCAGGCGATTTCCTTGACCGCCTTTGACCTGTTAGCATGTGATTTCCCGGGTCGCGAAATCAATGTTGGGGAATTGCAGGGAATTCCCTTCCCGAACTGTATCCCAGGGAACCTCAATCACTTTTAGGTCTGTCCTGCCGGTGGGACAAAATATACCCAGGAAAGGTGATAATGATTCATGAATCATTACCCATCAGGCCTGATTCTTTGAGTCGGATGGTGTCAGACTCTTTTCTAACTGGGAATGTAATGATTGAAAAGCACAACAGGTCAGGCAGCATCCGAGGAGCAGGGGAATCAACATTTCGAAAATAAGCTCTTCATCAAGAAGAGCTGGGTGACTGAGAGACAAATGGAAAGTGGTTGGGGCTGAGAGCATGGTAGCTGAGAATGTGATAGACAGGTGAAGGTGGGGTTAAAGTTGATAGGTCAGAGAGGAGTGCGCACCAGACAAAGGAAAAGATGAAGGACAAGTCAAGGGTGCGGTGCCGTTTTGGAGGATTCGGATTAAGGCAACGTGGGGGGGGGGGAGGAAATGCGGAAAATGATGAAATCGACATTAACCCTATTCAATTGCAGTGTCCCATAGCGGAATATGAGGCGTCTTCCTCAAGATTTCGGCTGGTTATTGCTTATCGATGAAGAAGCCAGGACCTGCATGTCCCTGATGGAGTGGGAGGCGGAGTTGAAGTGTTCAACATGGGGCGATGGTGGCGATTGTTGCGGGTGTCCCAGAGATGTAGTCTGAAATGATATGCAAGATGGCGTCTAGTATCCCCGGTCTAGAGGAGAACCAATTGGGTGTAAAGGATACTGCACATGACATTGGCGGAGGCACAGGTAAGTTTGTGTCGGATGCAGAAGGACCCTTTGTGACCGTAGATGGAAATGAGGTAGGAGGTGTGGGCGCAGTTTTTGCAGGTCTTGCGAGGGAAAGTGTCAGGATTGGGATGACGGCTGGTGGCGGGCGTCAATCTGACGAGGAATTCACGGAGGGAATGGCCTCTGATCAGGATAAGGAGGGAACTATATTCCAAGTTGTGGAGTCTGTTTGTAGGTGGCGTAAATGGCGAAGGATAATGCGATGCATGCAGAAGTTGGTGGGATGGAAGGTGAAGGGTTTCTGTCCTTGTTGCGTTGGGAGCACTGGGATTGGATGGCGCATGTACAGGAAGTGGACGAGATGCGCTGAACGGCATTATCAAACATGTGTGAAGGGAAATTGTAATCTTTAAAGAAGGAGGCTAACTGGTTTTCTTTTCTGAGGTGTAATTGGTCCTCCTGGGAGCAGTTGTGACGCAGATATAGCAATTGTGAATAAAGGAATCACGTTTTTACAAGAGGCAGGGTAGAAAGAGATACAGTATCTATGGAGGTCAGTGAGCTTGTAGGAAATGTCTGTTGTCAATTGTTCGCCAGAAATGGAGATGTAGAGGTCTAGGAAGGGATTATGTGCCAAAGATGGTCCAGGTGAACTTGAGGTTGGCTAGAATATATTTGCGAAGGTGATGAGCTGTTCAATCTCTTTGTGGGAGCACTAGATAACTCCAGTACAGTCATCAATGTAGCGGAGGAAAATATGGGGAATGGTGCCGAAGTAGCTGCGGAAGATTTCCCAGAATATTATGTACCCAATATTATATAATGGACATTCCCCGAACATTCTAGCCCGGACTTTATTGATGAACAGCCGGACGTCAATGAATTGTACAAATGGTCAGATGCCGAGGGAAAGGATCCCGTTTCAGTGAGAAGGAGACACTGTTCCGAAGTCACTCAGGCAGTGAAAGGGTTGAGTACGTTTTCCCTGCGTTTACATTCCTTTACGACACAAGACCGACCACAACTTCGACTAAAAAACAGAAATTTCGCAACTCCGTTTGTCTTTAAGGAACTGGGAATGAATCCTTCAGGACAGCAACTTTTTCACCCTCCGTATTAGGATCTGGAAAGAAGTGACCTGAGCCTGCTCTCGAGTGATCGAGAGTGTAGGAATGTTTCAGGAACCATCTGTCCTTATGGACAGGTCTCTGAGTGTTTGGGGAGGGAGGGTTTCTTGTGGCTCGTGACAGTTTGTCAGTAATGCAGAATTTCCCATTTGTTATTGCAGCTCCAATTATTTCAGTAATAATTCCCTTTGATAATCTCACTGGGTCCTCAGTCAGACTAGGAAATTTGCGTCCACTCTGATGAATAATCTGCTTGTTTTGCTTCCTCACAGTTAATGCACTGACAATCTACGTCCTGCGTGAGAAAGATTGTGGATTGTCTCTATGTGTGAGACGTTACCTCGTGGCCATGGCAGCGGCAGATCTGCTGGTAATTACCTTCGACCTGATACTGAAAAGGATTCCCGTTGTTTATGGAGAGTTGTTTTATTTTCTCAGGTTCATCCCCGTGTGTAATATCCACGCCGTCCTGATTTATGCAGCCATTGACTGTTCTGTCTGGTTCACTGTCATGTTCACCTTTGATCGGTTTGTGGCCATTTGTTGCCAGAAACTGAAAAGTAAATATTGCAGTGAGAAAACAACGGTTGTGGTGCTGGGGGCAGTGACTCTGTTGAGCTGTTTAAAGAACATTTTCTGGTATTTTAAGCTCACAACTCAGTATCAGCTGTTAAACCGCTTCTGGATTTGTTCTGAAAAAGATGGTGTTGAATCCTCCCATGTCTGGGCCACAATCCATTCCATCCACTACACTGTAACCCCGGTTCTCCCATTTCTCCTGATTCTGCTGCTCAATGGTCTCACCAGCATACACATTTTTGTGACTAGCAAAGCCCGCAGGAGACTCCGAATTGCCACCAGTGGGGACGCTCAGTCGGACACTGAAATGAGAAATCGAATTAAATCCATCATTTTACTGTTTTTGATCTCGGCCAATTTCATCCTGTTATGGTCAATATCTACGCTGCATTCTATGTGGGTCCGGATTCAGGACATTGTAAATACCCCTGTATATCTCCATCCTTATCTGCGTCAATTGGGCTTCATGCTGCAGCTCCTCAGTTTCTGCACAAACACCGCGATTTATGCAGTGACACAGAATAAGTTCAGACAGCTTCTGAAGAATGCGCTGAAATATCCATTTACCTAAATTCATCAAATTCAGTCATTAATTAGTCCATTCAGGATTTCCTCATATCAGTTCAGAAGTTCAGAGATGAAGCAGTCTGTCTCAATATTAACAGTCTGAGGGTAGTTGTGGTCTGTCCAACATTACCCCATAGTAGGGTTACAGGGACACATTAGAATGTTTCTCACAACTTCGGGGCCAATGAGCAACGGCAACATCCCAATGACTGTACTCCATCACTTCAATTTGTAAACAACAAAATGTTCATTAAAAAGCGCCAAGCAGTCGAATGAATGTTACTGTTGTTTGCTTTTTCTTTGAAGAAGCTGGGCTGGAGAGAGACAGACTCAGCCCCAAATCCTGGATCACAAAAGGGGAGGGAATGGGCCTGAACTCAGCAGTTGGGTTTAAGTCACTCTGTCTTTGCTTTCACCTCTGCGTCCCTCCACTCTGACCTGGCATTCTGCACAAGTCACCTCTCTGTCTTTTCCCTCTCCATCCATATCTCCTTCCCATGCTCACACTGTTCCTCTGTTTACCTCACTCCGTCTTCCATTTAGTCTATTTCAAGGTCCATCCATTCCCCACTCTCCTGCGTTCTCTGCGTTCTGCACTCATTACCTCCCAATTTGCCTCTCTCCAATTCTCCCATCCTCGAACCCTCTCTTTGCATTTCTTGCTGGGGGAATAGAAGAGAGGTGTAGATATTCAGGCCGATGCTCGGGGAGCAAACATGAATGTGGCGTGTCAACCTATTGCTCAGTTAACAGTCTGGGGCGTGGGAAAAACATCTTTGCTCGATGAATGTGAGAGCATTAGTCGTAACAAGGAGGTAATAATGGGGGAGGCACCATTGGCTGTGGCATTGGCTAAAAGATGGGAGTTGGACAACTCTTCTGTTTCAGACAGAAGAGACTGTGTGGAACCCATTGTTGATGCTCATTGATCTGAGTGAGAATGTGATCAAAGGCCAGTTGGAGAGAATGAACTAGGGAGTTGTACATGACCAATGCTTAGGGTAGGGAATAGGCGGGTGAGTGAGCGCAACGGTGAGGGAGAATCCGGGCGGATGAACGTGACGACGTGGACTGTGCAGTGGAGTAGGTGTGACGGTGCTGGAGTGTACGAGGAGTGAACATGACGGTAGGAGACTGTGCGGGGTGATTGAGTGGGACCGTGAGGTAGTGTGCGGGAGACTGAGTACAATGGTGGAGTAGTATTCAGGGGGAGTGAACGTGATAGTGTGTGTGCTTGCGGGGGAGAGAGTGTGATGCAGTATGAGTGTGTGTGGAGAAAGAGTGATTGCGGGGAGTGTGCGGGGGAGTGAGGGCAATGGTGTTGGCATGGGAGGGTAGAGCGTGTCAGAGTGGAGTAGAGTGTAGGGGAAGTAAAAGTGATCATGAGGGAGTGTGGGGGGAGTAAGTGCAACAGTGAGGACGGGTGCAGGGGAGTAAGCGTGATGGTGGGGAGTGTGCAGCAGGGTGGGCGTTATGGGGATGAAGTGTACGAGGATTGAGCATAATGTTGGGGAACTGCGCGGTGGAGTGAGCATGGTAACGTGGGCATGTGGGGGGAGAGAGAGCAAAACGTTGAGGGTAGAGTATGAGGGAGGCAGTACGTTGGTCGGTGAGTGCGGGGCGTGAGCATGACGGTGACAGAGCTTGTGGGGGAGTCAGCTTGACTGTGGGGAAGTGTCCAGGAGTGTGGACATGATGGTTTTGGCGTGTGCGGGGAAGAGAGGGCGACAGTGAAGAAGGGTGTAGATGGAGTGAGTGTGATGGTGGGGGAGTGTGCAGTAAAGTGACAATGATGGTGCAGTAATATGCAGGGGAGGGAGAGTAACGGTGATGGAGTTTCTTGGGAATGAGTGTGAAGGAATCAAGTTTGCTGGGGAGATGGTATGACAGTGGGAGACAGTGCTGAGGAATGGGTGCGACGGCGGGGCTGTGCGTGGAAGTGTGAGCGGGACAGTGGGAAGGAGTGCTGAGGAATGTGTGTGACGGTAGGACAGTGTGCGGGTTATTGAGCATTACAGTTTGGCGGTGTGTCGGGAAGTAAGCATGTCGGTGCGGGTGTATGCTTGATCGTGAGTGTGGTTTTGGGGGCGTGGGCAGGGGAGTAAATGTGACCATGGCGAATTGTGTGGGGAGTGAATGTGACTCTGGGGAGCATTCAGGGGAGTGTGCATTTTAGTGGAGCATGTGGGAGTGAGTGTGCATGATGGTGGGCATTTGTGTCGGGAGTAGACTTGTCGATAAGGCAATGTGTGGTGGAGCGAGCAAGGCAGTGGGGGAGTGTATGGGGGAGTGAACATTATGGTGGAGGGATTTGGGGATGTGAGTGAGATGGTGAGCAAACATGGGGGAGTAATTGTAATGGTAGTGTAGTGAGTTTGAGAGTATGGGAGTTTGCAGGGGAGTAAGCATGACGACGTGACTGCAGGTGGAATGAAAGTGACTTTGGCATCAGCACATATGAGCGAGCCTGTCCATGGGGGAAAGTCTAGCAGAGTAAGTGTGACAGTGGGGGAGTGTATGGCTGCAAGCATTCCATTGGTGGAGAGTGCAAGGGAGTGAACGTAATAGTGGGGCAATATAAGAGGGAGTGAACATGATGGTCAGGGAGTGTGAGGGTGAATGAGTGTGATGATGGGTGTGTGTGCAGAGGAGTGAGAGTGAAGGTGGAGAAGTGTGTGGGAGGAGAATATTACAGTGAGGGAGAGGTAAGAGGAATGAGCGTGATGGTTTTGGGAACGTGCAGTGAAGACACAGTGATGGTGGGGGAGAGTACGTGAGAGTGAATGTACAGTGCGGGAGTGTGTCGGAGTGAGTGTGAAAGTGGGAGTGTGTGCAAGGCATTGAAGGTGATTGTGGGTGATTGTGAGCGTGACAGTGGGTAAATATGCGGGGTGGTGAATGAGAGTGCGCTGTAATATTTGGGAGTGAGTGTGATGTGTGAGTGATTGCGGGGATGTGTGTGACAATGGGACAGAGCGCAGGGAGCGAACATGATGATATTGGAGTATGCAGGGGAGTGAGTGTGATGTTGATGGATACTCCTGCTGAGTGAGTGCAACATTGCAGGAGTGTGAGGCAGTGAGCGTGACCATGGGAGAGTGTGTCGGGGAGTAAGCATGACAGTGGAGGAGTGTGCGGGGGAGTAGTGTGACGGTGGGAGCGTATGCTAGTGAGTAAATATGACAGTGGGGGTGTGCATGGAGAGTAAGCTTGATTATAGAACAGTGTTTAGGAAGAGAGTGTGACAGTGGCAGAATGCATTGGGGAATGTGTGTAATGTTGGCGGAGTTTGTGGGGAGTCCGCACGATTATGGTAGAGTGCACTTGATGGGGGGGAATACATGGGTGAGAGTGATGGTTGGGGATTGCGCGCGGGAGTGGGCATATCAGTCGGGAAGCAAGAGGGACTGAGTATGATAGTGGGGATTGTGTGAGGGATTGATTCTGACAGTGTTGGTGTGGGCGGGGTAGGAAGCGTGCGGGAAGTAGGCATGACGGTAGAGGAGTGTGTCAGGGAGTAAACGACAGGGTGGGAATTGTGTAAGGAGTGTGCATGAAGTTGCGAGAATGTTTGGGGTAGTGACGGTGGGAGAGTGTGCACGGGCAGGAGTCTGATGCTGGGAGTATGCACGGGCAGGGAGAGTGACGTTGTAGTAGTGTGTGGGGGCGTGAGTGTGATGATCCTGAAGTGTGCAGGTGAGTGAGTGTGACGGTGGGGGATAGTGTGGGAAAGTGAGTGTGATGGTGGTGGAGTGGTGGAGGAATGACCACAATGCAGAGCAGTGTGCAGGGCAGTGAGTGTGATAGTGTGAGGGGGGTGCACATGGTAATGAACGTTCTGTAGGGGAGGTGAGTGAGCGTAACGATGGGGCAGTGTGCAGGGGAGTGTGTCTGGTTGGGGATTCAGCATCACCGTGGGGAAGTATCTGGGACACTGTTTGTGATATTGAGATAGTGGGTGTGCGTGTGTAGTGGATTGTGTGTGACGGTGGGAGAGCATGCAGAGCAGTAGGTGTGATGGTAGGGGTGAGAGTGACTGGGTAGTATCTGATAGGGTTGAGCAAGATAGCGGCCGTGTGCACAGAGACGTGAGCGTGATGGTGGCTCGTGCGCGGTAGAATGAACGCAACATTGGGGCAGTGTGCGAGGAGTATGAAAATAACAGTGACATATCTTGCGGGGGTATGAGCATGACATTGTGGTGTATGTGGGGGGAGTGACAGGGACTGTGGTGAAGTGTGTGGGGAGTGAGTGGGACGGCTGGAGATGAAGTGCGGGAGTGAGATGGACGGTAGTGGACTGTGCGGGTGACTGAGTGTGATGGTGGGTGAATGTGCGGGGGAGTGGGCATGTTGGCGGGGAACTGTGCAGGCAAGAATGTATGAGGGTGGATGACTATGTGCAGGGGTCAGTGTGATGGTGTGCGAGTTTGTATTGGTGTGAGTGTTACGGGAGGGGAGTATGCCGGGGAGTGAGTGCAAAGGAAGTGGTGTGTGGTGAGGATAGTGTGTGAGCGTATGAGAGTGCGTGGGGGAGTTTGTGTAATGGTGCAAAGGTGGATAGGGAGTGACTGTGACGGTGGGTGAGTGTGGTGTTAACTGAGTGTGACACTGGAGCAGTGTATGGGAGAGTGAACTTCATTGTGTGGGAGTGAGAGTGAGTGCGGGAGAGTGTGCGTTCGACTGAGTGAAACCGTGCAGGAGTGTATGGGAGCAAGTGAAAATGACGTTGGGTGAGATTGCAGGGGAGTGAGTGTGAAGGTGGGGGATTTCGTGCGAGAATGAATATTTTGGTGTGGAGGGGGTGAACATGATGGTGGGGGTGCATGCGTGGGGGTGCGATGGTAGGGGCGTGTGGGCAAGTGAGTGCTACGGTGGGGTTGTGATAGTGTGAGGGTGGGAATAGCGTGGGAGAATGAGCATGATGGTGGGTCAGTGTGCAGGGTAGTAAGCGTGACAGTGTGGAGAGTGTGGGGGAGTGAGTTTGATAGTGGGTGAGTGTGCAGTGTAGTGAGTGTGACATGGAAGAGATTGTGGGGAAGTTCGCTTGATGTTGGGGTGAGTGAGGCAGATGCTCGGGGAGTGAGTGAGTGGCTCGGGATACACTGATGGAGTGAGCGTGAGCGGGTTAGAGTGACAGTAATGGAGTGAGTGTGAGTGGCTCGGGTTACACTGATGGAGTCAGCGTGAGCGGGTTAGAGTGACAGTAATGGAGTGAGTGTGAGTGGCTCGGGTTACAATGATGGAGTGAGCGTGAGCGGGTTAGTGTGACAGTAATGGAGCGAGTGTGAGTGTCTCAGGTTACACTGATGGAGTGAGCGTGAGCGGGTTAGAGTGACAGTAATGGAGTGAGTGTGAGTGGCTCGGGTTACACTGATGGAGAGAGCGTGAGCGGGTTAGAGTGACAGTAATGGAGCGGGTGTGAGTGGCTCGGGTTACACTGATGGAGTGAGCGTGAGCGGGTTAGAGTGACAGTAATGGAGTGAGTGTGAGTGGCTCGGGTTACAATGATGGAGTGAGCGTGAGCAGGCTAGAGTGACAGTAATGGAGTGAGTGTGAGTGTCTCAGGTTACACTGATGGAGTGAGCGTGAGCGGGTTAGAGTGACAGTAATGGAGTGAGTGTGAGTGGCTCGGGTTACAATGATGGAGTGAGCGTGAGCGGGTTAGAGTGACAGTAATGGAGTGAGTGTGAGTGGCTCGGGTAACACTGATGGAGTGAGTGTGAGCGGGTTAAAGTGACAGTAATGGAGTGAGTGTGAGTGTCTCGGGTTACAATGATGGAGTGAGCGTGAGCGGGTTAGAGTGACAGTAATGGAGTGAGTGTGAGTGTCTCGGGTTACACTGATGGAGTGAGCATGAGTGGGTTAGAGTGATAGTAATGGAGTGAGTGTGAGTGGCTCGTGTTACACTGATGGAGTGAGCGTGAGTGGGTTAGAGTGACACTAATGGAGTGAGTGTGAGTGGCTCGGGTTACAATGATGGAGTGAGCGTGAGTGGGTTAGAGTGACACTAATGGAGTGAGTATGAGTGGCTCGGGTTACACTGATGGAGTGAGCGTGAGCGGGTTAGAGTGACAGTAATGGAGTGAGTGTGAGTGGCTCGGGTTACACTGATGGAGTGAGTGTGAGCAGGTTAGTGTGACAGTAATGGAGTGAGTCTGAGTGGCTCGGGTTACAATGATGGAGTGAGCGTGAGTGGGTTCGAGTGACAGTAATGGAGTGAGTGTGAGTGGCTCGGGTTACACTGATGGAGTGAGCGTGAGCGGGTTAGAGTGACAGTAATGGAGTGAGTGTGAGTGTCTCAGGTTACAATGATGGAGTGAGCGTGAGCGGGTTAGAGTGACAGTAATGGAGTGAGTGTGAGTGGCTCGGGTTACAATGATGGAGTGAGCGTGAGCGGGTTAGAGTGACAGGAATGGATTGAGTGTGAGTGTCTCAGGTTACACTGATTGGGTGAGCGTGAGCGGGTTCGAGTGACAGTAATGGAGTGAGTGTGAGTGGCTCAGGTTACACTGATGGAGTGAGCGTGAGCGGGTCAGAGTGACAGTAATGGAGTTAGTGTGTGTGGTTCGGGTTACAATGATGGAGTGAGCGTGAGCGGGTTAGTGTGACAGCAATGGAGTGAGTGTGAGTGTCTCAGGTTACAATGATGGAGTGAGCGTGAGCGGGTCAGAGTGACAGTAATGGAGTGAGTGTGAGTGGCTCGGGTTACAGTGATGGAGTGAGTGTATGGAGAAATTTGTGCTGGAACGGACTCAGTGTGATTGGGTCAGGGTGACAGTGACAGAGAGAGTGTCAGTGTGTGCGTGGACCAGTGAAAGACTGAGTGTTAGGCGGTAAGTATGACGGGGATGGAGTGATAGTTAGTGGGTCAAGGCAACGGAGTGAGTGTGAGGGGGTCAGGGTTTCAGTGATGATGTGAATGTGATCAGATCAGGGTGAGGGCCGTGGAGTGAGAGTGAGGTGGGTAAGGGTGATAGTGACAGAGTGTGTAGGAGGGGGTCAGGGTGATGGTGACGGAGTAAGCGTGAGAGCATCAGACTGACAACAGAGAAAGTGGGAGGCGGGCAAGATGACAGATTGTGACGGGATCAGGGTGACAGAGAGAATGTGATGGGTGATGGTGACGGTTATGGAGTGAGTGTGAGGATATCAGGGTGACAAAGAGAATATCAGGGTTTCAGGGTGATGATGAAAGACTGAATGTTGGTGAGTCAGGGAGACAAAGGTGGAGTGAGTATGAGGGAGTCAGTGGGTCACTGACGCAGTAAGTGTGAGGGGTCAGTCTGACGGTGATGGAGTGGGTGTGTGGAGTTTAGGGTGACAGAGAAGGAGTTATTGTTACAAGGTCTAGGAGACTATGATGGTTTTAGTGCGAGTGTGTCAGGGTGATGGAGAGAGTATGAGGGGGTCATGGTGAAGGTGATGAAGTAGATTGAAGGCGTCAGGGTGACAATGATGCGGTGAGTGTGAGAGTGTCTTGGTGACAGTGACCGAGGGTGTGAGAGGGGAAGAAGGTTAGGCTGACAGTGACGGAGTGAGTGTGAGGGGATCCCAGTGATGAAGGTGGCGGAGTGGTTATGATGAAATCGGGTTGATGCAGTGAATGTGAAGTGGCAAGGATGACAAAGATGGAGTAAGTGTGATATGGCCAGGGTGACGTCAATGGAGTGAGTCTGACGGGTTAGGGTATTAGTTCCAGAGTGTGTGCAGGGGGTTGGTCAGGGTGACAATGACCAAGTGCCTGTGAGTGGGTCTGAGTGACAGTGACAGAATGAGCGTGAGGTGGCCAGGGTGACATTGATGAAGTGAGTGTGAGGGGTCAGGGTGACAGTTTCGGAGTGAGCGTGAGGGTGTTAGGGTGACGATGATGGAGTGAGGTGGACCGGTTGACAGTGACGGAATGAGTGTGTGAGGTTCAGGGTGACTTTGGTAGAGTACGTGTGAGGTGGTCAAAGCTACAGAGATGGAGTGAGAGTGTGTGAGTAGCCAGGGTGACATCGACACAGTGAGTGTGATCCTCAGGGTGGTAATTCCAGTGTGAGTAGAATGGGTTCACGGGGATGGTGAGGGAGGGTGTCTGATAAGGTTAGGTTGATAGAGATGGAGTGAGCATGAGGGATTCAGGGTTATGGCGATGATGTGATTCTGAGGGGGTCAGGGTGACGATGAGGAAAAGAGTGTGAGCGGGTTAGCGTGACTGTGCGAGTATGACGGTGGGCAGGGTAGGTGTGATGAAGTGATCAGTGGGGGGACAGGGTGCCAGTGAGGGTGACTGACGAAGTGTGAGGGAGCCAGGGTAGAAGTGATGGAGGTTTTGTGATCACGTCAGGGTGAGGGTGATGGAGTGCGTGTGAGGTGGGTCAGTGTGATGGTGAGCTAGTGACTGTGAGGTAGTCACCGTGACAGCGACAGAATCAGTGTAAATGGTCAGGGTTACAGTAACGGAGTCGTATGGAAGGGGATCAGGGTGACAGTGACGGAGGGAGTGTGAGCAGTTCAGGGTAACAGTGACTAATTGGGAGTAAGTGTGTCAAGGTTACCTGTGACAAAGTGAGTGCGAGGGGGTCAGGGTAACGGTGTCCCAGTTGAGTGTGGGGGTGTCAGAGTGACGGTGATGGAGTGAGTATGAGGAAGGAAATGTGACAGTGACGGTTATGGAATGAGTGAGAGCGTTTCAGGGTAACAGTGGTGGAGAGAGTTTGAGGATGTTAGTCTTACTGTGATAGAGTGAGATTGAGGGGTTCAGGGTGACAGTGACGGAGTGGGACTGAGGATGTCAGGGTGGCAGAAATGGACTAAGTGTGAGGAGGTCAGTATGAAGGTGATAAAGTGAACGTGTAGGGATCAGGATGATGGTGACAGAGTGAGTGTGAGATGGTCAGGGTGACAACAGCGGACTGAGTCTAATGGAGTTAGTGTGACTTGACATGGTGAATGTCAGGGAGTTGAGGGTGACAGTGACTGAGTGGGTCTGGAGGTATAGTGTGATGGACATTGTGTTAGTGCGATGGGCCAGGGTGACAGTGAGGGAATGAGTGTGATGGGGACACAGTGACAGTGACTGAGTGTTTATGAGGGGGTCAGGTTGCCTGTGACTGCGTGAGTTTGAGGGGATCATAGTGACAGTGACTGTGAGTGTGAGGGGGCCTGGGTGACAGTGACGGGGTGTTTATGAGGAATGGTCAGTGTGATGGAGTGTGTGAGAGGGCTGCGGGTGCCAGTGACAGAGGAAGTGTGAGGGGTTTAGGTGGATCCTTGGCGATTGAGTGTGAGGGAGTCAGCGTGACACTGACAGATTGATTTTGAGGGTTCAGGGTGAGAGGGAAGGTGCATGTGTGTGACCGAGTCAGAATGATGGCGTGAGAGTGAGCGATTCAGATTGTCGGTGATGGAGTGAATGTGATGGGCTCAAGGTAACTGTGATGGCAGGAGTCTGATGGGGTCACGGTGACGGGAACAGAGTGAGAGTCAGCAAGTGAGCGTGACAGAAACAGAGAGAGTATGACTGTGACCAATGAGAAATGGGCATTCACGGTGACGGTAACTGAGTTAATGTAAGGGGGTCAGGAAGTCGGTGATGGAGTGAGTGTGCGGGTGTCAGGCTGGTAGTGAAGAAGTGAGTGCGAGGGTGTCAGAATGACGATGACAGATTGAGTGTGAGGGTGTTAGTGTGACAGTGACAGAGTGAGTGTAAGGGGATCAGTGTGACGGTGATGGAGTATGTGTGTAAGGTGTTAGTGTGACAGTGATGGAGACAGTTTGAGGGTGCCAGGGTTACTGTGATGAAGTGAGATTGACGGCGTCAGTATGAAACTGATGGAATGAGAGTGAGGGTTTCAGTGTGATGGTGACAAAATGTGTGTTAGAGGGTCAGGGTGATAACAGCGGAGTGAATGTAAGTGGTTTCAGGTTGATGAAGGAGTGTGAATTCATGAGGGTGAGGGAAAGAATGTGAGCGGTTCCGGGTGACAAGGACAGAGTGAGTGTGAGGGGGTCAGGTTGACAGAATGAGTGTGAGGGGTCAGGGTGTGGTGTCAGAGTGTGTGTGAGAGGGTCAGGATGACAGTGACATAGTGAGTGTGAGGGGATCAGGGTGACAGAATGTCATGGCTGTGAGGCTGGGAAGCTGAACAGTTACAGAGAGAGTGTGAGATGTTCAGGTTGACGGTGACTGTCTGTGTGCGAGGGGGTAAGAAGATTGCTGAAGGAGTGTCTGTGATGGAGTCAGGGTGACGGTGATTGACAGGGTGAGGGGGGCCAGGGTGTCAGGGAGGACTGAATATGATTGAGTCTGGGTGACAAATGAATGTAATAAGGTCAGGCTGACAGTGAAGGTATGAGGGCGCGGGGGTGATAGAGACAGAGATGGAGAAGTGTGAGGTGGCCCAGGGACAGAGTAAGTTTGAGATGGTCAGGATGACATTGAGGATTTGAGTGTGACAGGGTCAGGGTGGCGGGGTGCACTGAGTGTAATTGGGTCTGGGTGATAGTGATGGAGTGAGCGTTATGGGGTCAGGATGAAGGAGTGTGTGTGAGGGGGTCAGGGTGACAGTGAGTGAGTGAATATGAGGGGGTGATGATGATTGTGTCCAAGTGAGTGTGAGGTATCAGGCTGATGGTGATGGAATGAGTGTGAGGGGATCAGGGAAACGGTGACAGGGTGAATGTGAGGAGTATACGTTGATTGTGACTCAGTGACTGTGAGGGGTCTGGGTGCCTATGACTGTGACGACACAGTTACTTTGATGGACTGAATCTGATGGGCTCAGCGTGACAGAGACAGAGTGAGTGTGAGAGTGTTAGGGTAACGGCGAGGGAGTGAGTGTGATGGGATTAGTGTGGCAGTACCAATGTGAGTTTCGGAGTGAGGATGACAGTGACAGAGCGAGGGTAGGGGGAGCAGCTTGAAGGTGATGGAGTTAGTGCGAGTGGGTAAGGGTGATAATACCTGAGTGTGTGTGAGGAGGACAGGATGACAGTGACTGAGTGAGTGGAAAGGGTTCAAGGTGCCTGTGACTGAACTTGAGAGCGTCAAGGTGACAGTGACATAGTGAGTGTGAGAAGGTAAGGATGACAGTGACGGATGAATGTGAGAAGGTAAGGATGACAGTGACGGATGAGTGTGAGAAGGTAAGGATGACAGTGACGGATGAGTGTGAGAAGGTCAGGGTGAGGGGGATGGAATGAGTGTGAGAGTGTCAACGTGACCCTGACATGGTGTGTGTGAGATGATCAGGGTGAAAGTGTCGGAATGCGTGTGAGTGGATCAGGGTGATAGTGATAGAGTGAGTGAGCGGGGCTCAGAATGAAGCAGTTATAGCAAGGATGTCAAGGTGACAGCGAAGGAGTGTGTGTGAGAGGGTCAGGGTGACAGTGAATAAGTGAATGTGTGGGGGTGAGGTTGATTGTGTCCCAGTGAGTGTGACGTATCAGGGTGACAGTGATGGAATGAGTGTGAGGGGTTCAAGGAAACGGTGACAGGGTGAATGTGAGGAGTATACGCTGATTGTGACTTAGTGAATGTGCGGGTCAGAGTGCCCATGAATGTGACAACAGGGTTACTTTGAGGGACTGAGTGTGATGGGCTCAGCGTAACAGAGACAGAGTGAGTGTGAGAGTGTTAGGGTAACGGTGAGGGAGTGAGTGTCATAGGATCAGTGTGATGGTACCAATGTGAGTTCCGGAGTCAGTGTGACATTGAAAGAGCGAGGATAGGTGGATTAGCTAGAAGGTAATGGAGTTAGTGCGAGAGGGTCAGGGTGACAGTACCTGAGTGTGTGCGAGGAGGACAGGATGACAGTAATTGAGTGAGTGTGAAGGGGTCAAGGTGCCTGTGACTGAGTTTGAGGGTGTCAGGTTGACAGTGACAAAGTGCGTGTGAGTGTGTTATAGGTTAAGTTGATGGAAAGAATGTGAGGAGGTAAGGATGATAGTAACGGATGAGTGTGAGGAGGTCAGGGTGAGGGAGATGGAGTGAGTGCGAGACTGTTACGGTGACCCTGGCGGAGCGTGTGAGATGATCAGGGTGACAGTGACGGAGTGAGTGTGTGGGGCTCATGATGAAGCAGTGATTGCGAGTAGGTCAGGGTGACAGAGAAGGAGTGTGTGTGTGAGGGGGTCAGGGTGACAGTGAGTGAGTGAATATGAGGGGCTGAGATTGATGGTGTTCGAGTGAGTGTGAGGTATCAGGCTGATGTGATGGAATGAGTGTGAGGGGATCAGGGAAACGGTGACAGGGTGAATGTGAGGGGGACACTGTGATTGTGACTCAGTGAGTGTGAGGGGTCTGGATGCCTATGATTGTGACACCAGGTTTACTTTGACGGACTGAGTGTTATTGGCTCAGCGTGACAGAGACAGAGGGTGTGTGAGGGTGTCAGGGTGACAATGAGGGAGTGGGTCTGATGGAATTAGTTTGACGGTACCAATGTGAGTTTCGGAGTGAGGGTGACAGTGACAGAGCGAGGGTGGGGGAATAGCATGATAGTGATGTTGTTATTGGGAGTGGGTCAGGGAGGCAGTACTGAGTGTGTGTGAGGAGGACAGGATGACAGTGACTGAGTGAGTGTGAAGGGGCAAAGGTGCCTGTGACTGAGCTTGAGAGCGTCAGGGTGACAGTGAAGGAGATATTCTGAGGGTTTCAGGGTAATAATAACGGAGTGAGTGTGAGGGTGTCATAGGTTATGGTGATGGATTAAATGTGAGAAGGTAAGTTTGACAGTGACGGATGAGTGTGAGGGAATCAGGGTGATGGTTATGGAATGATTGTGAGAGGCTCAGGTTACAGTGATGTTGTGAGTTAAGGAGAAAAGCGCGATGGAACCGACTCAGTGTGACTGGGTCAGGGTGACAGTGAGAGAGTGCATGTCACAGTTTGCATGGGCCAGTGACATTCTGAGTATAAGGCGGTAATTGTGATGGCAGTTGAGTGATTATTAGTGGGTCAGGGCAACAGAGTGAGCATAGTTAGCAGTGATGGAGTGAATGTGATCAGATCAGGGTGAGGGCAATGGCTTGAGTGTGAGGGTGTCAGGCTGATGGTAACGGTGACAGATTGAGTGTCAGAGTGTGACAATGTCGGAGAAGGAATAAGGGGGTCTGAGTGTCTGCGATGTAGGGAGTGTGAGCGTGTCAGCTGACATTGAAGGTGTGAGTGTGTTGCATTCATTGTGACGGTGATGGAGTGAGTGTGAGTGGGTCATTGTGATGGTCGCAGAGTGAATGTGAGGGTGCCAAGTTTACTGTGATGGAGTCAGTGTGTGGGTATCATAGATTACAGTGATGGAGTGAATGGACGGAGGTAAGGGTCACAGTGACGGGTGAGTGTGGGCAGATCATGGTGAGGAGTTTGCAGTGAGTGTGAGGGGATCTAGATGACCCTGATGGAGTGAGTGTGCGGGTGTCAGTATGACTGTGTGAGTGCCTCCGCGTGACAAGGACATAGAGACTGTGAGTGCCTCAGCATGACGGGGATGGTGTGAGTGTGTGTTTCCATCAGGTTGACATTCATACATTGTGTGTGAGCGTTTCAGGGTGATGGTGACTGCGTGAGTGTGACCCTGTCAGGGAAACAATGGCGGAGTGAGTATGAGGCGGACAGTGTGATGGTAACTGGATGAGTGTGAGGGTGTCCGGGTGTCAGTAAATTAGTGAATGCGAAGGTGCCAGGGTGACAAAGACGGAGTGAGTTTGAGTGCATCAGGGTGACAGTAACAGAGTGAGTGTGACGGTGCCAGGGTGCCAGTGACTGAGTGAATGTGTCGGTGGCAAGGTGACAATGATGGTGAGTGCTAGGGTGCCAGGCTAACAGAGACGGAGTGAGTGTAAGAGGGTCAGAGCAATAATAACGGCATGAGTGTGAGGGCATCAAGGTGACAGTGGTGTAGTGAGTGTGATAAGTTCAGGGAGACAGTGCCAGACTGAGTGTCAGGGTGTCAGGGTGACCGTGACGAAGTGTGTGTGACGGTATTGGAATAATGTTAATGAGATGACGGTGATGCACTGAGTGTGAAGTGGAAGTGAGCGTGACGGGGTCACATTGATGGTGACCGAATGAATTAGAAGGGTTCCGGGTGATGGTGACTGAGTGTGTGCGAATGGGTCAGGGATATGGTGATGGAGTGAATGCGAGGGGGTCAGCGTGATGGTGATGGTGTGGGTCTGATGGGTTCAGGGTGACCCTGATGGAGTGAGTGCAATGGGGCCAATGCGACAGTGTGACAGATGGTGGCGATGGTGATGGATGAGTGTGAGGTGGGCAGCATAACGGAGCCAGAGTGTGTGTGTCGGCGTCAGTGTGGCAAAGATGGAGTGAGTGTGAGGGGGGGACGGTGACAGGGATAAAGAGAGTGTCAGGGCCTCAGGGTGACGGGGACAGGCAGATTGTGAGGGGCACAGGGTGAACGTGACAGAGTTACTGTGAGTGCCTCAGCATGGCAGGGACAGAATGTGTGTTTGTGCGCCAGGTAAACAGTGACAGAATAAGTGTGATCCCAGCGTGACGGGGACAGAGAGAATGCGAGGAGCTCAGTGTGACGGTGAGTACCTCAGCATATCAGGATCAGAGTGCATGTATGTTTGTCAGACTGTAACTGATGCAATGACTGCGGGGGTTTTAGGGTGATAGTGACTTAGTGATTGTGACCCTTTCCAAGGATCAGTGACGGAGTGAGCGTCAGGGGGGTCATGGAAACAATGGCGGAGTGAGTGTGAGTGGGTCAGGGGAAAGGGTGACTGAGTGAGCGTGAGGGGATCCAGGTGTCAGTGACTGACTGTGGGGTTTGCAGGTGTCAATGACTGAGTGAATGTGAGTATGTCAGGGTGACTGACAGAGTGAGTGTTGGGGTGTCAGCGTGACAGTGATGGAGTGATTGTGAGGGAGTCATGCTAATGGTTACGTAGTCAGTGTGAGTAGGTCAGAGTGATGATGATGGATTCAATGTCAGGGTGTGAGTGTGACAATGATGTTGTGAATGTGAATGGCTCAGGGTGACGGTGACAGAGTGACTGTAAGGAGGTCAAGGAGGGAGTGAGTTTGCCTGGGTCAGTTTGACGGTATCAGGGTTATTGTGGTGGAGTCAGTGTGAGCGGGTCAGGGTGATGGTGAGAGAGTGAGTGTGTGGGAGACAGTGCGACAGTGACGGATGACTGCGAGGCGACAAGGAGATGGTGACAAAATAAGTGTGAGGGGTGATTGGTATGGTGATGGGGGAGTTTGACGGTGACAGGACGACTGTCATTGCAGGGAGTGTGTCAGGGTCTGGGTGCAGCAGAGAGTGGCGGGAGCTGGGCAGGAGTGAAGTCAGAGCACAGAGGCTATTTGCAAAGTTTAGCGACTGTTATTTAAGTAGGTGTGTCATCAGTCCCAGGTCCTATGGTGGCACGGTGGGTAGCACTGTTGCCTCCCAGCGCCAGAGACCCGGGTTCAGTTCCTGCCTTGGGCGACTGTCCATGTGGAGTTTGCACATTCTCCCCGTGTTTGCGTAGATTTCCTTGACTGCGAAGCTGGTTCAGTGGATGATGTGCATGATGTTGGAGGTCAAGTACTCTGGTGTATCTGGCTCGTATAACTGTGGAAAGTGTGTACACGTTCAGCTCCTGCCAGAGCATATTGCCACACTGATTTTAAAAAACTCGATGACCTCATGCTCATCCAAGCCAACGAGATTTTGCTGGACAGAACCTTCAGCATGATTACACCGAGATTACACATGAGGTGACTACACCGAGCATACCAGAAGGGAAAAGACGGTGAGGAAGGCAGAGAGGAGACAAGTGCGAGAGGCCCTAGTCGAAGCATCTGTTAGGAACAGGTTGAATGTTTTGGAAACAGGAGAGACAGATGACACTGCCAGTCCAGGAGGCAGTCAGGTCTGCCAATCAAAAGTTGGTGTTGGAGGCAGACCCGAAGAGTCAGACATCATATAGAGCCGTGGTAATAGGGGACTCCATAGTGAGAGGAACTGAACGAGGCTTCTGTGGCAACAGGCGGGATTTGAGGATAGTGTGTTGCCTTCCTGGTGCCAGGATAAAGGATATCGCAGACAGAGTGCTCAAGGGTGAAGCTGAAAATCCAGAGGTGGTGGTACATGTCGCCACAAATGATGTCGGGAAGAGGAGGAGGGACATTCTACAGCGGGAATTCAGAGAACTCGGAAGAAAGCTGAAAATCAGCACGTCTAGTGTGGTTATCTCTGGTTTGCTTCCAGTTCCTCGGGTTGGAGAGGACAGGGATAGGGATATAATTGACTTGAATGCGTGGCAGGGGAACTGGTACAGGAAGCAAGGATTTAAATTCTTGGATCACTGAGGTATGTTTTGCGGTAAGGATAAATTATACAAGAGGGTCGGCTTGCGGCTGAATAGATGGGAGACCAGCATTCTGGCAGGCAGGTTTGTCACTGCAATACAGTTGTGTTTAAACTAAATAGCGTGGGCAGGGGGAAAACTGGAAGTTTAAGAAGGAAATTGAAGGGAAAGTTAGAACAAGAGAAGTCAAGAAAGACAACGGAATCAATGGAGCAGATACTCACAAAGGGATCATGCCGTAAGGTCAAGTGAAATAGGGATTGATAGGAAGGGTGAGGGCATAAAAAATTAAGAATATTATATATGAATGCACAAAACATTAGAAATAAGATGGATGAGCTTGTGGCTCATTTGGAAATTGGCAATTACGAGGTTTTGGGGATAATGGAGAGGTGGCTTCAAATGGACAGGGCCTGGGATATGAATATTCCATGCTATATTCTATTGTAAGGACAGACTGACGGGTAGAGGGGGTGGGGTGGACCTGTTCTTCAGGAATGGTATTCAGTCCCTTGCGAAGGAGGACCTATAAGCAGAGGATGTGGAGTCAGTATGGATAGAGCTGAGAAATTCTTAGGGTAGAAATACCCTCGTGGGAGTTATCTACAGGCCCCCAAACGGTAGTCTGGATGTAGAGTGTAAGTTGAATAAGGAGCTGAAATTGGCCTGTCGCAAAGATATTACTACAAAGATATGTCGCAAAGATATGTTGGATTTCAACATGCAAGTACACTGGGAGAATCAGGATGGTACTGGAACACAAGAAATTGAGCTTGAGGAGTGCCTCAGAGATGGATTCTTAGGACAGTTGGTGCTGCAGCCTAACTGGGAGAAGGCAATTCTGGATCTGGTGTTGTGCAACGAAGCGGATTGGCTCAGGGACGTCGAAGTGAAGGATGCATTAGGAGGTAGTGACCATAACATAAGAAGCTTTAATCTGCAATTTGAAAGGGAGAGAATACAAACGTAAGTGAAGTGAAGAATATTTCAATTGAATGAAGGTAACTATGGAGCTATGAGGGAAGAGCTGGCCAAAAAGTTCAATGGTGCAATAACCTAACAGGGATGGATGACAGTGGAGCCAGGTATTTCAGAATATAATGCAGAAGATGCAGGATCAGTTCATTCCAAAAAGAAAGAATGATCCTAAGAGGAGGCAGGGGTGGCCGTGACTGAAGAGGGAAGTTAAGAAACATATAAAGTCAGAAGATAAAAAGTATAACATAGCAAAGACGAGTGGGACAACGAACGACTGGGAAACTTTTAAAGAACAACAGAGGATACCTAAGAAGGAAATACGCAGAGAAATAAATGAGGTATGAAGTTAAACTGCCCAAAAACATAAAGGAGGACGGTAAAGCTTTTTTAGGTATGTGAATAGAAAAAAAATAGTTAGGACTAAAATTGGACCCTTGAAGACAGAAACAGGTCAACAGATTATGGAACACAAAGAAACGGCAGAAGAGTTGAATTGGTACTTAAGATCCGTTCACTGTGGAAGACACAAGCAATCTCCCAGAGGTAATAGTGGCTGAGGGACCTGAACTGAAGGGAATTTATATTTGCCAGGAAATGGTGTTAGTTCTGAAGGCTGGTAACTCCCTGGGACCTGATGGTCTACATCCCAAGGAACTGAAGCACGTGGCTCTAGAAATTGCGGATGCATTGGTGATCATTTTCAAATGTTCTATAGATTCAGGATCAGCTCCTGCAGATTGGAGGATGGCTAATGTTGTCCCACTTTTCAAGAAAGGAGAGAGAGAGAGAGAGAAGGCTGGGAATTATAGACCAGTTAGCCTGACCTCAGTGGTGGGCAAGATGCTGGAGTCAATTATAAAGGACGAAATTATGACACATCTGGATAGCAGTAACAGGATAGGTCAGAGTCAGCATGGATTTATGAAGGGGTAATCATGCTTGACTAATCTTCTGGAATTTTTTGAGAATGTAACTCTGAAGATGAACAAGGGAGATCCAGTGGATAAAGTTTGGGAGAAGATTTGTAGCTCGGGTGCTCGTTGTTGTGGTTCTGTTCGCCGAGCTGGGAATCTGTCTTGCAAACGTTTCGTCCCCTGTCTAGGTGACATCCTCAGTGCTTGGGAGCCTCCTGTGAAGCGCTTCTGTGATGTTTTCTCCGGCATTTATAGTGGCCTGTCTCTGCCGCTTCCAGTTGTCAGTTCGAGCTGTCCGCTGCAGTGGCTGGTATATTGGGTCCAGGTCGATGTGGTTGTTGATAGCGTCTGTGGATGAGTGCCTGGACTTTCTGCAAGACTTTGGTAAAGTCCAACATAGGAGGTTAGTGAGCACAATTAGGGTCCATGGTATTGGGGGCAAAATACTGACTTGGATTGAAAATTGATTGGCTGACAGGAAACAAAGATTCGTGATAAACGGCTCCCTTTCAGAATAGCAGGCGGTGACCAGTCCGGTACCGCAGGGATCAGTGCTGGGACAGCAGCTTTTTACAATAGACATTAATAATATAGATAATCGTAGTAAAACTAATATTTGCAAATTTGCTGATGATACAAAGCTCGGAAGCAGGGTGAAATGTGAAGAGGATGTTAGGAGATTACAGGGTGACCTGGACAGGCTAGGTGAGTAGACAGATGCATGGCAGATGCAGTTTAATCTGGATAAATGTATGGTTATTCAGCTTGGTGACAAGAACGGGTAGACAGAGTACGACCTAAATGGAGTCAAGGTAGGTAAAGGGGCAGTAAATCGAGATTAAGATGTTTTTGTACATCAGTCAATGAAAGCAAGCATGCAGGTACAGCAGGCAATGAAGAAAGTTAATAGCATGCTGGCCTTCATAACAAGAGGCATCGAGTAGAGAAGTAAAGGGGTCCTTTTGCAGTGGTACAGGGCCCTGGTGAGACGGCACCTGGAATATTGTGTGCAGTTTTGGTCTCCAAATTTGAGGAAAGACATTCTGGCTATTGAGGGAATGCAACGGAGGTTCATGAGGTCAATTCCCGGAATGGCGAGACTGTCTTACGTTGAAAGATTGGAGCGACTGGGCTTGTATAGCCTTGAGTTTAGAACGCTGAGAGGGGATCTGATTGAGACGTGTAAAATTATTAAAGGATTGTACACTCTGGAGGTGGGAAGCCTATTTCCGCTGATGAGTGAATCCCGACCCAGAGGATACAGTTTGAAAATAAGGGGTAGGCCATTTAGAACAGAGTTGAGGAGAAACTTCTTCACCCAGACAGTGGTGGGTGTGTGGATAGCTATGCCCGATAGGGCCGTGGAAGCGAAGTCTCTGGAAACTTTCAAGAAAGGGTTGCACAGAGCTCTTAATGATAGTTAAAGACCTTCAAGGGTTATGGGGATAAGGCAGGAACAGTATACTGATTGAGGATGACCAGCCATGATCATAATGAATGGTGGTGCTAACGTGAAGGGCAGAATGGCTTACTCCTGCACCTATTGTCTATTGTCTATTGTGACAATGACGGATTGAGTGTGATGGTGCCAGGGTTATGGTGATGGAGCGAGTAGGATCGTGTGACAGATTACGCTCATGGAGTGAATATCAGGACATAAGATGATAACGACGGATGAATACCAGAAGGTCAGAGTGAGGGGAACAGGGTGACAGCGACTGAGTGAATGTGAAGGTTCCAGGGTGACAGTGACAGAGTGAGTGAGAGGGGTACCGGGTGACAGTGATGGAGTTACTGTGATTGGGTCAGGATGGCGGAGACAAAGACAGTGTGAGGGCCTCAGAGTAACGGGGGCAGAGAGATTGTGAGGGGCACAGGTTGACAGTGATGGAGGAAGTGTGACTGGATCAGTGTTTTGGTGATGGCGTGACGGTGATTTAGTGAGTGTGAGAGGGTCCGGGTGATAGTGACTAAGTGCATTGAGTATTCTGGCTGATGGTTATGGAGTGAGTGTGAGGCGGTCAGGGTGACAATGACAGAGTAAATGTCTGTGTGTGTGCGTGTGTGTGTGTGACAGTGAAAGAGCGAGTGTGAGGGGATCAGGGTGACGCTGGTGGAGTGACTGTGAGGGGGTCAGGTTGACACTGACAGAGCGTGTGTGCAGGGGTCAGGGTCATGGTGCTGGAGTGAGTGTGATGGTGTTAGGGTGACAGTGATCAAAAGAGTCTGAAGGGCTCAGGGTGACGGTGATGGAGTAAGAATGAAAGTGTCCGGTTAACAGAGATGGAGTGAGTGTGAGGGGCTCAGGTTGATCGGGGCAGAGAAATTGCGAGGGGCTGGGGGTGACTGTGCCAGAATTGAGTGTGCGTGTTTGAGTGTGACGGGGACGAATGCACCTGTGTGCGTCAGGTTCACATTGATGCAGTGGTTATGAGTGATTCAGGGTGACCGTGACAAAGTGATTGTGACCCTGTCAGGAAAATAGTGACGTAGTGAGTGCAAGAGGGCCAGGGTGACAGTGACTGAGTGAGTGTGAAGATTTCCGGGTGTCAGTGACTGAGTGAATGTGAGGATATCAGGGTGAAATTGACAGAATAGTGTGAGGTGTCTAGATGACAATGATATAGTGAATGTAAGAGGGTCAGGGTGGGAGTGAATGTGATGGGGTCAGTTTGATAGTGGCCAAGTGATTTTGAGTGGTTCTGGGTGACGTTGACAGACTGTACCCGATGGGGTCAGGGTGAAGTCATGGAGTGAGTGTGAGGCGTCAGGGTGATGCTGACGGAATGATTGTGCGGGGTGAGCGTGACGACGATGGAGAGAGTCTGAAGATGACCGGGTGCTGGTCATGGAGAGAGTGTGAGAGGGATAAGGTGATGATGATGGAAAAACTGTGATGGGGTCTAGGATCAGGGTGACGGTGAAGGAGTGAGTGTGAGTGGGTCAGTGCTACGGTGATGGAGTAAATATGTGTGGGTCATGCAGACAGTGATAGAATGAGTGTGATGGTATCAGGTTGATAGTGGCGGAGTGAGTGTGAGTGGTTCAGGGTGACAGTTACAGGAATATTGTAATGGGATCAGGATGATGGAAATGGACCGAGTGTGAGGGGGTCAGTTTGTGTGTGTGATTGCGCCAGGTTGACGGTGACCTAGTGTTTTTAAGGGGTTTCGGGTGAGAGTGCCAGAAGTGTGAGACGGGGTCAAGGTTATGGTGATGGAGTGAGGGGGTTAGCGTGACCACGTAACGGTCATAGAGAGAGAGAGAGAGTGAGGGGGATACGGTGATGGTGATGGAGGGAGTGTGAGGGGATCAGTGTGTCGATGATTGAGTGTGTGTATGACGTTGTCAGGGTGACAGGGATGCAGTAAGAGGGAGGGTTTAACAATCATGATGAGGGAGTGAGTGCCATGTAGACACGGTTACTGTGACAGAGTAGGTATGAGGTGTTCAGCGTGGCAGTGAAGGTTTGAATTGTACGGTCAAGGACACAGGGAGGTATCACATGTGACTGGATCAGGGTGACCGCAGGAGAGAGAGGGTATCAGACTGATGGTGATGGAGTGAGCATGAGGGTTTCAGCTTGAGAATCAATGATTGAGTATAAGGAAGTCAGGTTCATGGGAATGGAGTGAGATTAAGGGGTCACTGTGACTGTGAAGGAGGGAGTCTGATGGGGTCCGGGTGATAATGGCAGAATGAGTGTCAGGGAGTTATGGTGGTAGTGACAGAATGAGTGTGAGCTGGTCAGGGTGACTGTGATAGAGAGAGTGTGAGGGGGTTAGGGTGACGGCCATGTAGTGATTGTGAGGGGGTCAGGTTAATGGAGACTGAGTTTGATGGGGTTATGTTTATGGTGCTACGGAGTGAGAATGAAGGGGTCAGGGTGACGGGGACGGAGTGAGTGTGAGGGGTTCAGCATGAT
Organism: Chiloscyllium punctatum; assembly: GCF_047496795.1. Classification (NCBI taxonomy): domain Eukaryota; kingdom Metazoa; phylum Chordata; class Chondrichthyes; order Orectolobiformes; family Hemiscylliidae; genus Chiloscyllium; species Chiloscyllium punctatum. The sequence goes on from NW_027309860.1 coordinate 157,627, forward strand.
CCTGATGGTGTGAGTGAGAGGGGGCCAGTATGGCAGTTACAGTGTGAATCGGAGCGGATCAGGGTGATAGTGAGTGTGTGAGTGTGAGGGGTTCAGGGTGTGACTGAGGTTGTGAGTGTGTGCTTTTCAGGCTTACGGTACAGAATGAGTGTGAGGGTGTCAGTATGACGGTGATAGAGTGAATATGAGGTGGACAGGCTAACGGAGATTGAGTGATTGCGACGGAGTCAGTGTGACAGTGATAGACTAAGTGTGAGGGGGTCAGGGTGATGGTGATAGAGTAAGTGTGCGCGGGACAGGGTGACTGGGACAAAGGCTGTGTGAGTGCCTTTGGAACAGAGAGAACAGGAACAGAGAAACTGAATGTCTCAGCGTGACAGGGATGGAGTGAGTGTATGTTTCCATTAGGTTGGTATTCATAATTGAGTGTGAGTGTTTCAGGGTGACGTTGACTACGTGAGTGTGACCCTGTCAGGGAAACGATTGCGGAGTGAGTGTGAGGAGGACAGTGTGACGGTGCCTGAGTGAGTGTGAGGCTTTCAGCTCATCACCCGTGACTGTCAGTGATAGAAAAATCTCTTTATGGGATCCCACAATTTCTTTCTGATCTTCCCACAATATCCAGGGATATACCTGGTTAGTTCCTAGGGATTTGTCTACCTTTTATGCATTTTAAAACCTCCAGTACCTCCTGCTCTGTAATGTGGACGCTTTTGAAGACATCACTGTTTATTTCCCTGACTTTCCCAATCTTTCTCCACAGTACGTTGAAACATAAAATTTTCGTTTTGGATCTCAGCCATCTCATCAGGTTCCACACTTGGTTGGCCCCATTGATCATGAAGGAACCATATTCAATCCGTATTTAATCTTCTGTTGTTTATATACTTGTATTTTCCTCAGTTTGAACTACCAGAGCTTTCTCTCGTCCCCTTTGGGCCCTCCTGATTTCCCACTTAAGTGTATTACTCCACCTGCAATGTTTTTCAATGGATTCCCTTAATCCAGCTGGCTATATGTGACACGTGCTCCATTTCTCTTGATCAGAACCTCAATATCTCCAGTCATCCAGGTTTTCTTACTTGCATCATCATTATTGTTCACACTAACAGAAATATGCTGGCCCTGAACTCTCACTTCATCTCTCTTCTGAAAGGTTCCCACCTGCCTAACGTCACTTTACTGCAAGTAGCCACCACAATCAATTGTTTATTGCTCTTGACTCATATATTCTGGACTCAGGCAAGACCAGTTTTGAGCAATAACTTGTGAACCAGCCATGTTCTTTTCCATCACTACCTTCAAACTAATACGATTGTGGTGACTTTGCCAAAGTGTGTCCCCACAAACACCTCAGTCGCTTTCCCTTCCTTGTTTCCCAAGTGGAGGGCAGGATTTACGCTTTCCTGCAGTCCGACCATTGACATTTTGACTGGGACAGTTTTATGGAACATGCCTAACAAATCCCTCCCATCCAAGCTGTGAACATTCTGGCAGTCCCAGTCTCAGTTTGGAAAGTTCAAATACCTGACCATTGTAACGCTATCATTCTTACAGATATCTGAGGCCTCCCGACATATTTGATGCTCAATTTCCCACTGACTATTGAGGGCCTGTAGTGCAGTTATATCAAAGTGATGACCGATTCTCATTTCTCAATTCCACCATTAAGGCATCACTGGGCGATCTCCAGGAATATTCTCTCTAAGTGCTGCAGTGATGTTTCACTGATCAAAAACTCCAATCCCCTCCTCTCTCACCTCCTGTTCTTTCTATCCTGTAGAATCCGTTTCCTGGAACATTGAGTTGTCAGCCCTGTCCCTCCCTCAGCGGTGTTTCTGACATACCTATGGTGTCGTAGTCCCATGTCCATGCACCAAGTTCATCTGCTTTACCTGTTAGGCCTGTTATGTTGAAATAAAGTAGTTTAATTGATCAGTTTTCCCTTATATCTGCTGTATTCTTGCAGGCCTTGTCTAGTTAAATGGCTCTCTTGAAATTCTGTCCCAGCCTCAACATTCAGACTGCAGCCTGAGACCATCCCCCTCACTGTGAACAACACCCTTACCTTTCATGTCATCTGCAAAACGAGTAATGATACCTTCTGCTTTCACATCCTATTCATTAATGCCCATAAGGAAAATTAATGGTTCCTGCACAGTTCCCTGTGGTACACCCACTGGTGAAAAAATTTCAAACACAAAACCAACCCTCCAACAATTGTGGATTCAATATGCTAACTTGCCTTGGATCCCATTGGTTTGTTGGACCAGCCTTCCATATGGGACTTTGTCAAAGGCCATAGTGAATTCCAAAGAACCCGCATCATCTGCACTGCCCTCAATATTTTAAATAGTGATTTCAAAGAAAAGTCAGCTGAATTTATCAGACAGGATCTTCCTTTACCAAATCCGTGCTGACTATCCCTAATTGTCCCTCAGAACTGTTCCCAGTGATTTCTCTCATCCCTGTTGTCAGATATCTGCTGTGTAATTACCTGGCCTACCCCTGCTGCCATTCTTGAACAAAGGAACCACATTAGCGATCCTCCAGTCATTCGGCAGTTCACCCGTGGTCAGCAAAGTATTAAATATATCTGCCAGGGACCCAGCAATCTCCTCCCTTACCTCCCGTGGCAGCCTGGGATACATTTCATTGGGCAAGGGGAATTTCCCCACCTTTTGCCTGAGAAAACATTTAATACCTCTTTCTTGATCTTAAGATGTTCTTGAACCTCACCATCCCGATTGAAATCCCCGGCTACAAGGCCTTTCTCCTGTTTTAATACTGATGGGAAATAGTCATTGAATAATTCACCTAGTTCCTCTGGCTCCATGCACTGATTGTCCCTTTGTTTTCCAACAGGCCTCACTCTTTAGCTAGGAATCCTCTGACTCTGACTATAGTAATAAGATATCGGGTAGGTTTTCCTTAATAGTGTCTGCCAATGATATTTAATGGCCATTGCTTGCCCCTCAATTCTAAGGTCCCCTGCCCTCCCTATACTTGTGAAGAGCTTCACCTGCTTTTATTGAACTGCATTTTGTCGATCAAACTGACGATATCACTTGATCAGTATTCACTAGTCTTGCTGCCTATGTCATTCCATCTTTCTTTATACACTAGTCATGGATCCTCACTGTATCATTTTAAAATACTCCACTTTCAAAATACAGTCCTGTCTGGAGGTAGCTCAAGACAGTCTCTGTTTTCTATTTCATTATAGGAGACTCAGTTGTGAGGGGGACAGACAGGAGACTGTGTGGCTGCAGAAGAGACCCCAGGATGGTGTGCTGCCTCCCGGGGTTCCAGGTCAAGAGTGTCTCTGAGCGGTTGCTGAACATTCTGAAGGTGGATGGAGAACAGCCAGAGGTCATTATGCACATCAATCCACATGACAGAGGTAGAAAAATGTATGGGCTCCTGTGAAATGAGTATCGGGAATTAGGTAAGAAGTTAAAAAGCAGGATATTGAGGGTAGTGATCTCCATATTACTCCCAGTGCCACGTGCCTGTGAGTATAGAAATAGAAAGATAGACAGGATGAATGTCTGGCTGAGGAGCTGGTGTAGGGGCAAGTGTTTTCAGTTCTTGGATCATTGGGATCTCTTCTGGGGTAGAGGTTACCTAAACAAGTTGGGGGTAGGTTTGAATTGAACTACAGGGGTACCAGTATCCCTTGGTGGTGGTAGTTGTGGAGCTGGGAGGTGGAGGTGGAGGTGGTGAGGGTGGTTGGCTGACTGGTGCGCATGAAGCCTGACTGTTGAGTGAGACGAGTTCAGAGCATGGATTGGCTCTGAAGAATGGGATTTTCCAACTATAACAGAAATATGGCTGAGAGATATAGGACATACATACACTCAAAGTTTGTGAGAAGATTTGTAGCTTGGGTGCTCATTGTTGTGGTTCTGTTCGCTGAGCTGGGAATTTGTGTTGCAGACGTTTCGTCCCCTGCCTAGGTGACATCCTCAGTGCTTGGGAGCCTCCTGTGAAGCGCTTCTGTGATCTTTCCTCCGGCATTTGTAGTGGTTTGAATGTGCCACTTCCGGTTGTCAGTTCCAGCTGTCCGCTGCAGTGGTCGGGATATTGGGTCCAGATCGATGTGCTTATTGATTGAATCTGTGGATGAGTGCCATGCTCCTAGGAATTCCCTGGCTGACCTTTGTTTGGCTTGTCCCACTAATAGTAGTAGTGTCCCAGTCGAATTCATGTGGCTTGTCATCTGCGTATGTGGCTACGAAGGACAGCTGGTCGTGTTGTTTTGTATCTAGTTGATGTTCATGGATGCGGATCGTTAGCTGTCTTCCTGTTTGTCCTATGTAGTGTTTTGTGTAGCCCTTGCATGGGATATTGTACAGTACATTGGTTTTGCTCATGCTGGCTGTCGGGTCCTTCGTTCTGGTGAGTTGTTGAAAGAGAGTGGCTGTTGGTTTGTGTGCTGTTATGAGTCCTAGTGGTTGCAGTAGTCTGGCTGTCAGTTCGGAAATGCTCTTGATGCATGGTAGTGTGGCTAGTCCTTTGGGTTGTGGCATGTCCTCGTTCCGTTGTCTTTCCCCGAGGCATCTGTTGATGAAATTGCGCGGGTATCCGTTTTTGGCGAATACATTGTATAGGTGTTCTTCTTCCTCTTTTTGCAGTTCTGGTGGACTGCAGTGTGTTGTGGCTCTTTTGAACAGTGTCTTGATGCAAATTCTTTTGTGTGTGTTGATGTGGTTGCTTTCGTAGTTCAGGACTTGGTCTGTGTGTCTGGCTTTCGTGTATACCTTTGTGGTGAATTCTCCGTTCGGTGTTCTCTGTACTGTCACGTCTAGGAATGGGAGTTGGTTGTCCTTTTCTTCCTCTCTAGTGAATCAGATTCCTGTGAGTGTGGCGTTGATGATCCGGTGTGTGTTCTCTATTTCTGTGTTTGTAATGATTACAAAGGTGTCATCCACATATCTGACCCAGAGTTTGGGTGATTTGCGGTAAGTCTGTTTGTTCTAATCTTTGCATTACCGCTTCATCTATGAGTCCAGAGATGGGTGAGCCCATGGGTGTGCCGTTGATTTGTTCATGTATTTGGTTGTGTAATGTGAAGTGTATTGTGAGGCCCAGATCCAGTAGTTTGAGCATGCCGTCTTTGTTGATATGTTCACCTTCCTGTTGTCTGTTCTGTATGTCCAGCAGGTTGGCTATTGTTTCTCTAGCTAGGGTTTTGTCGATAGAGGTGAACAGTGCCGTTACATCGAATGAGACCATGGTTTCTTCCTTGTCTATATGTATTTTTCTGATGATGTCCAAGAATTCCTGTGTTGATTGAGTGTCTGGATCTGCTGATCACGTATTTCAGTTTCTGCTGTAGTTCTTTAGCCAGTTTGTGTGATGGTGTCCCTGGTAGTGATACTATGGCTGAGTGGGATGTCACGTTTGTGCACTTTAGGTAGTCCATGGAATCTGGGGGTGTTGTTGCTTTCAGGTTTCATTATCTGTCGGTCAAATCTGGTTATCTGTCCTTTTTGTGTAGGTTCCTCAGTGTGTTGTTTGTCCTATTGGTGAGCTTTGGGATGGGGTCAATCTCCCTCTTTTTGTAGGTGTTGGTATCTGCAAGTAGTTTTTGCACTGCTTGAATGTAGTCTGTTTTGTCCAGGATGACCGTCATTCTGCCTTTGTCTGCTGGTAGTATGATTATGTTCTTATCGTTTCTTAGTGATTTTAGTGCTTCCCTCTCCTTGGTGTTGACCCCATCCCACAGCTCACCAATAGGATAAACAACACACTGAGGAACCTACAAAAAAAGGACAGATAACCAGGTTTGACCTGCAGATAATGAAACCTGAAAGCAACAACACCCCCAGATTCCATGGACTTCCTAAAGTGCACAAACCAGACATCCCACTCAGCCATAGTATCACTATGTGTTTGTCTTTTCCTTGTTATCAGAGGTACGATAGATTGTCTCACTGTTTGTTGTGTCTTTTCTGTCAGTCCATTATTCCTGAGTGTGCATTCTAGTGCTGCTAGGAAGTCTGCTGTCTTGGCATCCCTGTGATTGTATTTGAGTCCCTTGGCCAGTATTGTTCTTTCCGTGTCTGTGAGCTGTTTGTGGGAGAGGTTTTTAACCCAGGTGTGTGTTGTGGTGTCCTCTCTGTTGTGTGTTAGTTTGGCCATTTTTTCTTTTCGAACCTTTTTTTTTGCAGTGTGTGGTCCTGTTCTGTCCTATGGTGATGGCCTGTTCTATGGTCCGGGTCCATTCCTGATTGGTGGATTTTGAAATTAACGATTTTTGGCGCGCAATGTCTTGTCTGTATTTGTGTAGTCTGTTGTGAGCGTCTGTAATCATTACCTGGATCATCCTGAATCCATTCTGTCTGGCTGTGTCCCTGGCTTGTGGGTTGTTGACTGGTGGCCTGTATCTGACACATGGTGGAAGGATTCGATTCTTTTGGAACCGGAGTTGTTCATATGTGGCGCTTAGGCGGTTGGCACAGGATTCCCATTTCCTGGCTTGTCTTAGCGTCTCTCGCCCGTATGTGTTCAAAGTTTGGAAGAAGATTTGTAGCTCGGGTGCTACAACTGGCCAAATGGTACAAACAATGGCCAATCTGGAATTCCCTTCCTCAGGCCATTTTGGAACATGTTATTTCAGAAAGGCAGCTTACTGCCATCTGCTGAAGGACATGTCCGGACAACGAAAAGCAACCACCATGTTCCATGAGTCAGTAAAAAAATCATTGAAGCTAACATGACAGTTTGATAAAGTGGTTGAGGAGGCATTATGAGTATGTAATAAGCAATTAAAAGGTTTGGAGTAAAGTTCCAGAATCAGTCCCTACCATGGTAGCTTCAATTAATAAAAGAGCATGAAATGAAAATGCTGGAATAATGAACGATAATGGCAGACCTACCAAAGGTTTGAAGCATGTTACATGGTTCAGTATTGTCCTTCAGAGGAGGACGTCTGACCTTCCTCCCTGGCCTGCCCTAACCATTCAACAATAATGTGATGGTCCTTTCCTGTGCCGAACCTGACTAAGAAACCCATCAGGAGAAAGTGAGGACTGCAGGTAATGGAGATCAGAGTTGAGAGTGTAGTGCTGGAAAAGCACAGCAGGTCAGGCAGCATCCGAAGAGCTGGAAAATCAACGTTCCAGGCATAACCCCTTCATCAGGTATCCGAATGAAGGCCTCATGCCCGAAACGTCGATTCTCCTGCTCCTCGGACGCTGCCTGACCTGCTGTCCTTTTCCAGCACGACAGTCTCGACTGAGAAACCATTTGGTTGTAATAAAGCTTCTTAAGAAAGATCAACCATAATTAGCCGAGCAAGATGGCAGGCCTTCAAAAAGGTAGCTGATGACCACCTTCTTGGGATATGTGACGAACTTTTTCATAAGTCAGTGAAGAATTCAAAAAATGCAAATGACGGTGAGTCAGGCTCTTCAGACAGAGTCCGGTATTCATTTAAGATTGATGATTGGATGCAAAGTCTCCTGTGATGTTGCTGTGAACACCAAGAGAGTTCTTGCCAGTATTGCACTCCAATACTTGTTCATGATATAAAGTGTCAGATTTATTGCATTTCTGTTTGTGACCGCTTTCTGTCCATTTCCAATATTAGTGGTGATATCATGACACCAGTATTCCCAAACTCCAGTTTGATGCTGAATGGACGGGGATTTGGATACCATCGTATGTCCAGGGTGAAATTTGAATTCAAAGAAAGCCTGGAATCGGAAAGAAAGCGAAATGGTGACCATGTAACGCGAGTCAATGGAAAAAATACAAAAACAGCTGGTTCACGAATGACAAGCCATCTGTCACCTTTCCATGGTCTGGCCGACATGAGATTCCAGACCCACTGGGAAGTAATTGACTGTGTTCTGAAGTGGCTTTAGCGAGCTATTCAATGGGCAATTGGGGATAGGGACTCATTGCTGACCCTAACCAGAAAGTAATACGTGTAACAAAACCTCGGAACAACTATATCAATTAAATGTAATTTTTGCGACAGTTCCTGATGTCATTTCAAGTATTTCACGTGAATATTCTAAAATGCACTTTGAGTGATTAGATTACTTACAGTGTGGAAACAGGCCCTTCGGCCCAACAAGTCCACACCGCCCCGCCGAAGCGTAACCCACCCATACCCCTACATCTACATCTACCCCTTACCTAACACTACGGGCAATTTAGCATGGCCAATTCACCTGACCTGCACATCTTTGGAGTGTGGGAGGAAACCGGAGCACCCGGAGGAAACCCACGCAGACACGGGGAGAACGTGCAAACTCCACACAGTCAGTCGCCTGAGGCGGGAATTGAACCCGGGTCTCTGGCGCTGTGAGGCAGCAGTGCTAACCACTGTGCCACCGTGCCGCCCACAATGTGATGTTGCACCGTCTAAACGGACTACAATATAAATCAATGGGACATTCAGAGTAGATCCAGTACAACATTGATGTTTAATTGCAGAATTTTCAGCACTGAATTTTTAACCTAAATAAAAGTTTTAAATTGTGTTTATCATCCAGAAACAAATAAAATCTGTTGCAATTCGTCTTCATAAATTTGTATTCCCTTCTGAAAATGGTCAACCTTCTTAAAATAAACTTGCTTCGATGTGAATCTTACCAACAAATCACTTCTTTCATCTGGCTTTGCTGTCACCATCACTTCCTTGAAACCAATTAACCATTTATGTAAATAAACACAGAAATAGAATTCTCAGAATAAATTACAGAAAACAAAACCCCAAATTATATTTCCCCACACGAATTGTGGAAAAAATGCAAATAACTCAATGGATTCCAATACTAATTGATGTTCGGACTTTTTAATACATAAGTTGTATGATTGTTGAAAGACAGAGGTATCAATTGTCATGTTTAGTCAAAAAAAACTATAATTAAGAGATACATTGGCCCAGCTAATATTTCTGTCTCTCTTTTTCTCTCTTCCCCTCCTGTTTTCCCCCCATTTTTCTTTATATCTGATGTCTTGTTTTGCCTCTCCACAATCGGACAATGTTTTCCTTAATAACCTGAAGCCAATACCTCACCTACATATCCTCTCAGCCACATTCATCCATTTCATTAGAGAGATTTGAGTCAGTACAGCCAGATTTTCTAAAACATCTGTCTGAGTATTGAGTGATTTGGAAATGCTTGTTGGGAATGAGGCTGCAATAATTTACCGTGATAGTGTTTCATTGTATCTCAGCAGTATTATTCTTGGCTGAGGAATGTTTAATGGTTCAGGGCAATGCTTATTTAGACTATAATTAACCTTTACTGCACATCTCATGGAATGTTTAATATTGTAGAGGTCGATTTATTCTGTATCGACTCTGTGTTGTACCTACGCTGGGAGCTTTTTTTTCGGGAATCCTGGATACAGCTCTTCACTGTGTCTAAACCAAAATGTATTTGACATGATTGCATTCGACAGCGCAATATAGAGGGAGATTTACCCAGTACATTACATGAGCTGTACAATCACGGAAAACATATGACGTAGCCATGTAAAGGGGCTTGATCTCCTACCCACTGACTTTCTGATTTTGAAATGCTCGATACCAGAATAAAAAGGGAACAACACTATGCATCGAAACTTTGTTATGCAAGTAGATTATCATCTACAGGCACAGACATACATACACACATACGCAAATCATCTATGAACAACCCTTGCAGTGTTTAATGGTTGAGTGCTGAGACAGCTTTAATATGCAATGTGTCTATTCCATGCAACACATGCCGACAGTGTGCTTGATATGGTAGTTTAAATGTAGTTTTCTTCTGTCTTTAACCTTTTCTGTGACAACTGCGGTTGTGTTTGACAAATATTTAACAGAACGGGAGGACTATAAATGTAGTCACTGCATTAGAGGCAGAATGCAATGCCATCAAACAGGGAGAAAGGCAATCCCTGTCTATTTTCATGATGAGGAGGGATTGAAGCAGCTGGGCTTCACACATGAAATGGAGGTTAATTTAACTGAGGCCGATATAATTCTGAAAAGACTAACTTAGAGCAAAGGTCAATGATAGGGAACCAGAAGCAGCTTGTTCAGCCAATGGAGTTTGGTCTTCCAAACAATGACGTCATGGCTGAACTGATAATCCTCAGCTCCACTTTTCAGGGTTTTAACTGTAAGCATTGATTCAATTACCAAATCAAAATCTGTCCATTTCAGCCTTCAAAATACTGAATGACCCAACCTCTACAGTCTTCTGTGGTAAAGAATTCTCTACATTCTGGGAGACAAAATTCTCTTCTGCCCAGAATTTGTGACCTCTAATTCAGAGATTCTACTCCCTGGTCCGAAACTCTCCCACAAGGGGAAACAACATTTCTGCATTTACAGCATCAAGTTTCCTGAAAATAATCGATGTTTCAGAATGTCACCACTGAATCTTCTATGTTCCATTGAGTATAGGCCCAAATGACTCAATCTCTACTCTCAAGACAGTCCCTCCATCTTCAGGATCAGTCGACTCAACCTCGTGTGGATTGTCTCATATTCCAGTGTACATTTTGTTTGTCATATTGTTCCAAGAACATGTCACAGTATTTCAACTGTGGTAAGAGTAGAGCTTCTTTTCAGTTTTAACAAACATTATAGCCATACAGATATCCATCACAGAAACAGACCCTTCGTTCCAACTGCACTGACCAGATATCCCAATCTGACTGAGTACCATTTGCCAAACATTTGGCCTTTAAATGTTACCTGTTCATACACCCTTCCAGATGCCTTTTAAATGCATTAATTGAACCCGCCTCCACCACTACCACTGGTAGCTTTAACCATACATACACGTGAAAAGGTTACCCCTCAGGTTCTTTTCAAACGTTTCTCCTCTCACGTTAATCCGCTGTCCTCTAGTTTTGGACTCTCCCACTCGAGGAAAAAGGCCTGGGCTATTCACCATATCAATGCCCGACATGATTTTATAGGTCTTGGTCAGGCCACTCCTCAGCCTCCTTTCCTCTCACTGCAGGGAAAAGAAAGGTCCCAGCCTATTCAGCCTCACCTTATACCTTAAACACTCCAGTTCCAGCATCATTCTTGGAAATCTTTTCTACATCCTCTCAAGTTTCACAAAATCCTTCATAGAAACCGTCAGCCAGATTTGTCTGGAATAATTCTAAATGTGGCCTCACAAATGTTGTGTACAGCTGAGACATGACATCTCGACTCCTCCACATAATGTTATGACCAATGAATGAAAACATGCCAAACACCATCTTCCGCACCCTGTCTCCGTGCTACTCCACTTTCAAGGAATGATGCATCTGCACCCTTTGGTTTCTTTGCTCAGCAACACTCCCCAAGGCCCAGCCATTAATTGTAGAAGTCCTGCCCTGGTTTGCCTTACAAACATGCAACACCTACATTTATTTACTGAAGCATGGGTTCATGAAAAGCAAGTCATCTTTAACTGATTCATTGGGATTCTTTAAGGTTATAACGAGAGTGGTAGACAATGGGGAACTGGTGAACGTGGTGTATCTGGATTTCCAAAAGGCATTCAGCAAGGTGCTGCACAAAAGGCTGCTGCATCAGATAAAGATGCACAGTGTTACGGGCAATGCATTAGCATGGACAGAAGAATGGTTAATTGATAAATTCTTGATGTCACAAGGAATTAAGTGCTGCGGGGAGAATGTGGTTAAGTGCAGTTGAAATGCCCATCAGCCATGATTGAATGGCGAAGTGGATTCGATGGGCCGAATGGCCTTACATCCGCTCCTATGTCTTATGGTCTTATGGTCTTACAAGGGTCTTAACTGATTCAATAGGTCTCCTACTTAAAACAAAAAGTGGGAGTCAGTATTTGTTAACAATAATAGATGAGTCCATTAGATTTGCAGAGGCTCTTCCATCTGTGCAATACCACTGCTAGAAGGATTGTAGAAGACTTACCCCAGTGTTTAACTCAATAAAGACTACCCACAGAGATACAACCAGATCAACGATCAAATTTTGCATCAAATGTATGGCAGGGAGTGTTAGAAAGGTGGCATCAAACTTCAAAGACCATTAGCAAATTTAGAGAAGACCCTATTGAGGGCTTATATTCAAGATAATCCAACCAACTGGATAAAGGAATTCCCTTTGCACATCTTGCCAATAGGGATGTACTAAATGAATCTGCCTCATTCAGTCCATTTGAATGAGTGTTGGGGCATGAGCTGAGAGGACCACTGAAATTAAATTAGGAGAAATTAGTGAGTCAGAGTTCACCTACATATTTGCACTGTGTATCAAGTTTTAGGGAATGACTAAATTGAGCGGGGAGTTGGCTAGATGGCATTTAAAAGTAGCACAGCCTGTGATGAAGCAGGAAGCAGACAAGAGGTCGAAAATTTGCAATTTTTTGAACATGGATAAAATGTTAGTGTTACTTCCAGTTGAACCTATAAAAACAAGATTTAGTGGAACTTATCAAAGTGAAAGGAAATTGAGTGAGGTGAATTATTTGATAAGGACTGCAAATAGAAAGCAACGTGAGAGGGTCATGTGAAAATGCTCAAATGATAATTTGATCCTGTGACAAAGCTGTTACTTTAACAAGGTTAGGTTGTCATTCGGTCTTTTTTCTTCTGGAGGCCATAAAAACACAGGTTCGGAAATGTCTGAGTTTGGAAGGGTTTGAGGGCCAATTTGACAATAACTAACAGATACTGCCGCAGACAGAATGCTTTCAAGTTTAAAAAACAAACATTTGTATATTGAAAGGGAGCGGCCAGTTCTCCCAGCTCAGCTTTACTCTGGTTTGGCTTTTTTAGCAGTCGCGTGAAGAAAGACTGCTGGACCCAAAGAAGCCGGTCCAGGCTGGTAATCTCTCTCAGGTGTCTATCCTGTGATAACTTGTGTTTGATATGACCTTTTGTGCCAAGGAGTGCTTGTGGGGATGTTGCAAGTACCTTGGAACAGATACACTGTTAGGTTTTAGGATAGGATAAGTTATTCGGTATTCTGTTTCTGTTCTTTGTGTTTCATTCAGTAATCTTTTAAATAAATCCTGTTTGGTTTACCATGAGGTGGCTTAACCAGCTGATTCTCTCCTTGAATATTCACTGTATACCTTCTCAAAACAACTAACAAAGTTAGGGTCTGGGCTACCTTCTTGAAATGTTTTAATGGGTTTGGTCTGGTCCATAACAATCGAGAAGGAAAGTAAAAGGATAGTGTATTACTGGATACAACACACGTGACGAAGTGAGTTCACAGTATTCTGAATTGGACTTTCCTCAAATTAAAATAGACAATGAGGATATTCTGAAAATTTGGTATAAATTATTGAGGTACCTTACTCCGGAAATCAAAGTGACCTGAAAGAGTTATTTCTATTACATGGGTGAGATATGTGGGAATAAGCTGGGAAGTACTAATTTAATTATGCATGATATAGATATAGGAAATGCTGTTCCAATTAAGCAATATCCTTATAGATTTACACCAAAGAAAGTTGGTATAGGCTCAAAGACAACTTGACCACATGTTCCAAAACAACAGCATCAAAGTGAGTTGCAGGAATTGGAGCTCAGTCATAGTAATGGTACCACAACCAGATGATTGCGTGCAGCCTCTTGCAAAGTTAATGCACTTGCAGCGTCTGATTCATATCCGATTTGACATTGAGAAAACTGTATTGAAAATGTAGAACAAGCAACTTATATTTGTAATTTGGACTTGCTCAAAGGATTCTGGCAGGTACCTTTATCCGAAGTAGTGAAGACAATTTCGGCTTTTGCAACAATGAATGGACGTTACCAACTTAAAATCATAGAGTCATAGAGATGTACAGCATGGAAACTGATCCTTCCGCCCAATCCGTCCATGCCGACCAGATATCCCAATCCAAACTGGTCCCGGCTGCCAGCGTCCATCCCCTATCCCTCTAAACCCTTCCAATTCGTATACCAATCCAGATGCCTTTTAAATGTTGCAATTGTTCCAGCCTCCACCACTTCCTCTGGCAGCTCATTCCATGCACGTACAACCCTCTGTGTGAAAACGTTGCCCCTTAGGTTTCTTTAATATCTTTCCTCTCTCACCCTATACCTATGCCCACTAGTTCTGGACTCCCTGACCCCAGGGAAAAGACTTTGTCCATTTGTCCTATTAATGCCCCTCATGATTTTCTAAACATATATAAGGTCACCCCTCAGCGTCCGATGTTCCAGGGAAAACAGCCCCAACCTGTTCAGCCCCTCCCTGAAGCTCAAATCCTCCAAACCTGGCAACCTCCTTGTAAATCTTTTCTGAACATTTTCAAGGTTCACAACATCTTTCCGATAGGAAGGAGACCAGAATTGCACACAATATTCCAACAGTAGCATAACCATTGTCCTATACAGCCGCAACGTGACCTCCCAACTCTGTACTCAACACTCTGACCAATAAAAGAAAACATACCAAACACCACTTTCACTATCCTACTTACCTGCGACTCCATTTTCAAGGAGCGATGAGCCTTCACTCCAAGATCTCTTTGTTCAGTAACACTCCCACGGACCTTACCATTTAGTGTACAAGTCCTGCAAAGATTTGCTTTCCCAAAATCCAGCACCTCACATTTATCTGAATTAAATTCCATCTGCCACTTCTCAGCCCATTGGCCCATCTGGTACAGATCCTGCTGTCCACGACTCCTCAAATTTTGGTGTCATCTGCAAACTCACTAACTGTACCTCTTATGCTCGCATCCAATTCATTTAAGTCATGCAATTTGGTTTGGAAAATGCGCCAGCCACATTTGAAAGGCTAGCTAATAAAGTAATTTCTGGATTATCCAATTGTACAGTGTACATCGACAACCTTGTGATCTTTTAGTCACACATGGAAGAAACATTTGCTGCATTTATTGGAAGTATTCAACTGACTTTGGGATGCAGGCTGTTGATAAACCTGTCTAAGTGTGAATTCGCCAAAGTCCGAGTCATGTCCCTCGGCCATGTTGTCAGGCATGGGCAGATGGCCCCGACAATGCCATTGACAACGACAGCAGGACTATGACTTCTGGGAATGAAAAGGTTTACCAGAAGTTTGCACCAAATTATAGTAGTGTGGTTGCTCCACTGATTGACTAATTGAAAAAGTGCAGGAAATTTCAGTGGACAGTAGAATGTCAGAAGGCATTTGCCAACCTGAAAGCTGTTAACCATTGCCCCAGTGTTAGCGACGCCGAATTGCACAAAGCTACTCAAGATGGCTTCTGATGTGAGTGATATGAGTGTTGGTGCTGTATTCTTACAAGATGACAATGAGAAGACAGAAAGCCCCATTGGGTATTTCTTCAGGAAATTGAATATTCATCAGAAATATTCCACAATTGAGAAGGAGACCTTGAGCTTGGTGTTCCAACATTTCAACATTTACATTGTCAGTGATGGGCCTTGGTCAATTGTCTGTACTGATCATAACCCATTAAAGCTTTTGGAAAAATGTAAGGGCTGCAGTTCCAGATGGTTTACATGGAGCTTATTACTGCAGCCATTCAATTTGAAAATGATACACGTGGCAGGACGAGAAAATGTATATGCTGATGACTTGTCACAACTTGGATAATGTAAGATGGAGGGATTTGGTGGCAGGAGTAAATGGACAGAAACAGAATGCTGTAGTGAATACTTGCATGGTTCCAGGTGATGCAAGGTGTATGTATTGTCACGTCATAATAGATGAAGACTAAGGTTTTTAAAATGAAATCATCTTTGTCTCTTATTAATGTTGCAGTACAATTACAATACTGGTACCAAACCAACAATGTGGAAAATTGCCCAGGATGTCCTGTACATAAAAAAGGACAAATTACAGCCAATTAACGTCCCTTCAGTCTATTCTTAATCATGGTAAAGTGATGGAAAGTGTCATGAACAGTGCTATAAAGCAGCACTTGCTCAGCAATAAGCTACTCAACATCCTGCGTGGTTATCATTGACCAGCAACTCAACTGCACTTGCCACAAACACAGTAGCTGCAACAGCAGGTTCGAAGCTAGGAATACTGCAGCAAGGAATACTGCAGCCTCTCCCCCATCTACAATGTAGAAGTTGGAAGTGTGATGGAATTCCCCCAACTTGCCTGGATGGGTGCAGCCCCATCAACACTCAAGACGTTTGGCACCATCCAGGAAAAGCAGCCTATTTGATTGGCACCACATCCA
This sequence comes from Chiloscyllium punctatum, assembly GCF_047496795.1. Taxonomy (NCBI): domain Eukaryota; kingdom Metazoa; phylum Chordata; class Chondrichthyes; order Orectolobiformes; family Hemiscylliidae; genus Chiloscyllium; species Chiloscyllium punctatum. The sequence continues at coordinate 173,784 of NW_027309860.1, forward strand.
AAAGTGTCCACTCCTTCCACCACACCTGCTCAGTACACACTGCTGCAGCTCCTATCTACAAGATTCACTGCAGAAATTCACCGACGATGCTCAGACAGCACCTTCCAAATCCACAGCTACTTCCATCTAGAAGATCAAGGGCAGCAGATGTGTGGGAACTCCACTATCTTCAGTTCCCCTCCAAGTCATGCATCATCATGACTTGAAAATATAACGCCGTTCCATCACTGTTACTGGGTCAAAGTCCTGGAATTCCCTCCCTAATTAAATTGGGAGTTAACCCACAGTATTTCAAGAAGTCATCTCACCCCCACCTTCTCAAGGGCAACTAAGGACAAGCATAAAAGGCTGGCAAGCCAGCGACATGCACACCCCATAAAATAAATAAAAGATAATAGTTCATTGTGTGTGCGTATGTGTGTGAGACAGAGAAAGACCATACCTCTCTGTGTGTGTGTGTAGAGAGAGAGAGAGAGAGAGAGAGAGAAAGATCATACCTCTGTGTGTGTGTCTCTGTGTGTGTAAGAGAGAGAGAAACACTGTGCCTGAGCATGTGAGTGTAAAAGAGTGAGTCAGAGAGAGAGAGAGAGACCATGCCTCTGTGTGTCTGTCTGTGTGTGTGTGTGAGCGAGATAGCGAAAGACTGTGTGTGTGTGTGTGTGTGTGTGTGTGTCGGGGGCAGGGGAGTGAGGGGTGTAGTGATGTGTGGATGCTGTTATCTTAAAAAGGTTATTTTGTCCTGTGTTTGTTGAAGAGAAATTGTAAGGGCAGAGGTGCTGAAGAGTCCAGAGTGTTTGTAGCTTTTTCTTTAAAAAGGTTTAACAATGGAAAAGGAGTGGCCAGTTCAGGTTCTTCTAGTTTTGGTCTCGCTGCAGCATTCCCAAGATGTTTTGAGTATCAGAAGGTTGCAAGCTTCAGTAAATGATTCCTAACTGAGCACTCGGGCATTTCTCCAGATGCTGTTCCCTCCTGCCTGTAAGAATATGAGTTTGAATTTACCTTTTTGCCAAGGGGTGTGTTTATGATTGTTACAACATTGGATCAGGAAATTAGTAAGTTACTGTATCAAGTAGCCAGTTATGTTTTCCAATTGTTTAATGCCACATACTTTTGTTTGTGTTTCAACCGTAGTGTTTAAGTGAATTCTGTTTGGCTTAATGCAGAGTGGTTTAACCAGTTGCATCACACCTGGAACATCAATGTCACATTTGCCTTTAAACAAAGAAAACGTTATTTAACCTATCCATGCCTCAATGATTTTACAAACCTCTATAAGGTCACCCCTCAGCCCCCGACACTCCAGGGAAAACAGCTGCAGCTTCTTCAGCCTTTCCTTGTCGCTCAAACCCTCCAACCCTGGCAACTTCCTTGGAGATCTTTTCTGAACCCTTTCAAGTTTCACAGTACCCTTCCTTTACGAGGGAAATTGCATGCAATATTCTAACAGTGGCCAAAACATTGTCTTGTATACCTGCAACATGACCTCCCAACTCCGATGCTCTGACCAACAAAGGGAAGCATATTCAATGCCTTCTTCACTATGCTGTCTTCCTGGGACTACACTTCAACTGAACTATGAGCTCCAAGGTTTCTTTGATCAACAACACTCTCCAGGACATTACCATGAAGTGTATAATCCCAGCCCTGATTTGCCTTCCCAAAATATAGCACCTTGCATTTATCTAAATTAAACTCCATCTACCAACCTTTGGCCCATTGGCCAAGGATCCCGTTATACTCTGAGGCAACCTTCTTCGCTCTCCATTACACCGACAATGTTGGTGTCATCTGCAAACTTACTCCATATACCTTCTATGTTCACATCCAAATCTTAAATGTAAATGATGAAAAGCAGTGGATCCAGCATTAATCCTTGTGGCACACCAAAGGTCACAGGCCTCCAGTCTGAAAATTAAACATCCACCACCATCTTCTGTCTTCTACCTTCAAGCCAGTTCTGTATCCAAGTTCCTAGTTCTCCCTGTATTCTATGAGATCTAACCTTGCTAGCCAGTCTCCCATGGGGAACCCTGTCGAACGCCTGACTGAGGTTCATATAAATCACGCACACTGCTCTACCCTCATCAAATCTCTTTGCTCCTTATTCAAAAAACTCCATCAAGTTTGAGAGACATGATTTCCCATGCACAAAGCAATGTTTACTATCCCTAATCAGTCCTTGCCTTTCCAAATACATGTAAATCCTGTCCCTCAGGATTCCCTTCAATTCCACCGCAACCGCCCACCCCCCCCCCCCCTGCCCCCAATGATATCAGGCTCACTGGGCTACACCTCCCTGGCATTCCATACGACCTTTCCTCAATCGTGGCACCATGTTAGCCAACCTGCTGCCTTCCAGCACCTCATCGTGACTATCGATGGTAGTCATTCCGCAGCAATGGGTCCGGCAATCACTTCTAGGTTCCCACAGAGTTCAAGTGTACACCTGATCAGGTCCTGGGGATTTACCCACATTTTAAGACATCTGGCACCTTGTCCTCTGTAATATGGACATTTTTCAAGATGTCACTATTTATTTACCCACATTCTATTTCTTCCATGCCCTTCTCCTCTGTAAACACTGACTCAAATGCTCCTTTAATACCCCCTTCCCATTTCTTGCAGTTTGACACATAGGCTGCCTTGCTGATCTTTGAAGGGCCCTATTCTCTCCCTCGTTTCTCTTTTGTCCTTAATGCATTTATTTGTAGAATCATTTTGGATTCTCCTTAAACCCATTTGCCAAATGTACCACATGTCCCCTTTTTGCCGTCCTTAGTTCCCTCTTAAGTATACTCCTGCTGCCTTATACTCGAAGAATTCACTCAATCTCTACTGTCTATACCTGACGTATGCTTCCTTGTCTTTCTTGAGCAAACCTTCAATTTCTTCGAGTCATCCAGCATTCCCCACACCTCCCACCCTTGCCTTTCATCCCCATAGGAACATGCTGTCTCATTATCTCATTTTTGAAGGCTACTCATTTTCCAACCATCACTTTACCTGCAAAAATCCGCACATAATCACATTTGCAAAGTTCTTGCTTCGTACTGCCAAAATTGTCCTTTATCCAATTTAGTACTTTAACAGTTAGATCCTGTCTATCCTTTGCCAGTGCAATTTTAAAACTAATAGAATTATGGTCGCTGGCACCAAAGTGCTCCCCCACTGACACCTGCCCTGCCTTATTTCCCAAGGGTAGGCCAAGCTTTGCACCTTCTCTAGTAGGTACATCCACAAACTGAATCACAAAATCTTCTTGTACACACTTAACAAATTCCGCTCCTTGGGTGCTCCGGTTTCCTCCCACAGTCCAAAAATGTGCAGGTTAGGTGAATTGGCAACGCTAAGTTGCCTGTAGTGTTAGGTGAAGGGGTAAATGTAAGGGAATGGGTCTGGGTGGGTTGCTGTTTGGAGGGTCGGTGTGAACTTGTTGGGCCGAATGTACTGTATTCCACAGTGTAAGTAATCTAATCTAATCTAAACTAACCTTATCTAATCTAATCTAAACCTTTAGCACTATATCAGTTCCAGTCTTCGTTTAGAATGTTAAAATCCCCGACCATAACATCATATTATTCTCATAGATAACTGAGATCTCCTTACAAATTTGTTACTCATTTCCCCACTGATTATGTGGAGCTCTATAGTACAATCCCAAAAAGGTAATAGTCCCTTTCTTATTTCTCACTTCCACCCAAATGACTTCCCGGATGTATTCCCAGGAATATCACTCCCTAATTACAATCATAATAGAAGCAAAGAGATGCTTCTGCAGCTGTACAGGGGCCTGGTGAGACCACACCTGGAGGACTGTGTGCAGTTCTGGTCTCCAAATTTGAGGAAAGACATTCTGGCTATTGAGGGAGTACAGCGTAGGTTCACGAGGTCAATTCCTGGAATGGTGGGACTACCTTACGCTGAAAGACTGAAGTGACTGGGCTTGTATACCCTTGAGTTTAGAAGACTGAGAGGAGATTTGATTGAGACATATAAGATTATGAAAGGATTGGATACTCTGGCAGCAGGAAACATGTTTCCGCTGATGGGTGAGTGCCGAACCAGAGGACACAGCTTAAAAATACGGGGTAGACCATTTAGGACAGAGATGAGGAGAAACGTCTTCACCCAGAGAGTGGTGGCTGTGTGGAATGCTCTGCCCCAGAGGGCAGTGGAGGCCCAGTCTCTGGATTCATTTAAGAAAGAGTTGGATAGAGCTCTCAAAGGTAGTGGAATCAAGGGTTATGGAGATAAGGCTGGAACAGGATACTGATTGGAAATGATCAGCCATGATCATATTGAATGGCGGTGCAGGCTTGAAGGGCTGAATGGCCTACTCCTGCAGCTATTGTCTATTGTCTATAATGTTATCCCTTATCAAAAATGACACTCCTCCTCCTCTCCTGCCTCCCTTTCTGTCTTTCCTGTAGCATTTGTATCTTGGAACATTAAGCTGCCAGTCCTGCCCATCATTGAGCGACATTCCTGCGATTGCTATGATATCCCAGACCCATGTTCTTAACCATGTCCTGAGTTCATCTGCCTTCCCTGCTAGGTCTCTTGCATTGATGAAAATGCAGCTTGATTTATCAGTCTATGTTGTTCTCTGCTTTGTTCCTGCCTGCTCTGACTGTTTGACTTGCTCCTTTTTCCAACTGTATCAGTGTCAGATTGATCTCTTTCCTCACTATCGCCCTGGGTCCCATCCCCTTGCCTACCTTATTAATTTAATTCCTCCCAAGCAGTTGCAGCAATCTCCCTGCCAGTATATTAGTCCCTTTCGAATTCAGGTGCAATTCATCCCTCTTATATGGGTCACTTCAGCCGCAGAAGAGCTTCCAATGATCTAAAATGTCAATCTTTCTCCCATACAGAAGCTCCTTGGCTACACATTAATCTCGGACACCACCTTCCCTCTCCTTCCTGGACCGCTCCATCTCCATCAACAGTGTCCGACTCAACACAGACATCTTCCGCAAACCCACTGGCTCCCACAGCTAAACAAGGACAGATTCCCCCTGATCTTCACGTTCCACCCCACCAACCTGCGGATACATTTCATCATTTCCGCCACCTACAAATGGACCCCAGTACCACAGATATATTTCCCTCCACACACTTATTTGTATTCTGTAATGACCATTCCCTCCACCACTGCCTTGTCAAGTCCACACCCCACACCCCACCAACCCACCCTCCCCTCCTGGCACCTTCCTCTGTCACCACAGGAATTGCAAAACCTGTGCCCCGAACTCCCTCTCACTTCCCAAAACAGCCTTCCACATACAACAGAGCTTTCCCTGCACTTCCACACGTCATTTACTGTATCCTTTGCTCCCAATACAGTCTCCTCTATATCAGGGATACAGATCGCCTACTTGCTGAGCGCTTCAGAGAACATCTCAGGGACACCCGCACCAACCAACCCCACCACTGTGGCTGTAAACCTCTCAACACCCACCCCCACCCCCCCCACTCCGCTGAGGACATGCAGTTCCTGGTCCTCCTCTATCACTAAACCCTAACCACTCGACACCTGGAGAAAGAATGCCTCACATTCTGGCTTGGGACATTGCAAACACACACTATCAATGTGGATTTCACTAGTTTCCTCATTTATCCTCCCCCTCACCATCCCCCCAATCCCAGCCCCAACCTTCCAAATCAGCACCACCCTCATGACCTGTCCTATCTGTCAATCTTCCTTCCCACCTAACCACTCCACCCTCCCCCAGACCTTTCACCTTTACCCCCAACTCCATCCATCTAATGCACTCTCATCTATCTTTCCCCAGGCCCACCCCCATCCCATTTATCTCTCCACCCCCTTGGCTCACAGCCTCATTCCTGATGAAGGGCTTTTTTCTAAAATGTCGATTCGCCTGCTGCTCAAATGCTGCCTGACCTGTTGTGCTTTTCCAGCACCACGTTCTCGACTCTGATCTCCAACATCTGCAGTCTTCACTTTTTCCTAGACGTTCATCTGCTTGATTCTCCTATTCCTAGCCTCACTAGCTCACAGCATCGGGAGTAATCCAGATGTTACTACCCTCGAGGACCTCCTTTTAAAATTCCTGCCTAACTTTCTATCTCCTCTCTTCAGCATCTCATCCTTTTTCCTCCCTGAGTCATTCGTTCCAGTGTGCACAGTGACCTGCTGCTGGTCCCACTGCCCTTTCAGAATATTCTGCATTGATCCTGGAAACAGGGAGACAACACACCATTCTGATTTCTCAATGTCGGCCGCAGAAACATCTGTCTGTGCCTCTGACTAGAGAGTCCCCTCTCACAATCGATCGCATGGTAGCTGACATACCCCTCGTTACATTACAGCCTGTCTCGTTCCCAGAAACTTGGCTGTTCATGCTGCGTTCTCCTGAAAGGCAATCACCTTTACATTTTCCAAAACAACATACTTGTTTGAGATGAGGTTAGCCACAGGAGACTCCTGCACTACCTGCCTCCCTCTGCTACTTTTCCTGGTTTTTCTCCCTTCTTTTAAACTACCACCCGTCAGATGCCCCTAGTTCCTGTAAATTCCTCATTGCCTCAAACTGCCGCTCCAACTGATCGATGCGATCTGATAGGATTCAGAACCAAACATACTTACTGCTGACATAATCATCAGTATTAAGGAAACTCTCCATAATCTCCAACAGCTGATAGGAAGAGCACATCACTCCACTCAAGGCCATCTTTGTAACGTAACAACCTACAGAAAATAACATAGTCTTATGCACTAAAAAAAACAGTAATCCAGTCTAACTTAGTATCTATGTTTCATATTTTTAAATTTTAATCAAAGGACAGATCTCAAGAAAAAACACTCACTGTTAAAAATGACAGCAATATTACACTTAAAAACCATGCACTTATCTGCTCCTGTGCTGTGTGCTCTCCAACATAGGTTCCTCGAATGTCAACTGTGCATTTCGCTGTTCGTCAATTTTTTTTCAACATACTCCAATATCCGGAAACACTTGAACTCAAACAGCAAATGCAGTAACTGTGCAGATTCACTGCTGTGTCAGTTAGCAGTGTAAGTTTCTTTCTCTCTGTCTCTGTCTCTCTCTCTCCCTCTCTTTCTCTCTCCCTGACCATGTGGTAACTACTTTTGTTCACTTCCTCCTTTTTAAAGAGCCATTGTTTTGATCTTTTCTCCCAAACTTCCAAAACAGTGCAACAGCATAAAAACAGTAATTACTGCTCGTAGAATTCGAGAAACTCGCTTCCAACACCTAAAATACTCCAAAAGCGAGCAGTTCTTCCAAGCAAAACTTTTCCCATCCTCCATCTTGGATTACCCAAATCCTGATAGCTTTTGCTCCATCTCCATGTCAATCCTTATCACTCATCAATTGGTTCTCCCTGTTTCAGTTTACTTACTTGTCTTCTAATCCTGACGAGAGTAGGGTACAAATGTTCAATTTTGTTTTTCTTTAAGCAACATTTTGGTTTTGTTCAGTTCTACAACAATAATTCACTATCTTCTTTTTAAAGACCGTTCCACTTCTCTAATGGCTATATTTATTGCCTTCAGTTGTGAGGAATATTTGTCCCTATTCTCGTAGAAACTGAGCCCATCTTGTACCAAACTGGTTGAATGTCAGACAGATCAGGCAGTAAGGCATCATTCAGCCCAGACTTGCACTGACAAGGAAAGCCCAGACTTCAGTCAGGTTTTCTCTTGTTTCTCAACAGCTATTCCTGAAGATACTGAAACTTGACGGTCCTCCAATCCATTTCTGGAGTTCTTAATCCATGAAGCTTTAACTTTCAGTAGGGCTAATGTTGGAATGCCACAGTGAGGGTTATCCCTTCAAAAATGAACTAACTTGCGTCAGAGATGCTAAAATGGTTCAATATATCTAATGCAAAACTAACTTATTTGACTTTTATCCAAAATATTAAACCTGTCTCACACAGGTTAATTAACCTGAGCATAAACAAAATCAGTGAACATGGCTTGGGCCTGGATGTGGTGAACAGCACAATCTCATTGCTGTAGTTCGTTATGAACACGTCAGTGTCTCAGCAGGTTGAATGAGCGAGCAAACCCTTCTTACACACAGAGCAGGTGAATGGCCTCTCCCTGGTGTGAACTCACTGAAGTTTGATGTCAGATGATTGACTGAACCTGGTCCTGCAGTGAGAGCCCCAGAAAAGTTTCTCATCATTGTGAACATGTTGATGGAACATCAGTTTCCTGGAACCTTTAAAACACTTCCCACAGTCTGGACATTTAAAAGTCCTAGTCTTAGTGTGAACTCACTGGCCTCCCAGTAGGGCAGAAGAGTGAGTAAATCCCTCCCGAAACACAGTGCAACGAAATGGTCTCACCCTTATGTGAACCCACGTGTGTTTTTGCACATAGGATATGGTACAGAATGCCTTCTCTTTCGGCTCAGGGGAACACTCTGAGTTTGCCGATATATCTGCAGCTGGATGATTGAATGAACGCCTTGCGGCAGTCAGAGCAGGTTCTCAGCCTCTACCCAGTGTGATCTCGCTGGTGTGTAGTGAATTGAAATGATTGTCTGAACTTAATGCCGCAGTGAGAACTCCTGAATAGTCTCTCCTCTGTTCGAATATGTCAATGGTGCATCAGTTGCCCAGAATTTCTATGGCATTTTCCACAGTCTTGTGATTTAAAAGGGTCTTTTATCTGGGTGAACTCTATGGTCTGCCTGCATTTGAGGAGACTGAGTGAATCCCTTCCCACGCTTGGAGCAGATGAATGGCCTTTCCTCAGTGTGAGTGCATTGCTGAATTTCCAGTTGAGGTGGGGATTTGAATCCTCCTTCACTGTCCTCATATTTCCATACTTTCTCCTCAGCTTGACTATGATAATATCTTGACAGTTCAGATGATTTCATCCACACACGGTTTCTCCTCAATTGGTGTTTTCTCCTTCCAAGTTCAGAATTGAACAATATTCCAATCATAACATAAAAATCAATCTTTCCAATTCTAATATAATACCTGGTTCTGTTTCCTGACCACAGAGTGTCCCTTACACATAATCTGTGAAGCTAATTAAAGAGAAGGAAAGTGAGTGAGAAGACCACAATCTGACTGGTCATCACTGAGACCTGGCTGCAGGATGAAGATCTCGGATATCCTAGCCGGGAAGACAGTAGAGCAAAAATGGCAGGATTTTGTGGGTAAAATTGAGGACACTGTACAGAGGTTCATACCCAAGAAGAGAAAGATTATCCAGGGAGGGATTAGACAGCCATGGCTGACAAATGAACTCAGGAAATCTATCAAATAAAAAAAGCGATCCTATAAAGTGGCCAAGAGCACTGGGAAATCAGAAGATTGGGAAGGCTACAAAAACAAACAGAGGATAACAAAGAGAGAAATAAGGAAGGAGAGGATCAAATATGAAGGTAGGCTAGCCAGTAATATTAGAAATGATTGTAAAAGTTTCTTTCAATACATAAGAAACAAATGACAGGCAAGAGTAGACATTGGGCCACTTCAAACTGAAGCTGGAAGCCGAGTGATGGGAGATAAGGAAATAGCAGGAGAACTTAATAAGTCCTTTGCACCAGTCTTCACAGTGGAAAACATGAGTAATATCCCAACAATTGAAGAGAGTCAGGTGGCTGAGTTGAGTATGGTTGCCATTACAAAATAGATAGTGCTAGAAAAGCGAAAAGGTATTAAAATTGATAAATCTCCTAGTCCTGATGGGTTACATCCTAGAGTTCTGAGGAAGGTGGCTGAGGAAATAGCGGAGGCGTTGGTTGAGATCTTTCTAAAGTCACTGGAGTCAGGGAAAGTCCCGGATGAATGGAATATCGCTGCTGTAACCCCCTTGTTCAAGAAAGGATCAAGACAAAAGATGGACAATTATAGGCCAATTAGCCTAACCTCGGTTTGTTGGTAAAATTCTAGAACCAATCATTAAGGATGAGGTTTCTAAATTCTTGTCAGAGCAAGGGCGGATTAGAACAAGTCAACATGCATTTAGTAAGTGGAGGTCGTGGCTGACAAACCTGTTGGAGTTCTTTGAAGTGGTGACAAGTACGTTAACCAGAGAAATCCAGTGGATGTGGGCTACCTAGACTTCCAAAAGGCCTTTGATAAGGTGCCACACGGGAGGCTGCTGAGCAAGGTGAGGGCCCATGGTGTTCGAGGTGAGCGACTGGTGTGTATTGAGGATTGGCTGTCTGACAGAAGGCAGAGGGTTGGGATAAAAGTTTCTTTTTCGGAACGGCAGCCGATGACAAGCGGTGTCCCACAGCGTTCAGTGTTGGGCCGCAGCAGTTCACGTTATATATTAATGATCTGGATGAAGGGACTGGAGACATTCTAGCGAAGTTGGCCGATGATACAAAGTTAGGTGGACAGGCAGGTAGAACTGAGGAAGTGGGGGGGGGGGGGGGGGTGGTTGCTGCAGAAGGATCTAGACAGTTTGGAAGAGTGGTCCAGGAAATGGCTGATGGAATTCAATGTGAACAAATGCGAGGTCTTGCACTTTAAAAAAAGAATACAAGCATGGACTACCGTCTAAACGGTCAGAAAATTCGTAAAGCCAAAGTACAGAGCGATCTGGGAGTGCCAGTTGAGGATTCTCTAAAGGTAAACATGCAGGTTGAGTCCGTGATTAAGAAAGCGAATGCAATGTTGTCAATTATCTCAAGAGGGTTGGTATATAAAAGCACTGTTGTGCTGCTGAGACTTTATAAGGCTCTGGTTAGGCCCCATTTGGAGTACTGTGTCCAGTTTTGGTCCCCACATCTCAGGAAGGATATACTGGCACTGGAGCATGTCCAGCGGAGATTCACTCGGATGATCCCTGGAGTGGTATGCCTAACATATGAGGAACAGCTGATGATCCTGGGATTGTATTCATTGGAGTTCAGAAGATTAAGGGGAGTACTAATAGAAACTTACGAGATAATACATGGATTCGAGAGGGTGGATCCTAGGAAATTGTTTCCATTAGGTGAGGAGACTAGGACCTGTGGACACTGCCTTAGAATTAGAGGGGGTAAATTCAGAAAAGAAATGCGGAGACATTTCTTCAGCCAGAGAGTGGTGGGCCTGTGGAATTCATTGCCATGGAGTGCAGTGGAGGCTGGGACGCTAAATGTCTTCAAGGCAGAGATTGATAAATTCTTGATGTCACAAGGAATTAAGGGCTACGGGGAGAATGCAGTTAAGTGGAGTTGAAATGCCCATCAGCCATGATTAAATGGCGGAGTGGAGCATGGGCCGAATGGCCTTCCTTCCACCCCTATGTCTTATGGACATTCCTGAAGAGGACGCGCGATGTTCCCCCTCACCCCCAAAAGGACACCAGTGCGCAGGCGCTGGATTGAACCTGTTGGAGCATGTGCAAATTGACTGAAGGCCCCTAATTCAGTCTCCAGATCATGGCGGGGAGGGGGTGGTCCCGTAGGAATAATAGAGCCAGCGGTGGGAGAGGTGGTGCGAACCGTCTGGGTAATATCTAGTAAAGGTCCCGCGAACCGAATAAGAATTAGCAGATTCCGCGGTTTCAGCCCTGAATTTAATTCCCGGGACCTTCGCCGTGGCCGCCATTTTATTTGGGACGAGGCGCATGCGCGGTTATACTGGTGATGCACAGCGAATGGGCGGGACCTGCCTGTAATCCCAGTGACGGAGACAGTGGAGATGGGGAGGGAGAATTAGGACTGACCCAGGGAGGATGGAGAGCCTGGGGGTGGGAGAAACAGGCATTCACAGCTCTTGGGAGGGTGGGGGAACAGGGCAGGGACAAATAATTCACCTATACTGGAATGGTCTGAACTTCTCTCCTGTGTTGACAGTAAGGGCGGCACGGTGGCACAGTGGTTAGCACTGCTGCCTCACCGCGCCAGAGACCCGGGTTCAATTCCCGCCTCGGCGACTGACTGTGTGGAGTTTGCACGTTCTCCCCGTGTCTGCGTGGGTTTCCTCCCACAGTCCAAAGATGTGCAAGTCAGGTGAATTGGCCATGCTAAATTGCCCGTAGTGTTAGGTAAGGAGTAGATGTAGATGTATGGGTATGGGTGGGTTGTGCTTCAGCGGAGCGGTGTGGGCTTGTTGGGCCGAAGGGCCTGTTTCCGCACTGTAAGTAATCTAATCTGATCACTTTTATAAACTTCCTTTACAGGGCATCAGGAGAGAGCCAGAGAAAGGAAACTCAAACCAAACCAAAAACAGTCAAAATCTGATACAACACAATTAATCAGGAACTGAACGCTATCTTTGAACTGGAAGCAGAAGTGTTACAGCCAAATGCACAGCCTCGGAAAAGCTTTTCACCATTCTCAGCAGACAGGACCTGGACAGCATAGAGTTACAGAGATGTACAGCACAGTAAAAGGTCCTTGAGCCCTCCTGCAATTTAAACAAAACGTAGACAAACTCACCTTGCCTCGTAATCTGTTAAAGGGACAGAGGACTCCCAAATTCCACTTTTTTTTTAAAAAAATCAATTTTATTCTTTAACCCTAAAAGTGAACATTTTAAAAACTGAATATTTTAAGTGGTGAAAAAGAACTTAGGACGCGATCAGACAGGAGTTAGGACGTACAGACTGGGAGCAATTGTGCCATAGAAACGGCACAGCAGACATGTGGAGCAGTTGTTGCGAGTTATGCACAAATATGTCCCTCTGAGACAGGTAAGAAGGGGTAACAAGAACAGAGGAGCTTCTCCTCAAAAGGAAGAAGGCAGCTTACAGAAGGTGGAGGAGGCAAGGATCTAACACAGCTTTAGAGGATTACAGGCTTGCTAGAAAGGAGCTCAGTAATGGACTGAGGAGAGCCAGGAGGGGGCAAGAAAAAGGCTTGACAGGAAAGATTAGGGAGAATCTAAAGGCATTTTACACATACGTGAGGAACAGAGAATGATCAGGGTGAAGGTAAGGCCAATCAGGGAGAGCGTGCGGAACTTGTGCGTGGTGTCTGAGCAGATAGGGAAAACCGTAAATGAGTTTTTTTTTGCTTTGGTTTTCACTAAGGAAAGTAACCTTGTTGTGAATAAGAACTTTGAGGAGCTGGGATACAGTTTGGAACAGATCAAGATTGATGAGGTTTATGTGCTGGAAATTTTGGCAAACATTAAGATTAATAAGCCCCCATGACCAGACCTGATTTATCCTAGGCTACTCTAGGAAGCAAGAAAGGAGGTTGCTAAGCCGCTGGTGAAGATCGTTGCGTCCTCACTCTCCACGGGAGTCATATGGGAGGATTACTAGGAGGCAATTTTCAAGAAGGGTAATAGTGAAATGCCTGGCAATTACAGAGCAGCCAGTCTTCTATCTGTGGTCAGCAACGTTTTGGAAAGAATTTATGACTATTTGGAAAAGTAGAGAGTGATTAAAGGCAGTCATCATGTCTTTGTGAGGGGCAGGTCATCCCACATAAATCTTACTGAGTTTTTTGAGGAAGTGACAGGACAGATCGATGAAGGTCAAGCTGGTGGATGTGATGTATAAGGACTTCAGCAAGGCATCTGATAAGGTAAGGATGGTAGGCTCATCCATAAAGTCAGGAGATATGGGGTTTTGAGAGATTTGGCTATTTGGACTCAGAATTAGCTAGCTGACAGAAGGCAGAGATTGGTTGGAGATGGCAAGTTCTGCCTGGAGGTCAGTCTTGAGTGGCGTCCCACAGGGTTCTGTTCTTGGGTCTCTGCTGTTTGTAGCTTTTATAAATGATTTGGGTGGAGATTGAGGGCTGAAAATGTGTTGCTGGAAAAGCGCAGCAGGTCAGGCAGCATCCAAGAAACAGGAATTCGACGGTTCGGGCATCAGACCTTCTTCAGCCTGAAGAAGGGCTGATGCCAGAAACGTCGATTCTTCTGTTCCTTGGATGCTGCCTGACCTGCTGCGCTTTTCCAGCAACACATTTTCAGCTCTGATCTCCAGCATCTGCCGTCCTCACTTTCTCCCTGAAGAGATTGAGGGGTGGGTTAGTAAAATTTGCAGATGTCACATAGGTTGGAGGTGCTGTTGATAGAATCGAGGGCTATTGCAGGCTGCAGCAAAAAAAAATACAGGATGCAGAGCTGGGTTGAAAAATGGCATATGGAATTAAACCTGGACAAATGTGAAACGATGCAATTTGAAAGGTTGAACTAGAATGCTGAATACAGGATTAAAGACCATATTCTTGGCAGTGTGGAGGAACAGAGGGAACTTTGTGTTCAAGTACATAGTTAATGCAAATATGCTACCCAAGTGGATAGGTTTGTTTAGAAAGCATATGGTGTTTTGGCTTTCATTAACAGGGTAATCACGTTTAAGAGCCGAGAGGTTTTGCTACAGCTCTACAAGTCCCTGTGAGACCACACTTAGAATATTGTGTCCGGTTCTGGTTGCCCGACTATATGAAAGATACAGAGGATTTGGAGAGGGTACAAAGAATGTTTACCAGGGCTGACTGGACTGGAGAGCTTGCCTTATGAAGAGAGATTGACGAAGCTCAGACTTTTGTCTCTGGAGAGAGGAGGAAGAGAGGAGACCTGATCGAGGTGTGCAAGGTAATGAGAGTAATAGATAGAGTCAATAGCCAGAGACTTTTCCATAGGCCAGTATTGACTGGCACGAGGAGTCATAGTTTTAAGTTATGAGGAGAAAGGTTAAACGGGTCGTCAGAGGTAGTTTCTTTACGCAGAGAGTTGTGAACGCATGGAATGTTGTTGCCAGCGGTGGTGGCGGAAGCAGAGTCATTAGGGACAATTAAGCGACAACTGGACATGCACATGGATAGCTGTGAATTGAGGGATGCATAGGTTAAGTTATTTTATGTTACATTAGGATTAATCCTTGGCACAACATCGTGGGCCAAAGGGCCTGTTCTGTACTGTACGTTTCTATGTTCTATGTAAACAATAACTATCTACAACTCTGAACCACTTTTCTCTTAAAGATCTGTTTTCTATATCCAACTCTATAACAATATACTGACTCAATAAACCCCGATTAAAATGTGCGACATATTAATTTTCAAAGCCAGACAGCGGCTGCTGTCTCCGGTGTCGATCTTCCTGTTTGTAGATCTCCCTGAGTCGGCTTTAGACATCTGCTGCAAGGGTAAAAAAAGTATCTTTGATCGAGAGTGTTTTGGTTGGCAGTCTCTCTCTCTCTCCCTTCTCTAGCTAACTCTCAAAATGCTGACCTTTGATACCTCAAATATCGGATCATCTCACTGGTTCTAAGTTGTCAAAACGGTAAAATTCAAATTCCATTGGGTTTTAGTTTACTGGGGCATAATTTAAATTGATTGGTTGAATTCAAATGGTGGTCAAACTACTGAGGTATCGAGTTTGCAACCAAATGTTACATATTTTCAAGTCATAGTCAAGTCACGACAGTTACTCTCACTGCCAAAACATCCTTCACTCTCCCTTAAAGGTATAATATACATCTTCAACTTCACAACAGCATTTTCAATATTTGGAGAGTTTCTCCTTCTGAAACTCTTACAGACAGTGAGTTCCCATTTGCTGCCACCCTGTGGCTGTGTTTGTATGTGGGCAAGCCTTGAACTGATCACCAAACCTGGAGACAAGCAACAACATCAATACCACAGGGAAACCATGTAAACATGGGGATTGTGGAAAGGCATTCAATTACTCATTCCTGTTAGGAAGTCATCCGCACAGTCACACTGGAGAGAAGCCATTCTCCTGCACTCAGTTTGGGAAAGGATTCACTCAGTCAACAACTCTGCTGACACACCAGCTATTTCACACAAGTGAGAGACCATTCACCTGTTGTCTCTGTGATAAAGGAGGCACTCAGAGTGACTGGTACATCAGGTTCATACTGGGGAGAAACTATTCATTCCCCTGCTCCATTTGAGAGAGGGATTCACAGGCAATTAGTATGCAACTAATATGAATGTCTGCTTCAAATGGAACTTGGTCACGGGAAAAGAACTGAAATTTAATAACTGAAAAATTCCCCGGCATTAAAAGCTCCAAAAAGAAAAATGATGAATCCTTGCTGACAATTCTTACTGACTTGAACATTCCACACATGGCCCTAATTTTCTACCAGGAAGAATGGGAATCAAAGTTTATGTCAGTCCCGAGGAGATTGGTATCAGTGACTGTGGAGCTGATTTATATCAGACAGGGGGAGATTAGTGTCAGTGACTGTGGGGCTGGTTTATATCAGACAGGAGGAGATTAGTGTCAGTGACTGTGGGGCTGGTTTATATCAGAAAGGGAAAAATATAGTCAGTGTCGGTGGGGCTGATTTATATTAGACAGAAGGAGATTGGTGTCAGTGACTGCAGGGCTGGTGTATATCAGAAGTGGGGAGATTATTGTCAGCGTCTGTGGGGTTAATTTCAACCAGACTGGCGGAGATTGGTGTCGCTGACAGTCTAGGAGAAAGAGAAGACTGCAGATGCTGGAGATCAGAGCTGAAAATGTATTGCTGGAAAAGCGCAGCAGGTCAGGCAGCATCCAAGGAGCAGGAGAATCGACGTTTCGGGCATAATTCCTGAAGAAGGGCTCATGCCCGAAACGTCGATTCTCCTGCTCCTTGGATGCTGCCTGACCTGCTGCGCTTTTCCAGCAATACATTTTCGTCACTGACTGTCTGGCTCGTTTATATCAGAAAGGGAGGGATTGGTGTCAGTGGTCTAGGGGCTGGTATATGTCATACAAGAGGAGATTGGCGAAAGATTTTGTGGGAATGGTTTAAATTGGATGGGCAATTTCGTATCACTCTCTGGGGGACTGGTTTATATCAGGAGAGATTGGTGTCAGTGAATGAGGGGCTCGTTTATATCAGACGGGGAGATTGGTGTCAGTGAATGTGGGGCTGATTTATATCAGACAGGGGGAGATTGGTGTCAGTGACTGTGGGTTGGTTTATATCAGACAGGGCGAGATTGGTGTCAGGAACTGTGGGTTGGTTTATATCAGACAGGCAGAGATTGGTGTCAGAGACTGTGAGGCTTGTTTATATCAAACGGGGAGATTGGCGTCAGTGACTCTGGAATTAATGGATGCGGGTACAGTTCCAATGTTTAAAAGTTATTTGGACAAACAGGAAAGAATTAGAGGGATCTGGGCCAGTAGCAGGCGGTGGGACTAGTTTTGTTTGGGATTATGATTAGTATTGACTTGGGGAGAATCAAAAGGTCTGTTTCCATGCTGTATGACTTTATCACTTTCAATCCCCTTAAGACTCCTGCCCCTTACCTTAAATATCTGCACTGCCTTCCAGTCTTTACAGCATTTGTCTTAACTGGTTCCTCCATCAAGGGGAATATTTCCTTACTGTGTACCCAATCAACACCTCTCATTATTTTATACATCTCAATGATGTCATAGAGTCAAACAGATGTACAACACAGAAACAGATCCTTTAGCCCAACTCGTTCATGCCGACCAGATATCCGAAATTAACCTAGTCCCATTTACCAACATTTGGCCCTGTAATCCCTTCCAATTCAAGTTAAAAATCACACAACACCAGGTTATAGTCCAACTGGTTTATTTGGAACCACTAACTTTCGGAACGCTGCTCCTTCATCAGGTGGTGATGGAGTTATCTAATAACCCTCCTGATACCTTTTATATGTTACTAGCCGCGTACTGGCCTGAACTTCCTCTTGCATACATGCACCGCCTGTTGAATGAAAACGTTGGCCCTTCGGACCTTGTAAATCTTTCCCTTCTCACCCTAAGCCTATGCCCTCTCGTTCTGGACTATCACACCCCAGGGAAAAGACCTTGTCTATTTACCCTATCCATGCATCCATGATTTTATAAACGTCTGGAAGGTTATCCTCAGCCTCCAACACTCCAGGGAAAACAGCTCCAGCCTATTCAGCCTTCCCTGTAGTTCAAACCCTCCAACCCTGGCAACATGCTTGTAAATCTTTTTGAAACCTTTCAAATTTCACAACATCCTTTCTACGGGAATCAGAGCAGAATTGCACACAATACTCCAAAGGTGGCCTAACCAATGTCCTGTACAGCCACAACATGACTTCCAAATTCCTTTACTCAATGCTCTGACCAATAAGGGAAAGCATACAAAAAGACTTCTCCACTATCCTATTTACCTGCAACTCCCCTCTCAAACTCTCTGGTCTAAGGAAAATGACCCAATCTTTCCAGTCTCTCTTCATAACTGAAACTCTCTAGCTGAGACAACATCCTTCCAAGTCTCGAGTGCTAGCATATCCCTCCTTAAATGTGGATTCCAGAAATGCAGACAACAAGCTAACAGTCCCCTAGCCAATGTTTTCGATAGTTCCGACAGAACTTCCCAGCTCAAACACTGTGCTTAACAATGAAAGGCGAGTTTATCACCTGTCCCGGTGTTTAAGTGACTGGTGGACAGGCACAACAAGGTCCCTCTGATCTTCAGTGCTTCCCAGGGCCCTATAGTTCATCATGTATTTCTTTACCATGTTTGTCCCCCTATGGTCTAATTCAGTCTTCCTCACTGTTTCCCAGCACATTAGTTTTCATATCTTCCGTGAACTCACTGATCAATCCTCCAACTTTCAAGTGAAAGCTATTTCTATAAACCTAGAAACTGCGAGAACCCAATACTGGCCTCTGCAAGATCCCACTGGGCACAAGCTTCCAGTTACAGAAGCAAGCTCAACCATCACCCTCTAATTCCTGCCACTCAGCCCATTGTGGATCCAATTTGCCAAATTTCCTTGGATGCCATGGGCTCTTGTCTTTGCCATCAGTGTCCCATGCAGGACCTTATCAAAAGCCCCACAGAATTCCATGTAGCCTATACCAAATGCATTGCTATCACCTACACATCTGGCCACCTCTTTGACAAATTCAATCAGGTTGGTCAGATATGGCCTTCCTTTAATAAAAATCACACCGGCTGTTCTTGATTAACCCCTGCCTGCTCCAAATGCAGATTCATTCTGTCCCTCAGTATTCATTCCAACAGTTTCCCCACCGTCAGACTGATTGGCCTGTATATTCCTGGTTTCTCCCTCCTTCCTTCTTGAAGACCTTGTCACATTGGCTGTTTTTAATTGATGTCTGCAGCCAAGTGTTAGCTCTCTTGTACAGCTTGGGGAAAGTAGAAAGGGTCAGTGGTAGCGTCTTTACCTCTGAGCTAGGAGATCCAGGTTCAAGTCCCACCTGGTCCAGTGGAATATCATACCATCACTGAGCAGATTGGTTGAGAAACTATATCCAAGGTGTTTTTGATCTACCTGGAATTGTTTTCTCCTCTCCTGAAATGACTTAGTTAATCCTGAATAGACGTTCCAACAATACCTCTGCACCTGAATGGCACTACCTCTTCTCAATCTAATGTTGCTTGTTCCTTCCATCCCAACCTCTGGGAGATTTACAGCATTCACCTTATCCCAGTTAAGTGAGTTTTGCAGCTTTTAAAAGCTTTCACATTTGTCTTTGCCAGTTTTTTGAAAATAAGGGACCAATCAACCAGAAACAACAGCAGGAGTTTATTTTCTTGGATACACCTTACACACACACACACACATGGTTGAGGTTTTGATGGAGAGATGATTTCTCCCAGGACTGAACCCTGATCTCAGATGATGACCTCTGCAGGGAGACAGACATCAAATGCAAATGAATTCTTGGATCTTCCTGTGCAGCATCCCTTCCATCGCCAGCATTGGTCTGTTTGGGTTCCTGCTTTTCTAAACCGTGTCCAAGCAACAAGTGATGATAGATTCATAACGGTTTTCCTCCAATCCATGTTTAAGGCATGCGTTTGTGTTATTTTTCACTGAGTGTTTATCTAAGCTTCTAAAATGGGGAGTGGCTTCCATCTCAGATGACCACACCAGCGTGCCTTTAGGGCCCTGAGGAAATGATTAGGGAAGTGTATCTGTACCATTCCACCTTCTGCACCCTATACCGCCAGAAAGCGCTCCCTCAGTACCTCTGAAAGCACCTCCTCAGTATGTTTATCCCGAAGGAACCTCGACAAAACATTCATGTCCTCAACACCTCAGAAAGCAAACCTGTTACCCCTTTGGACCGTGTTCATATCCAAACCTGTTCTCACTGTGATGACCCACAGCCACCACCAAGATTGGAGCCCAGAGCCCAGAACGTTACTTGAGTCTCTGGATTGAACATAGAATGTGGAAGCACGCCAACCGGCCTATCATGTTCACATTGACCCTCGGCAGAGCAGCCCATTCCCCCATTCTATCCCTTGATCCCTTTATTTCCTCTGGCTAATCCATCTAGCCTGCACATCTTTGGACAGTGGGAGGGAACAGGAGCACCCGGAGGCTGACACGGGGAGAATGTGCCAACACCATACAGACAGTCGCCCGAGGCTGGAATCGAACCCGGGTGCAGTGAGGTAACACTGAGCCCCCGGGACAATCCCACCATCTCCTCCCCGTTGATGACCATTGATATATATATAACCGGGGAGTATCTAACTTGACTAGAGTTTATTTTAAAAAGATTAGGGACAAAAGCAATGCCTCCAAAAGCTCAAGATGCTTGGTCCCACTCGAAAAAACATTTATATCAGTTTCTAACAGAGACTTTATTCACAAAAAAAATGTACAAACATAGTCACTAAAGTTCGGTTCTGTACAGTCTTTACAACAAGTCTTTGTCATGACATATATACTCCCCTTGGCTGATGAACTGAAATGATAGCTCTGAACTGTTCCTTCTGAATTAACATCACAAAGTTAAATTGAGAAGTATCTTTGTGAAGTGCCTGTGTTCTGTATCTGTTCTCCCATGTACCCCGCCCTCCGAATACAATACCTTACAAAGCCTTAAACCTGTTTGTCAACTTTCAGCAGAAGCAGCCTCAGGGCATTGAACACAGACTGAATTATTCAGTGACGCTAGGATCAGGTCAGATCAAATTCTCAAGCAAACAGATGGCTGCGGAAATTCAGCAGATCAGGCAGCAACGGTGAAGAGAGAGAGAGAGGAACAATTCGCATTTCAAGTGACCCTTCCTCAAAACAGTCTGTTCTGAAGGAACTTTCGCGCAGAAATCACTGGATTGAAAGGTGAACTCTCTCGCTGTCTCTTTCTCCCTCTCCCCTCAGAGATACTGCGGACATGCTTAGCTCCTTCAGCAAGCTCTGTATTGATGTTTCAGGTCTCCAGCGCGTCCGTACAGATTGACTTTCGTGTTGAATACTCAAGCTTGCACTATTACAGGGATAGAATTCCTTCGCTACAAAGGAGGGTCGGTTCACTCAGCTAACAGGTTCGTTATCCCAACATTGTTGGATCACTCTCTATCATGTTTGAAATTACCATGATGGCCCCAACTTCTGAATCTCGCCCCTCACCTGAGGTGTGTGACCCACCAGGCCTCTCTGACGAGACAGCAGCTCTCGGGTCCTCCTGGTCCATGGTAACTTTCCTCTGTAAAGAGACACTCCAGTAAGAGAGCTCTCTGCGTGACTCAGGTCAAAATCCTGGAGTTCCCTCCCTCACATCAAGGTGGGACACCAAGGACTATAGCAGGAGAATACAGCTCATCCCACCTTCCAGACAACTGGATGGTGCGGTAATCTAATGCAAGTGAAAATTGAAAGTAACTTTTTTTAACAAGGTCACGCTGGATGGTCACAAAGACTGTTTTTTTTTACCTCTGTTCAAATCAGCGTAACGGAGAACCAAAGGATGGGTTGAAAATGGCAGTGATAGCATTTCATAGGTTGGTGTTTGTTTGAGGTTGCATCGTCTCTATGAAAGTTTGAGCACTTATTCAAGGTCATGCAGGTAGCTGCCAGAGGATGTGGTGGGGACTGGTACAATGGCGACATTTAAAAGGCATCTGGATGGGTATATGAATAGGAAGGGGTTAGAGGGATATCAGCCAAGTGCGAGCAAATGGAACTAAATTAAGTTGGAAATCTGGTTGGCATGAATAAGTTAGGCTGAAGGGTATGTTTCCATGCTGTGCATCTCTCTGATTAGACTGTTGCAGAGTTTCAGACAGGGCTTGGATTGCGTGTCTCTCTCATGCTTTCTCAAAATCTGCAAAGGCAATGTCTCTATATCTCCACAAAACATTCAGAAATAGAAGGAAATGTCATTACAGAAGGAGTGCTGCACTGTCAGAGGGTCAGTACTGAAGAAAAGCTGCACAGTGGAACGTCAATATTGAAGGAGTGCTACACTGTCAGAGGATCAGTACTGAACAAAAGCTGCACTGTCGGATCGTCAATACTGAAGGATTGCTGCACAGTCAGAAGGTCAGTTCGGACGGGTGTTGCACTGTCAGAGGATCAGTACTGAGGGAGTGCTGCACTGTCAGAGGGTCAGTACTGAGGGGATGCCGCACTGTCAGGATGTTAGTCCTGATGGAATGCCGCACTGTCAGAAGTTTAGTACTGAAGGAATGCCGCACTGTCAAGAGTTTAGTACTGAGGGAATGCCGCACTGTCAGGAGTTTAGTACTGAGGGAATGCCGCACTGTCAGGTGTTTAGTACTGAGGGAATGCCGCACTGTCAGCAGTTTAGTACTAAGGGAGGGTCACACTGTCAGGAATTTGGTACTGAGGAAGGGCCGCACTGTCAGGATGTTAGTCCTGATGGAATGCCGCACTGTCAGAAGTTTAGTACTGAAGGAATGCCGCACTGTCAAGAGTTTAGTACTGAGGGAATGCCGCACTGTCAGGAGTTTAGTACTGAGGGAATGCCGCACTGTCAGGAGTTTAGTACTGAGGGAATGCCGCACTGTCAGCAGTTTAGTACTAAGGGAGGGTCACACTGTCAGGAATTTGGTACTGAGGAAGGGCCGCACTGTCAGGATGTTAGTCCTGATGGAATGCCGCACTGTCAGGAGTTTAGTACTGAGGGAATGCCGCACTGTCAGGTGTTTAGTACTGAGGGAATGCCGCACTGTCAGGAGTTTAGTACTGAGGGAGGGCCGCACTGTCAGGAGTTTAGTACTAAGCGAGGGCCGCACTGTCAGTAGTTTAGTACTAATGGAGGGCCACACTGTCAGGAGTTTGGTACTGACGGAGTGCTGCACTGTCAGAGGGTCAGTACTGAGGGAATGCTGCACAGTCAGAGGTTCAATACAGAGCGAGTGTTGCACTGTCAGAGAGTCAGTTCGGACGGGGTGTTGCACTGTCAGAGGATCAGTACTGAGGGAGTGCTTCACTGTCAGATGGTCAGTACTGAGGGAATGCTGCACAGTCAGAGGGTCAATACAGAGGGAGTGTTGCACTGTCAGAGGGTCAGTTCGGACGGGGTGTTGCACTGTCAGAGGATCTGTACTGAGGGAGTGCTGCACTGTTAGAGGGTCAGGAAAGAGGGAGCGCTGCACTGTGAGAGCGTCTGTATGGGGGAACGTGCTGCACAGTTGGAGTGTCAGTGCTGACAGAGTGCTGCACTGTCAAAGGGTCAGTACTGAGTGTGTGCTGCACTGTTAAAGGGTCATGACCGAAGGAGTGCTGTACTATCAGGGAGTCAGTGCTTCGGCAGTCCTGCACTGTGAGGGGGTCAGTAATGAGGCACTGTCGCATGTCAGAGGGTCATTATGCAGTGAGCAGTCCACTGTCAGAGGATCATTACTGAGGGAGCGCCAATCTGTGGAGAGTGAGTCCTAAGTTAATGTTGCTGTCAGAGGATCAGTATTGAGGGAAACCTGCACTGTCAGAGCATCAGTACTGGGGCACGCAACACTGCCGGAACGTCAATACTGAGGGAATGCTGCACTGTTAATGGGTCAGAACAAAATAAGCACTGCACTGTTGAAAGTTCATTACTGTGGGAGCACAACACTATCGGAGCGTACTGAGGGAGCACTACATTGTCAGAGGAAGAGTATTGAGGGAATGCCACCCTGTCAGAGGTTCTGTAATGAGGAAGTGCTGCATTGTCAGAGGGTCAGTACTGCGGGAGAGCAACACTGTCAAAGTGTCAGTGCTGAGGGGGTGCCACACTGTCAGAGGATCAATAATGAGGGAGTGCTGCACTGTTAAAGGGTCAGTACCGAGGGAGTGCTGTACTATGAGGGAGTCAGTGATTAGGCAGTGCTGCACTGTGAGGGGGTCAGTACTGAGGGAGTGCCACACTGTCAGAGGGTCAGTACTGAGGGAGTGCTGCACTGTCAGAGGGTCAGTACTGTGGGTCCATCGGAATGTCGGAGGGCCAGTATGGATGGAATACCGCACTGTCAGAGTTTCATTAAATTGCAACACCACACTGTCAGAGAGTCTCTACTGAGGGGGTGCTTCTCTGTCAGAGGGGCAGTACTGAGGGAGTGTCACATTGTCAGAGGGTCAGTACTGAGGGAGTGTCACACTGTCAGAGAGTCAGTATGAAGGGAGTGCTGCCCTGTGAGAGGGTCAGCGCTGAGGGAAAGCTGCACTATCGAAGGCTCAGTACTGTGGGAGTGCTGCACTCTCGGAGGGTCAGAAGTGAGGGAACTCCACACTGTCAGAGTGTCCGCATAGATGGAGTGCTGTACTGTCAGAGGGTTAGTACTGAGTGTGTGCTGCACTATTAGGGGGTCAGTAACTGAGGAGTGTTGCACTGTCAGATGTTCCGTACTGCGGGAGTGCAACACAGTTAAAGTGTCAGTACTGAAGGAGTGCTGCATTGGAAAAGAATCAGCACTGAGGGAGTGCTGTATTGTCTTAGGGCATGTACTGAGAGTTTGCCACACTGCCAGAGGAACAGTACTGAGACAACGCCTCTGTGGGAGGTTCAGAACTGATGGAGTGCTGCACTATCAGAGGGTCGGACAGAGGGAGTGCTGCATTCTCAGAGGGTCTATGGAGGTCTGTAGTGCGGGAGTGTCACACTGCCAGAGGTTCAGTCCTCACTGCATGCCACATTGTCAGCGGATCTGTACTGAGGGAGTATTGCACCATCAGAGGGTCAGTACTGAGGGACCGCTACACTGCCAGAAGGTCAGTCCTGAAGGAATGCTGCACTATGCGAGAGGCATTAATGATGGAGCAGTACACTGCCAAGAGTGATGGTACTGAGGGAGTGCAGTACTGTCAAAGGTTCAGTACAGAGGGACTGCTGCACTGTCATTTTTAGTACTGATGGAATGCCACACTGTCATGAGTTTAGTACTGAGCGAGGACCGCACTGTCAGTAGTTTGGTACTGAGGGAGGGCCACACTATCAGGAGTTTAGTACTGAGCGAGGCCCGCACTCTCAGGAGTTTAGTACTAAGGGAGGGCCACATGATCAGGTGTTTAGTACTGGAGGAGGGCCGCACGGTCAGGTGTTTTGGACTGCGGGAGGGCTGCACGGTCAGGGGTTTTGTATTGAGGGAGAGCCGCACGGTCCGGAGTTTAGGGCGGATGGAATGCCGCACTGTCAGTAGTTTAGTACTGAGGGAAGGCCGCACTGTCAGGAGTTTAGCACTGAAGGAGAGCCGCACAGTCAGGAGTTTATTCCTGAGCAAGGGCCGCACAGTCAGGAGTTTAGTACTGATGGAATGCCACACTGTAAGGAGTTTGGACAGAGGGAGGGCCACACTGTCAGTTGTTTAGCACTGAGGAAGGGCCGCACTGTCAGTTGTTTAACACTGAGGGAGGGCCGCACTGTCAGAAGTTTAGGACTGAGCGAGGCCCGCATTGTCAGTAGTTTAGTACAAAGGGATGGCCACACTGTCAGGAGTTTGGTACTGAGGGAGGGCCGCACTGTCAGGAACTTAGTCCAGAGTGAATGCCGCACTGTCAGGAGTTTAGTACTGAGGGAATGCCGCACTGTCAGGAGTTTAGTACTAAGGGAGGACAACACTGTCATGAGTTTATTTCTGAGGGAGGATCGCACAGTCAGTAGTTTTGTACAGAGGAAAGGCCGTACTGTCAGGAGTTTAGTACTGAGCGAGGACCGCACTGTCAGAAGTTTAGGACTGAGCGAGGCCCGCATTGTCAGTAGTTTAGTAGAAACGGATGGCCACACTGTCAGGAGTTTAGTATTGATGGAATGTCACATTGTAAGGAGTTTGGACAGAGGGAAGGTCACACTGTCAGGAGTTTAGTACTGAGGGAGGGCCACACAGTCAGATGTTAAGTACTGAGCGAGGACCGCACTGTCAGAAGTTTAGGACTGAGCGAGGCCCGCATTGTCAGTAGTTTAGTAGAAACGGATGGCCACACTGTCAGGAGTTTGGTACTCAGGGAATGCCGCATTGCCAGGAGTTTAGTACTGAGGGAGGGCCACACTGTGGCATTTGTTTAGTACTGAGCTAGGACCGCACTGTCAGGAGTTCAGTAACGAGCCAAGGCCAAACTGTTAGGAGTTTTGGACTGAGGAAGGGCCGCACAGTCAGGAGTATAGAACCAACGGAGGGCCGCACTGTCAGGAGTTTAGTACTGAGGAGGGCCGCATTGTCAGGCATTTAGTACTGAGGAGGGCCGCAATGTCAGGGGTTTAGTACTGAAGGAATGCCACACTGGAAGGAGTTTGGACTGAGGGAGGGCCACACTGGAAGGAGTTTGGACTGAGGGAGGGCCACACTGTCAGGAGTTTAGTACTGAGGGACGGCCGCACTGTCAGGAGTTTAGTGTTGAGCGAGTGCTGCACAGTCAAGAGTTTAGTACTGATGGAATGCCACACTGTGGCATTTGTTTAGTACTGAGCGAGGACCGCACTGTCAGGAGTTCAGTAACGAGGCAGGGCCAAACTGATAGGAGTTTTGGACTGAGGAAGGGCCGCACAGTCAGGAGTATAGAACCGACGGAGGGCCGCACTGTCAGGAGTTTAGTACTGAGGGAGGCTGCAATGTCAGGGGTTTAGTACTGATGGAATGCCACACTGTAAGGAGTTTGGACAGAGGGAGGGCCACACTGTCAGGAGTTTAGTACTGAGGGAGGGCCACACTGTCAGGAGTTTAGTACTGAGGGAGGGCCGCACTGTCAGGAGTTTAGTGTTGAGACAGTGTCGCACAGTCAGGAGTTTAGTACTGATGGAATGCCACACTGTAAGGAGTTTGGACAGAGGGAGGGCCGCACTGTCAGGAGTTTAGTACTGAGGGAGGGCCGCACTGTCAGTAGTTTTGAACTGAGGAAGAGCCGTACTGTCAGGAATTTAGTACTGAAGGAGTGCCGCATTGTCAGGAATTTAGTACTGAGGGAGGGCCACACTGCCATTTGTTTAGTACTGAGCAAGGACCGCACTGTCAGGAGTTCAGTAACGAGGCAGGGCCAAACTGATAGGAGTTTTGGACTGAGGAAGGGCCGCACAGTCAGGAGTTTAGTACTGAGGGAGGGCCGCACTGTCAGGAGTTTAGAACTGAGGGAGGGCCACACGGACAGGATTTTAGTACTGACGGAGGGCCGCACTGTCAGGAGTGTAGTACTGAGAGAGGCTGCACTCTGAGCAGTTTAGTACTGACGTCGGGCCACACTGACAGGAGTTTAGTACTGATGGAGGGCCGCATGGTCAGGAGTTTAGTGCGGATGGAATGCCACACTGTAAGGAGTTTGGACTGAGGGAAGGCCACATTTTCAGGAGTTTATTGCTGAGATAGTGCCGCACAGTCAGGAGTTTAGTACAGATGGAATGTCACACTGTAAGGAGTTTGGACTGAGGGAAGGCCGCACTGTCAGGAGTTTAGTGCTGAGGGAGGGCTGCCCTGTCAGGAGTTTCGTACTGACGGAGGGCCGCACTGTCAGGAGTTTATTCCTGAGCAAGGGCCGCACAGTCAGGAGTTTAGTATTGATGGAATGCCACACTGTAAGGAGTTTGGACAGAGGGAGGGCTACACTGTCAGGAGTTTAGTACTGAGGGAGGGCCACACTGTCAGGAGTTTAGTACTAAGGGATGGCCGCCCTGTCAGGAGTTTCATACTGACGGAGGGCCGCCCTGTCAGGAGTTTAGTACAGATGGAATGTCACACTGTAAGGAGTTTGGACTGTGGGAAGGCCGCACTATCAGGAGTTTAGTGCTGAGGGAGGGCCGCCCTGTCAGGAGTTTCGCACTGACGGAGGGCCGCACTGTCAGGAGTTTATTCCTGAGCAAGGGCCGCACTGTCAGGAGTTTAGTACTGATGGAATGCCACACTGTAAGGTGTTTGGACAGAGGGAGGGCCACACTGTCAGGAGTTTAGTACTGAGGGAGGGATGCGCTCTCAAGAGTTTAGTACTGAGGGAATGCCGCACTGCCAGGAGTTTAGTACTAAGGGAGGGCCACACTGTCAGGGGTTTGGTACTGAAGGACTGGCACATGGACAGGAGTTTAGTGTTGAGGGAGTGTCACACGGACAGCAGTTTGGTACTGATGGAGGACCGCACGGTCAGGAGTTTAGTACTGACGGAGGGCCGCACTGTCAGGAGTGTAGTACTGAAGGAGGGCCGCACGGTCAGGAGTTTAGTACTGATGGAGGGTCGCACTGTCAGGAGTTAGTACTGAAGGAGGGCCGCACGGTCAGGAGTTTAATCCTGAGCGAGTGCCGCACATTCAGGAGTTTAGTACTGATGGAATGCCACACTGTAAGGAGTTTGGACCGAGGGAGGGCCACACTGTCAGGAGTTTAGTACTGAGGGAGGGCCGCACTGTCAGGAGTTTAGTACTGAGGGAGGGCCGCACTGTCAGGAGTTTAGTGTTGAGACAGTGTCGCACAGTCAGCAGTTTACTACTGATGGAATGCCACACTGTAAGGAGTTTGGACTGAGGGAAGGCCGCACTCTCAGGAGTTTAGTGCTGAGGGAGGGCCGCCCTGTCAGGGGTTTAGTACTGAAGGAGGGCCGCACGGTCAGGAGTTTATTCCTGAGCAAGGGCCGCACAGTCAGGAGTTTAGTACTGATGGAATGCCACACTGTAAGGAGTTTGGAAAGAGGGAGGGCCACACTGTCAGGAGTTTAGTACTGAGTGAGAATCGCACTGTCAGGAGTTTAGTACTGAGGGAGGGTTGCGCTCTCAGGAGTTTAGTACTGAGGGAATGCCGCACTCTCAGGAGTTTAGTACTGAGGGAATGCCGCACTCTCAGCAGTTTAGTACTGAGGTAATGCCTCACAGTCAGGAGTTTAGTACTGAGGGAGGGCCGCACGGTCATGAGTTTAGTTCTGAGGAAGAGCAGCACGGTCAGGAGTTTACTACTGAGTGAGGGCCGCACGGTCAGGAGTATGGTATTCAGGGAGGGACGCAATGTAAGGAGGTTGGACAGAGGGAGGGACACACTGTCAGGAGTTTAGTACTAAGTGAGAATCGCACTGTCAGGAGTTTAGTACTGAGTGAGGGATGCGCTCTCAGGAGTTTAGTACTGAGGGAATGCCGCACTGTCAGGAGTTTAGTACTGAGGGAATGCCGCACTGTCAGGAGTTTAGTACGGATGGAATGCCAAACTGTAAGGCGTTTGGACCGAGGGAGGGCCACATTGTCAGGAGTTTAGTGCTGAGGGAGGGCCGCCCTGTCAGGAGTTTATTCCTGAGCAAGGACCGCACAGTCAGGAGTTTAGTACTGATGGAATGCCACACTGTAAGGAGTTTGGACAGAGGGCGGGCCACACTGTCAGGAGTTTAGTACTGAGGGAGGGATGCGCTCTCAGGGGTTTGGTACTGAGGGAGGGCCGCACTGTTACAAGTTTAGTACTGAGGGAGTGGCACACGGACAGGAGTTTCGTACTGAGGGAGGGCCACACGGACAGGAGTTTGGTACTGAGGGAGGCCCACATGGACAGGAGTTTTATACTGATGGTGGGCCGCACGGTCAGGAGTTTAGTTCTGAGGGAGGGCCGCACTGTCAGGAGTGTAGGACTGAGGGAGGACTGCACTCTCAGAAGTTTAGTACTGACGTAGGGCCGCACTGACAGGAGTTTTGTACTGATGGAGGGCCTCATGGTTAGGAGTTTAGTACTGATGGAATGCCGCACTGAAAGGAGTTTGGACTGAGGGAAGACCGCACTATCAGGAATTTAGTGCTGAGAGAGGGCCGCCCTGTTCGGAGTTTGGTACTGAGGGAGGGCCACACTTTCAGAATTTTAGTACTGTGGGAGGGCCGCACGGTCAGGAGTTTACAACTGACGGAGTGCCGCACTGTCAGGAGTATGGTATTCAGGTAGGGCCGCAATGTCAGGAGGTTAGTATTGAGGGAGAGCCGCACTGTCAGGTGTTTAGTGCTGAGGGAGGGCATCATTGTCAGGAGTTTCCTCCTGAGGGAGTGCAGCACAGTCAGGATTTATTTAGCAACGCAGGGCCGCACGTGCCGTAAATTAGTTCTGAGGGAGAGCCACATGGAATGCCGCACAGTCAGGATTTTAGTACTGAGGGAGGGTCACACTTTCAGGTGTTTGGTACTGAGGGACGGTCACACTGTCAGGTGTTTGGTACTGAGGGAGGGCCGCACTGTCAGAATTTTAGTACTGACGGAGGGCCGCACTGTCAGATGTTTAGTACTGAGCGAGGCCCGCACTGTCAGGAGTTTAGTACTAAGGGAGGGCCACATGATCAGGTGTTTAGTACTGGAGGAGGGCCGCACAGTCAGGAGTGTTGGACTGAGGAAGGGCTGCACAGTCACCGGTTTAATACTGAGGGAGGGCTGCAATGTCAGGGGTTTAGTACTGAAGGAATACCACACAGGAAGGAGTTTGGTCTGAGGGAGGGCCACACTGTCAGGAGTTTAGTACTGAGGTAGGGCTGCACACTCAGGAATTTAGTACTGACATAGGGCTGCACTGACAGGAGTTTAGTACTGATGGAGGGCCGCATGGTCAGGAGTTTAGTACAGATGGAATGCCACACTGTAAGGCGTTTGGACTGAGGGAGGGCCACACAGTCAGGAGTTTAGTACTGATGGAATGCCACACTGTAAGGCGTTTGGACCGAGGGAGGGCCACACTCTCAGGAGTTTAGTGCTGAGATAGTGCCGCACAGTCAGGAGTTTAGTACTCATGGAATGCCACACTGTAAGGAGTTTGGACTGAGGGAAGGCCGCACTATCAGGAGTTTAGTGCTGAGGGAGGGCCGCCCTGTCAGGAATTTCGTATTGACGGAGGGCCGCACGTTCAGGAGGATTATTCCTGAGCAAGGGCGCACAGTCAGGAGTTTAGTACGAAGGGAGGGTCACATGATCAGGTGTTTAGTACTGGAGGAGGGTTGCACGGTCAGGGATTTTTGTACTGAGGGAGAGCCGCACTGTCAGTAGTTTTGTACTGAGGAAGGGACGTACTGTCAGGAGTTGAGTACTGAGGGAGTGCCGCATTGTCTGAAGTTTAGTACTGATGGACGGCCGCACTGTCAGGAGTTTAGTACTGATGGAATGCCACACTGTAAGGAGTTTGGACAGAGGGAGGGCCACACTGTCAGGAGTTTAGTACTGAGGGAGGGATGCGCTCTCAGGAGTTTAGTACTGAGGGAATGCGGCACTGCCAGGAGTTTAGTATTAAGGGAGGACCACACTGTCAGGAATTTAATGCTGAGGGAGGGCTGCCCTGTCAGGAGTTTAGTACTGAGGGAGGACCGCACGTTCAGTAGTTTTGTACTGAGGAAGGGCCGTACTGTCAGGAGTTTAGTACTGACGGAGGGCCGCACTGTCAGTAGTTTTGTAATGAGGGAGTGCCGCATTGTCTGGAGTTTAGTACTGAGGAAGGGCCGCACTGCCAGGAGTTTAGTACTGAGTGAGAATCGCACTGTCAGTGTTTAATGCTGAGGGAGGGCTGCCCTGTCAGGAGTTTAGTACTGACGGAGGGCCGCACGGTCAGGAGGATTATTCCTGAGCAAGTGCCGCACAGTCAGGAGTTTAGTACTAAGGGAATGCCACATGATCATGTGTTTCGTCCTGGAGGAGGGCTGCACCGTCAGGAGTTTTGGACTGAGGGAGGGCTGCACGGTCAGGGGTTTTGTACTGAGGGAGAGCCGCACGGTCAGGAGTTTAGTACTGAGGGAGAGCCACACTGTCAGGAGTTTAATACTGAGGGTCGGCCGCACTGTCAGAAGTTTAGTACTGAACGAGGCCCGCACGGTCAGGTGTTTAGTATTAAGGGAGGGCCACATGATCAGGTGTTTAGTACTGGAGGAGGGCCGTACGGTCAGTTTAGTACTGAGGGAGGGCCGCACCGTAGGAATTTATTCCTAAGCAAGGGCCGCACTGTCAGGAGTTTAGTACTGAGGGAGGGACGCACTGTCAGGAGTTTGGTATTCAGGGAGATCCGCAGTGTCAGGAGTTTAGTATTGAGGCAATGCCTCACTGTCAGAATGTTCGAACTGATGGAATGCCGCTCTGTCAGGAGTTTAGTATTGAGGGAGGGCCCACTGTCAGGAGTTTAGTACTGAGGGAGGGCCGCACTGTCAGGAGTATGGTATTCAGGGAGGGCCGCACTGTCAGGAGTTTAGTATTGAGGGAATGCCTCACTATCAGAATGTTAGAACTGATGGAATGCCGCACTGTTAGGAGTTTAGTACTGAGGGAGGGCCGCACTGTCAGGAGTTTAGTATTGAGGGAGGGCCCACTGTCAGGAGTTTAGTACTGAGGGAGGGCCGCACTGTCAGAGGTTTAAGACTGAGCGAGGCCCGCATTGTCAGCAGTTTAGGACAAAGGGATGGCCAAACTGTCAGGTGTTTGGTACTGAGGGAATGCCGCACTCTCAGTAGTTTAGTTCTGAGGGAGGGCAACACTGTCATGAGTTTATTTCTGAGGGACGAACGCACAGTCAGTAGTTTTGTACAGTGGAAAGGCCGTACTGTCAGGAGTTTAGTACTGAGGGACTGTTGCATTGTCAGGAGTTTAGTACTGAGGGACTGTTGCATTGTCAGGAGTTTAGTACTGAGGGAGGGCCACACTATCAGGTGTTTAGTACTGAGCGAGGACCGCACTGTCAGGAGTTCAGTAACGAGGCAGGGCCAAACTGTCAGGAGTTTTGGACTGAGGAAGGGTTGCACAGTCAGGTGTATAGAACCAACGGAGGGCCGCACGGTCAGGAGTTTAGTACTGAAGGAATGCCACACTGTAAGGAGAGTGGACAGAGGGAGGGCCACACTGTCAGGAGTTTAGTACTGAAGGAATGCCACACTGGAAGGAGTTTGGACTGAGGGAGGGCCACACGGACAGGAGTTTAGTACTGATGGAGGGCCGCACTGTCAGGAGTTTCGGACTGAGGGATGGCTGCACTCTCAGGAGATTGGTACTGCGTGAGGGCCTCACTGTCAGGAGTTTAGTACTAAGGGAGGGCCGCACGGTCATTAGTTTAGTTCTGAGGAAGAGCCGCATGGTCAGGAGTTTACTACTGAGTGACGGCCGCACGGTCAGGAGTATGGTATTCATGAAGGGCCGCAATGTAAGGAGTTTAGACAGAGGGAGGGCCACAATGTCAGGAGTTTAGTACTGAGTGAGAATTGCACTGTCAGGAGTTTAGTCCTGAGGGAGGGATGCGCTCTCAGGAGTTTAATACTGAGGGAATGCCGCACTGTCAGGAGTTTAGTACGAAGGGAGGGATGCGCTCTCAGGAGTTTAGTCCTGAGGGAATGCCGCACTGCCAGGAGTTTAGTACTAAGGGAGGGTCACACTGTCAGGAGTTTTGGACTGAGGAAGGGCTGCACAGTTAGGGGTTTTGCACTGAGGGAGAGCCGCACGTTCAGGAGTTTAGTACTGAGGGAGGGCCGCATTGTTAGGAGTTTAGTACGGACGGAGAGCCGCACTGTCAGAATTTTAGTTCTGACCGAGCGCCACACTGTCAGAATTTTAGTACTGAGGGAGGGCCGTACTATCAGGAGTTTAGTACTAAGGGAGGGCCACATGATCAGGTGTTTAGTACTGGAGGAGGGCCGCACGGTCAGGAGTTTAGTACTGAGTGAATGCCACACTGTCAGAAGTTTAGTACTGAGCGAGGCCCGCACTATCAGGAGTTTAGTACTAAGGGAGGGCCACATGATCAGGTGTTTAGTACTGGAGGAGGGCCGCACAGTCAGGAGTTTTGGACAGAGGGAAGGCCGCAGTGTCAGGAGTTTAGTACTGAGGGAGGGCCGCACTGGAAGGAGTTTGGGCTGAGGGAGGGCCACACTGTCAGGTGTCTAGTACTGAGGGAGCGCCACACGGACAGGAGTTTAGTACTGAGTGAGGCCACACGGACAGGAGTTTAGTACTGAGGGAGGGCCACACTGTCAGGAATTTAGGACTGAGGGAAGGCTGCACTCTCAGGAGTTTAGTATTGACGGAGGGCCGCACTGTCAGGAGTTTCGTACTGATGGAGGGCCGCACTGTCCGAAGTTTAGTACTGAGGGAGGCTCGCACTGTCAGGAGTTTTGGACTGAGGGAGGGCTGCACAGTTAGGGGTTTTGCACTGAGGGAGAGCCGCACGGTCAGGAGTTTAGTACTGAGGGAGGGCCGCATTGTTAGGAGTTTAGTACGGACGGAGAGCCGCACTGTCAGAATTTTAGTTCTGACCGAGGGCCACACTGTCAGAATTTTAGTACTGAGGGAGGGCCGTACTATCAGGAGTTTAGTACTAAGGGAGGGCCACATGATCAGGTGTTTAGTACTGGAGGAGGGCCGCACGGTCAGGTGTTTTGGACTGAGTGAATGCCACACTGTCAGAAGTTTAGTACTGAGCGAGGCCCGCACTATCAGGAGTTTAGTACTAAGGGAGGGCCACATGATCAGGTGTTTAGTACTGGAGGAGGGCCGCACAGTCAGGAGTTTTGGACAGAGGGAAGGCCGCAGTGTCAGGAGTTTAGTACTGAGGGAGGGCCGCACTGGAAGGAGTTTGGGCTGAGGGAGGGCCACACTGTCAGGTGTCTAGTACTGAGGGAGCGCCACACGGACAGGAGTTTAGTACTGAGTGAGGCCACACGGACAGGAGTTTAGTACTGAGGGAGGGCCACACTGTCAGGAATTTAGGACTGAGGGAAGGCTGCACTCTCAGGAGTTTAGTATTGACGGAGGGCCCTGTCAGGAGTTTCGTACTGATGGAGGGCCGCACTGTCCGAAGTTTAGTACTGAGGGAGGCTCGCACTGTCAGGAGTTTTGGACTGAGGGAGGGCTGCACAGTTAGGGGTTTTGCACTGAGGGAGAGCCGCACGGTCAGGAGTTTAGTACTGAGGGAGGGCCGCACTGTCAGGAGTATGGTATTCAGGGAGGGCCGCACTGTCAGGAGTTTAGTATTGAGGGAATGCCTCACTATCAGAATGTTAGAACTGATGGAATGCCGCACTGTTAGGAGTTTAGTACTGAGGGAGGGCCGCACTGTCAGGAGTTTAGTACTGAGGGAGGGCCGCACTGTCAGGAGTTTAGTGCTGAAGGAGGGCCTCATTATCAGGTGTTTAGTACTGAGGGAGGGCCGCACTGTCAGGTGTTTAGTACTGAGGTAGGGCCGCACTGTCGGTGGTTTAGTACTGAGGGAGTGCAGCACTGTCATGATTTTAGTACAAACGGAGGGCAGCACTCGCAGTAGTTTAGTTCTGAGGGAGAGCCGCACAGTAAGGAGTTAACTACTGAGGGAATTTCGCACTGTCAGGAGTTTAGTACTGAGGGAGGGATGCGCTCTCAGGAGTTTAGTACTGAGGGAATGCCGCACTGCCAGGAGTTTAGTACTAAGGGAGGGTCACACTGTCAGGAGTTTTGGACTGAGGAAGGGCTGCACAGTTAGGGGTTTTGCACTGAGGGAGAGCCGAACGTTCAGGAGTTTAGTACTGAGGGAGGGCCGCATTGTTAGGAGTTTAGTACGGACGGAGAGCCGCACTGTCAGAATTTTAGTTCTGACCGAGGGCCGCAATGTCAGAATTTTAGTACTGAGGGAGGGCCGTACTATCAGGAGTTTAGTACTAAGGGAGGGCCACATGATCAGGTGTTTAGTACTGGAGGAGGGCCGCACGGTCAGGAGTTTAGTACTGAGTGAATGCCACACTGTCAGAAGTTTAGTACTGAGCGAGGGCCGCACTATCAGGAGTTTAGTACTAAGGGAGGGCCACATGATCAGGTGTTTAGTACTGGAGGAGGGCCGCACGGTCAGGAGTTTTGGACAGAGGGAAGGCCGCAGTATGAGGAGTTTAGTACTGAGGGAGGGCCGCACTGTCAGGAGTTTAGTACTGAAGGAATGCCACACTGGAAGGAGTTTGGGCTGAGGGAGGGCCACACTGTCAGGTGTCTAGTACTGAGGGAGCGCCACAAGGACAGGAGTTTAGTACTGAGGGAGGCCACACGGACAGGAGTTTAGTACTGAGGGAGGGCCACACTGTCAGGAATTTAGGACTGAGGGAAGGTTGCACTCTCAGGAGTTTAGTATTGACGGAGGGCCGCACTGTCAGGAGTTTAGTACTGATGGAGGGCCGCACTGTCCGAAGATTAGTACTGAGGGAGGCTCGCACTGTCAGGAGTTTTGGACTGAGGGAGGGCTGCACAGTTAGGGGTTTTGAACTAAGGGAGAACCGCACGGTCAGGAGTTTAGTACTGAGGGAGGGCCGCATTGTTAGGAGTTTAGTACTGAAGGAGGGCTGCACTCTCAGGGGATTAGTACTGACGGACGGCCGCACTGTCAGGAGTTTAGTACTGAGGGAGGGCCGCAATGTCAGGAGTTTAGTACTAAGGGAGGGCCACATGATCAGGTGTTTAGTAATGAAGGAGGGCCGCACGGTCAGGAGTTTTGGACTGAGGGAAGGCCGCACTGTCAGGAGTTTAGGACTGAAGGAGGTCCGCACGGTCAGGCGTTTATTCCTGAGCAAGGGCCGCACAGTCAGGAGTTTAGTATTGATGGAATGCCATACTGTAAGGAGTTTGGACAGAGGGAAGGTCACACTGTCAGGTGTTTAGTACTGAGGGAGTGCCACACGGACAGGAGTTTAGTACTGAGGGAGGCCACACGGACAGGAGATTAGTACTGAGGGAGTGCCACACTGTCAGGAATTTAGGACTGAGGGAAGGCTGCACTCTCAGGAGTTTAGTATTGACGGAGGTCCGCACGGTCAGGAGTTTATTCCTGAGCAAGGGCCGCACAGTCAGGAGTTTAGTACTGATGGAATGCCACACTGTAAGGAGTTTGGACAGAGGGAGGGCCACACTGTCAGGTGTTTAGTACTGAGGGAGGGATGCGCTCTCAGGAGTTTAGTACTGAGGGAATGCCGCACTGTCAGGAGTTTCGTACTAAGGGAGTGCCACAGTGTCAGGAGTTTGGTACTGAGGGAGGGTCGCATTGTCAGAATTTTAGTGCCCAGGAAGGGCCGCACTGTCAGGAGTTTATTTCTAAGGAAGAGCCGCACGGTCAGGAGTTTACTCCTGAGGGAGGGCCGCACTGTCAGGAGTTTAGTACTGAGGGAGGGATGCGCTCTCAGGAGTTTACTACTGAGGGAGGGCCGCACTGTCAGGAGTATGGTATTCAGGGAGGTCCGCAATGTCAGGAGTTTAGTATTGAGGGAATGCCTCACTGTCAGGAGTTTAGTACTGAGTGAGGGCCGCACTGTCAGGAGTTTAGTACTGAGGGAGGGCCTCATTATCAGGTCTTTTTGACTGAGGTAGGGCCGCACTATCAGGAGTTTAGTACTGAAGGAGGGCCGCACTATCAGGATTTTAGTACTGAAGGAGGGCCGCACTGTCGGGTGTTTCCTCCTGAGGGAGTGCAGCACAGTCATGATTTTCGTACCAACGGAGGGCAGCACTTGCAGTAGTTTATTTCTGAGGGAGAGCCGCACGGTAAGGAGTTAACTACTAAGGGAATTTCGCACTGTCAGGAGTTTAGTACTGAGGGAGGGCCGCACTGTCTGGAGTTTAGTACTGAAGGAATGCCACACTGGAAGGAGTTTGGGCTGAGGGAGGGCCACACTGTCAGGTGTCTAGTACTGAGGGAGCGCCACAAGGACAGGAGTTTAGTACTGAGTGAGGCCACACGGACAGGAGATTAGTACTGAGGGAGGGCCACACTGTCAGGAATTTAGGACTGAGGGAAGGCTGCACTCTCAGGAGTTTAGTATTGACGGAGGGCCGCACTGTCAGGAGTTTAGTACAGATGGAGGGCCGCACTGTCCGAAGTTTAGTACTGAGGGAAGATCGCAATGTCAGGAGTTTTGGATTGAGGGAGGGCTGCACAGTTAGGGGTTTTGCACTGAGGGAGAGCCGCACGGTCAGGAGTTTAGTACTGAGGGAGGGCCGCATTGTTAGGAGTTTAGTACTGAAGGAGTGCTGCACTCTCAGGGGAATAGTACTGACGGACGGCCGCACTGTCAGGAGTTTAGTACTGAGGGAGGGCCGCAATGTCAGGAGTTTAATACTAAGGGAGGGCCACATGATCAGGTGTTTAGTAATGAAGGAGGGCCGCACGGTCAGGAGTTTTGGACTGAGGGAAGGACGCATTGTCAGGAGTTTAGGACTGAAGGAGGTCCGCACGGTCAGGAGTTTATTCCTGAGCAAGGGCCGCACAGTCAGGAGTTTAGTACTGATGGAATGCCACACTGTAAGGAGTTTGGACAGAGGGAGGGCCACACTGTCAGGTGTTTAGTACTGAGGGAGGGATGCGCTCTCAGGAGTTTAGTACTGAGGGAATGCCGCACTGTCAGGAGTTTAGTACTAAGGGAGTGCCACAGTGTCAGGAGTTTGGTACTGAGGGAGGGCCGCACTGTCAGGAGTTTAGTACTGAGTGAATGCCACACTGTCAGAAGTTTAGTACTGAGCGAGGCCCGCACTATCAGGAGTTTAGTACTAAGGGAGGGCCACATGGTCAGGTGTTTAATACTGGAGGAGGGCCGCACGGTCAGGAGTTTTGGACTGAGGGAAGGCCGCAGTGTCAGGAGTTTAGTACTGAGGGAGGGCCGCACTGTCAGGAGTTTAGTACTGAAGGAATGCCACACTGGAAGGAGTTTGGGCTGAGGGAGGGCCACACTGTCAGGTGTCTAGTACTGAGGGAGTGCCACACGGACAGGAGTTTAGTACTGAGGGAGGCCACACGGACAGGAGTTTAGTACTGAGGGCGGACCACACTGTCAGGAATTTAGGACTGAGGGAAGGCTGCACTCTCAGGAGTTTAGTATTGACGGAGGTCCACACGGTCAGGAGTTTATTCCTGAGCAAGGGCCGCACAGTCAGGAGTTTAGTACTGATGGAATGCCACACTGTAAGGAGTTTGGACAGAGGGAGGGCCACACTGACAGGTGTTTAGTACTGAGGGAGGGATGCACTCTCAGGAGTTTAGTACTGAGGGAATGCCGCACTGTCAGGAGTTTAGTACTAAGGGAGTGCCACAGTGTCAGGAGTTTGGTACTGAGGGAGGGTCGCACTGTCAGAATTTTAGTGCCCAGGGAGGGCCGCACTGTCAGGAGTTTATTTCTGAGGAAGAGCCGCACGGTCAGGAGTTTACTACTGAGGGAGGGCTGCACTGTCAGGAGTTTAGTACTGAGGGAGGGATGCGCTCTCAGGAGTTTAGTACTGAGGGAGGGCCGCACTGTCAGGAGTATGGTATTCAGGGAGGTCCGCAATGTCAGGAGTTTAGTATTGAGGGAATGCCTCACTGTCAGGATGTTAGTACTGAGGGAATGCCGCACTGTCAGGAGTTTAGTACTGAGTGAGGGCCGCACTGTCAGGAGTTTAGGGCTGAGGGAGGGCCTCATTATCAGGTCTTTTTGACTGAGGTAGGGCCGCACTATCAGGAGTTTAGTACTGAAGGAGGGCCGCACTGTCGGGTGTTTAGTACTGAGGTAGGGCCGCACTGTCGGGTGTTTCCTCCTGAGGGAGTGCAGCACAGTCATGATTTTCGTACCAACGGAGGGCAGCACTTGCAGTAGTTTAGTTCTGAGGGAGAGTCGCACGGTAAGGAGTTTACTACTGAGGGAATTTCGCACTGTCAGGAGTAGAGTACTGAGGGAGGGATGCGCTCTCAGGAGTTTAGCACGGAGGGAATGCTGCACTGCCAGGAGTTTAGTACTAAGGGAGGGTCACACTGTCAGGAGTTTGGTACGGACGGATGGCCGCACTGTCAGAATTTTAGTACTGACAGAGGGCCGCACTGTCAGGAGTTTAGTACTGATGGAATGCCACACTGTAAGGAGTTTGGACAGAGGGAGGGCCACACTGTCAGGAGTTTAGTACTGAGTGAATGCCACACTGTCAGAAGTTTAGTACTGAGCGAGGCCCGCACTGTCAGGGGTTTATTACTAAGGGAGGGCCACATGATCAAGTGTTTAGTTCTGGAGGAGGGCCGTATGGTCAGGAGTTTTGGACTGAGGGAAGGCCGCAGTGTCAGGAGTTTAGTCCTGAAGGAATGCCACACTGTAAGGAGTTTGGACTGAGGGAGGGCCACACTGTCAGGTGTCTAGTACTGAGGGAGCGCCACCCGGACAGGAGTTTAGTACTGAGGGAGGGCCACACTGTCAGGAATTTAGGACTGAGGGGAGGCTGCACTCTCAGCAGTTTAGTATTGACGGAGGGCCGCACTGTCAGGAGTTTAGTACTGAGGGAGGGCCGCACTGTCCGAAGTTTAGTACTGAGGGAGGCTCGCACTGTCAGGAGTTTAGTACTAAGGGAGGACCACATGATCAGGTGTTTAGTTCTGGAGGAGGACCGCACGGTCAGGAGTTTTGGACTGAGGGAGGGCTGCACAGTTAGGGGTTTTGCAATGAGGGAGAGTCGCACGGTCAGGAGTTTAGTACTGAGGGAGGGCCGCATTATTAGGAGTTTAGTACGAAGGGAGAGCCGCACTGTCAGGAGTTTAGTAATGAGGGAGGGCCTCATTATTAGGAGTGAAGTAGTGAAGGAGAGCTGCACTGTCAGGGGTTTAGTAATGAGGGAGGGCCGCACTGTCAGGAGTTTAATACTGAGCTAGGGCCGCACTGTCAGGAGTTTAATACTGAGGGAGGGCCGCACTGTCAGGAGTTTAATACTGAGGGAGGGCCGCACAGTCAGAAGTTTAATACTGAGGGAGGGCCGCACTCTCAGGAGTTTAGTTCGTAAGGGAGGGCCACATGATCAGGTTTTTAGTACTGGAGGAGGGCCGTATGGTCAGGAGTTTAGTACTGAGGGAGGGCCGCACTGTCAGGAGTTTAGTTTTGAAGGAATGCCACACTGGAAGGAGTTTGGACTGAGGGAGGCCCACACTGTCAGGTGTTCAGCACTAAGGGAGGACCACATGATCAGGTGTTTAGTACTGGAGTAGGGCCACACAGTCAGGAGTTTTGGACTGAGGGCGGGCTGCACGGTCGGGGGTTTTGGACTGAGGGAGGTCTGCCCTGTAGGAGATTCGTACTGACGGAGGGCCGCCCTGTCAGGAGTTTAGTACTGAAGTTGGGCCGCACGGTCAGGAGTTTGTTCCTGAGCAAGGGCCGCACAGTCAGGAGTTTAGTACTGAGGGAATGCCGCACTGTCAGGAGTTTAGTACTGAGGGAGGGCCGCACTGTCAGGAGTTTAGCACTGAGTGAGAATCGCACTGTCAGGTGTTTAGTACTGAGGGAGGGCCACACTGTCAGTAGTTTTGTACTGAGGAAGGGCCGTACTGTCAGGAGTTTGTACTGAGGCAGGGCCGCAATGTCAGGTGTTTAGTACTGAAGGAATGCCACACTGGAAAGAGTTTGGACTGAGGGAGGGCCACACAGTCAGGAGTTTAGTACTGACGGAGGGCCGCACTGTCAGGAGTTTAGTCCTGAGGGAGGATGCAATCTCATGAGTTTAGTACCGACGGAGGGCCGCGCTGTCAGGTGTTTAGTACTAAGGGAGGGCTGCACTCTCAGAAGTTTAGTACTGATGAAGGGTCGCACTGACAGCAGTTTAGTACTGATGGTGGGCCGCATGTTCATTAGTTTAGTACTGATAGAATGCCACACTGTAAGGCATTTGGACCGAGGGAGGGCCGCACTGTCAGGAGTTTAGTGCTGAGATAGTGCCGCACAGTCAGGAGTTTAGCACTGATGGAATGCCACACTGTAAGGAGTTTGGACTAAGGGAAGGCCGCACTATCAGGAGTTTAGTGCTGAGGGAGGGCCGCCCTGTCAGGAGTTTTGTACTGACAGAGGACCGCACGGTCAGGAGGTTTATTCCAGAGCAAGGGCCGCACTGTCATGAGTTTAGTACTGATGGAATGCCACACTGTCAGGAGTTTGGACAGAGGGAGGCACACACTGTCAGGAGTTTAGTACTGATGGAATGCCGCACTGTCAGGAGTTTAGTACTAAGGGAGGGCCACACTGTCAGGAGTTTGCTACTGAGGGAATGCCACTCTGTCAGGAGTTCAGTACTGAGGGAGGGCCGCACTGTCAGGGGTTTAGTGCTGAGGGTGGGCGTCATTGTCAGGTGTTTAATACTGAGGGAGGGCCGCACTGTCAGGTGTTTCGTCCT
The DNA here is from genome assembly GCF_047496795.1 of Chiloscyllium punctatum. Lineage (NCBI taxonomy): Eukaryota > Metazoa > Chordata > Chondrichthyes > Orectolobiformes > Hemiscylliidae > Chiloscyllium > Chiloscyllium punctatum. The sequence continues at coordinate 215,934 of NW_027309860.1, forward strand.
GAGGGAGTGCGACACAGTCAGGATTTTAGTACCAATGGAGGGGCGCACTTGCAGGAGTTTAGTTCTATGGGAGAGCTGCACGGTCAGGGGTTTACTACTGAGGGAATGTCGCACTGTCAGGAGTTTAGTACTGAGGAGGGCCGCACTGTCAGGTGTTTACTACTAAGGGAGAGCCACACTGTCAGCAGTTTGGTACTCAGGGAGGGCCGTAATCTCAGGGATTTATTACTGAGGGAATGCCGCACTGTCAGGTTTGAACTGATGGAATGCCGCACTGTCAGGAGTTTAGTATTGAGGGAGGCCACAGTTAGGTGTTTAGTACTGAGCGAGGACCGCACTGTCAGGAGTTAAGTAACGAGGCAGCGCCAAACTGAGGAAGGGCCGCACAGTCAGGAGTATAGAACCGATGGATGGATGCACTGTCAGGAGTTAGTACGGATGGAGGGCCGCATGATCAGGAGTTTATTACTGATGGAATGCCACACTGTCAGGAGTTTGGACTGAGTGGAGGCCGCACTGTCAGGAGTTTCGTACTGACGGAGGGCCGCACGGTCAGGAGTTTATTCCTGAGCAAGGTACGCACAGTCAGGAGTTTAGTACTGATGGAATGCCACACTGTAAGGAGTTTGGACAGAGGGATGGCCACCCTGTCAGGAGTTTAGTCCTGAGGGAGGGATGCGCTCTCAGGAGTTTAGTACTGAGGGAATGCCGCACTGTCAGGAGTTTAGTACTGAGGGAGGGCCGCACTGTCAGAATTTTAGTACTGAGGGAGGGCTGTACTGTCAGGAGTATGGTATTCAGGGAGGGCCGCAATGTCAGGAGTTTAGGATTGAGTGAATGCCTCACTGTCAGAATGTTAGAACTGATGGAATGCCGCTCTGTCAGGAGTTTAGTACTGAGGGAGGGCTGCACTGTCAGCAGTTTAGTACTGACGGAGGGCCGCACTGTCAGGAGTTTTGTACTAAGGGAAGGCCGCACTATCAGGAGTTTAGTACTGAGGGAGTGCCGTATTGTCAGGAGTTTAGTACTGACGGAGGGCCGCACTGTCAGGAGTTTAGTACTGAGTGAGAATCGCACTGTCCTGTGTTTAATACTGAGGGAGGGCTGCTCTGTCAGCAGTTTAGTACTGAGGGAGGGCTGAACTGTCAGTAGTTTTGTACTGAGGGAAGGCCGCACTATCAGGAGATTAGCACTGAGGGAGTGCAGCACTGTCAGGAATTTAGTACTGACGGAGGGCCGCACTCTCAGGAGTTTAGTACTAAGGGAGGGCCGCACTGTCAGAATTTTAGTACTGAGGGAGGGATGTACTGTCAGGAGTATGGTATTCAGGGAGGGCCACACTGTCAGGAGTTTAGTATTGAGTGAATGCCTCACTGTCAGAATGTTAGAACTGATGGAATGCCGCTCTGTCAGGAGTTTAATACTGAGGGAGGGCCGCACTGTCAGGAGTTTAGTACTGAGGGAGGGCCACACTGTCAGGAGTTTAGTACTGAGGGATTGCCGCACTGTCAGGAGTTTAGTAGTGAGGGAGGGCCGCACTGTCAGGGGTTTACTACGAAGGGAGGGCCACAATGTCAGGAGTTTGCTACTGAGGGAGGGCCGCACTGTTAGGAGTTTAATACTGAAGTAATGCCACACTGGAAGGAGTTTGGACTGAGGGAGGGCCAAACTGTCAGGAGTTTAGTACTGAGTGAGAATCGCGCTGTCAGGTGTTTAATACAGAGGGAGGGCTGCACTGTCAGGAGTTTTGTAGTAAGGGAAGGCCGCACTATCAGGAGTTTAGTACTGAGGGAGTGCCGTATTGTCAGGAGTTTAGTACTGACTGAGGGCCGCATTATCAGGAGTTTAGTACTGAGTGAGAATTGCACAGTCATGTGTTTAATACTGAGGGAGGGCTGCTCTGTCAGTAGTTTAGTACTGAGGGAGGGCTGAACTGTCAGTAGTTTTGTACTGAGGGAAGGCCGCACTATCAGGAGATTAGTACTGAGGGAGTGCCGCATTGTCAGGAATTTAGTACTGACGGAGGGCCGCACTCTCAGGAGTTTAGTACTAAGGGAGGGCCACATGATCAGGTGTTTAGTCCGGGAGGAGGGCCGCACGGTCAGGAGATTTGGACTGAGGAAGGCCCGCACAGTCAGGAATATAGAACCAACGGAAGGCTGCACTGTCAGGAGTTTACTACTGAGCGAGGGCCGCAATGTCAGGGGTTTAGTTTAGAAAGAATGCCACACTGGAAGGAGTTTGGACTGAGGGAGGGCCAGACTGTTAGGAGTTTAGTACTGACGGAGGGCCGCACTGTCAGGAGTTATGTACTGAGGGAGGGCTGCAATCTCAGAACTTTAGTACTGACGTTGGGCTGCACTGTCAGGAGTTTAGTACAGATGGAATGCCACACTGTAAGGCGTTTGGACCGAGGGAGGGCCACACTGTCAGGAGTTTAGTGCTGAGATAGGGCCGCACAGTTAGGAGTTTAGTACTGATGGAATGCCACACTGTATATAGTTTGGACTGAGTGAAGGCCGCCCTGTCAGGAGTTTAGTGCTGAGGGAGGTCCGCCCTGTAGGAGATTCGTACTGACGGAGGGACGCCTGTCAGGAGTTTAGTACTGAAGGAGGGCCGCACAGTCAGGAGTTTATTCCTGAGCAAGGGCCGCACAGTCAGGAGTTTAGTACTGATGCAATGCCACACTGAAAGGGGTTTGGACAGAGGGAGGGATGCGCTCTCAGGAGTTTAGTACTGAGGGAGGGCCGCACTGTCAGGAGTTCAGTACTAAGGGAGGACCACACTGTCAGGCGTTTGGTACTGAGGGAGGGCCGCACTGTCAGAATTTTAGGAATGAGGTAGCGCCGCACTGTTAGGAGTTTAGTACTGAGGGCGGGCCATACTATCATGAGTTTAGTTCTGATGAAGAGCCGCACGGTTAGGAGTTTACTGCTGAGGGAGGGCCGCACTGTCAGGAGTTTAGTACTAAGGGAGGGCCACACTGTCAGGAGTTTGGTACTGAGGGAGGGCCGCACTGTCAGAATTTTAGTACTGAGGGAGGGCCGCACTGTCAGGAGTTTAGTACTGAGGGAATGCCGCACTGTCACGAGTTTAGTACTGAGGGAGGGCCGCACTGTCATGACTTTAGTTCCGAGGAAGAGCCGCACGGTGAGGAGTTTACTACTGAGGGAGGGCCGCACTGTCAGGAGTATGGTATTCAGGGAGGGCCGCAATGTCAGGAGTTTAGTATTGAGGGAATGCCTCACTGTCAGACTGTTAGATGTGATGGAATGCCGCTCTGTCAGGAGTTTAGTATTGAGGGAATGTCGCACTGTCAGGAGTTTTGCACATAGGGAGGGCCTCACTGTCAGGAGTTTAGTACGAAGGGACAGCCGCACTGACAGGAGTTTAGTGCTGAGGGAAGGCCTCATTGTCAGGTGTTTAGTACTGAGGTAGGACCGCACTGTCAGGTGTTTCGTCCTGAGGGAGTGCAGTACAGTCAGGACTTTAGTGCCAATGGGGAGCCACACTTGCAGGAGTTTCGTTCTGAGTGAGAGCTGCACGGCAAGGAGTTAACTACTGAGGGAATCCGCACTGTCAGGAGTTTAGTATTAAGGAGGGTTCGCACTGTCAGGAGTATGGTCCTCAGGGAGGACTGCAATGTCAGGAGTTTAGTACTGATGGAGTGCCGCACTGTCAGGAGTTTGGTACTCAGGGAGGTCCGCAATCTCAGGGATTTATTACTGAGGGAATGCTGCACTGTCAGAATGTTTGAACTGATGGAATGCCGCACTGTCAGGAGTTTAGTACTGAGGGAGGTCACACTGTCAGGTGTTTAGTACTGAGCGAGGACCGCACTGTCAGGAGTTCAGTAACGAGGCAGCGCCAAACAGTCAGGAGTTTTGGACTGAGGAAGGGCCGCACAGTCAGGAGTATAGACCGACGGAGGGCTGCACTGTCAGGAGTTAGTACTGAGGGAGGGCCGCACTGTCAGGTGTTTGGTACTGAAGGAATGACACACTGGAAGGAGTTTCGACTGAGGGAGGGCCACACTGTCAGGTGTCTAGTACTGAGGGAGGGCCACACGGACAGGAGTTTAGTACTGAGGGAGAGCCACACGGACAGGAGTTTAGTACTGAGGGATGGCCGCTCTGTCAGGAGATAAGTGCTGAGGGAGGGCTGCACTCTCAGGGGTTTAGTACTGACGGAGGCCCACAATGTCAGGTGTTTGGTACTGAGGGACGGCCGCACTGTCAGACGTTTAGTACTAAGGAAGTGCCACACTGTCAGGAGTGTGATACTGAGGGAGGGCCGCAGTCTCAGCACCAACGACATAGGTAGGAAGAGGGGTGGGGAGGTCATTCAAGAGCTCAAGGAGTTAGGCTGGAATCTAAAAGCTAGGACAGACAGAGGCGTCATCTCTGGGTTGTTGCCGGTGCCACGTGACAGTGAGGCAAAGAATAGGGAGGGAGTGCAGTTGAGCACGAGGCTGCAAGGATGGTGTCGGAGGGAGGTCTTCAGATATTTGGACAATTGGACTGCATTCTGGGGAAGGTGGGACCTGTACAAACAGGACGGGTTGCACCTGAACCAGAAGGGCCCCAATATCCTGGGGGGTAGGTTTGCTAGCACTCTTCGGGGGGGTTTAAACTAATTTGGCAGGGGGGTGGGATCCGGACTTGTAGTCCAGCAAGTAAGCTAGCTGTGTGTCAGGATGCCCAAGACTGTAGGGAGGCTGTGGAGAAGGTAGCACTGACAGGGACTACTTGCCGACACAGAGATGGGCTCAAGTGTGTATACTTCAACGCAAGGAGTATCAGAAATAAGGTGGGTGAACTTAAGGCGTGGATCGGTACCTGGGACTACGATGTTGTGGCCATCACGGAAACGTGGATAGATGAGGGACAGGAATGGCTGTTGGAGGTTCCTGGTTACAGATGTTTCAGTAAGATTAGGGAGGGTGGTAAAAAAGGAGGGGGGCTGGCATTGCTAATTAGAAATGGTATAATGGCTGCAGAAAGGCAGTTTGAGGGGGATCTGCCTCTGGAGGTAGTATGGGCTGAAGTCAGAAATAGGAAAGGTGCAGTCACCTTGTTGGGTGTTTACTATAGGCCCCCCAATAGCAGCAGAAATGTGGAGAAACAGATTGGGAAACAGATTTTGGAAAGGTGCAGAAGCCACAGGGTCGTAGTCATGGGCGACTTCAACTTCCCAAATATTGATTGGAAGCTCTTCAGATCAAGTAGATTGGATGGGGCGGTGTTTGGGAAGTGTGTCCAGGAAGCTTTTCTAACGCAGTATGTAGAGTGTCCAACCAGAGGGGAGGCCATATTGGATTTGGTACTCGGTAATGAACCGGGACAAGTGGTGGGCTTGTGAGTGGGTGAACATTTTGGTGATGGTGACCACAATTCTGTGACTTTCACCTTGGTTATGGAGAGAGATAGGTGCGTACAACAAGGTAGATTTTACAATTGGGGGAAGGAAAATTACGATGCTGTAAGACAGGATTTGAGGAGCGTACGTTGGGAGCATAGGCTGTCAGGGAAGGATGTGGTGGAAATGTGTAACTTTTTCAAGGAACAGATACGACGTGTCCTTGATATGTATGTACCTATCAGGCAGGAAAGAAATGGTCGTGTGAGGGAGCCTTGGTTGACGAGGGAGGTTGAATGTCTAGTAAAGAGGAAGAAGGAGGCTTACATAAGGTTGAGGAAACAGGGTTCAGACAGAGCAGTGGAGGGATACAGGATAGCCAGAAGGGACCTGAAGAAAGGGATTAGGAGAGCGAAGAGAGGGCATGAAAAATCCTTGGCGGATAGGATCAAGGATAACCCCAAGGCATTTTATGCGTATGTCAGAAACCTGAGAATGACGAGAACGAGGGTAGGTCCGATCAAGGACAGTAGTGGGAGACTGTGTATTGAGTCGGAAGAGATAGGAGAGGTCTTGAACAAGTACTTCTCTTCAGTATTTACGAACGAGAGGGACCGTATTGTTAAAGAGGAGAGTGTGAAACGGACTGTTAAGCTAGAAGAGATACCTGTTAGGAAGGAAGATGTGTTGGACATTTTGAACAACCTGAGGATAGACAAGTCCCCCGGGCCTGAAGGGATATATCCTAGGATTATGTGGGAAGCAAGAGAGGAAATTGCAGTATCGTTGGCAATGATCTTCTCGTCTTCACTGGCAACGGGGGTGGTACCAGGGGACTGGAGAGTAGCGAATGTTGTGCCCCTTTTCAAAAAAGGGAATAGGGATAACCCTGGGAATTACAGGCCAGTTAGTCTTACTTCTGTGGTTGGCAAAGTAATGGAAAGGGTACTGAGGGATAGGATTTACGAGTATCTGGAAAGACACTGCTTGATTAGGGACAGCCAGCACGGATTTGTGAAGGGTAGGTCTTGCCTTACAAGTCTTATTGAATTCTTTGAGGAGGTGACCAAGCATGTGGATGAGGGTAGAGCAGTGGATTTTAGTAAGGCATTTGATAAGTTTCCCCATGGTAGGCTTATGCGGAAAGTCAGGAGGCATGGGATAGAGGGAAATTTGGCCAATTGGATAGAAAACTGGCTAACCGGTCGAAGGCAGAGAGTGGTGGTAGATGGTAAATATTCAGCCTGGAGCCCAGTTAGAAGTGGATTTCCGCAGGGTTCAGTTCTGGGTCCTCTGCTGTTTGTAATTTTTATTAATGACTTACATGAGGGAGTCGAAGGGTGGGTCAGTAAATTTGCAGATGATACGAAGATAGGTGGAGTTGTGGACAGTGAGGAGGGCTGTTATTGGCTGCAGAGGGACTTAGATATGATGCAGAGCTGGGCTGAGGAGTGGCAGATGGAGTTCAACCCTGCCAAGTGTGAGGTTGTCCATTTTGGAAGAACAAATAAGAATGCGGAATACAGGGTTAATGGTAGGGTTCTTAGTCAGGTGGAGGAACAGAGGGATCTTGGGGTCTATGTACATAGATCTTTGAAGGTTGCCACTCAGGTGGATAGAGTTTGTAAGAAGGCCTATGGAGCATTATCGTTCATTAGCAGAGGGATTGAATTCAAGAGTCGTGAGGTGATGTTGGAGCTGTACAGGACTTTGGTTAGGCCACAGTTGGAGTACTGTGTGCAGTTCTGGTCGCCTCACTTTAGGAAAGATGTGGAAGCTTTGGAGAGGGTGCAGAGAAGATTTACCAGGATGTTGCCTGGAATGGAGAGTAGGTCATACGAGGATAGGTTGAGATTTCTCGGCCTTTTCTCGTTGGTACGGCGAAGAATGAGGGGTGACTTGATAGAGGTTTATAAGATGATCAGAGGAATAGATAGAGTAGACAGTCAGAAACTTTTTCACCGGGTACAACAGAGTGTTACAAGGGGACATAAATTTAAGGTGAAGGGTGGAAGGTATAGGGGAGATGTCAGGGGTGGGTTCTTTACCCAGAGAGTGGTGGGGGCATGGAATGCGCTGCCCGTGGGAGTGGTAGAGTCAGAATCATTGGCGACCTTTAAGCGGCATTTGGATAGGTACATGGATGGGTGCTTAATCTAGGTTAGAAGTTCGGCACAACATCGTGGGCTGAAGGGCCTGTTCTGTGCTGTATTGTTCTATGTTCTATGTTCTATAATGGATTCCAGGTTTAAACTGTGGGCAGCGAGGGGGGTACCTTGCTTGGGTGATTTAGAATTAGTAGTATCCCTATAGTATGGAAACAGGTCCTTGAGCCCAGCAAGTCCACTTCGATCCTCTGAAGAGTAACCCACCCACACCCATTCCCCTACCATCCTATATTTACCCTGATTAATGCCCCAACTTACAGATCCTGGAACACCATGAGCGATTGAGCAATGGCCAAGTCATCTGACATGCACATGTTTGTGACTGTGGGAGGAAACCTACGCAGACACAGTTGAGACTATACTAACTCCACACTGCGAGTCACCCAAGGCTGGAACTAAGCCCGTGACCCTGGTGCGGTGAGTCAGCAGTGCAAACCACCGAGCCACGACATGTTACTTGAAGGAGAAACAATGATACTGTTTGATCAAATAACTTGTAAGTATGGACGACCTAGTAGAGACTTCTTCTGTTTTTTTTCCAGATTAGAGATTTGATTAAAAAACACAATTTTAAAAACCATTTATAGATCCGATACAGAGAAGCAGGTGATTATTGTAAAGAATACAATCTCTGTCAGTACTCTTTACCATTTGTTGGATAGTGTCACATCAGACAAGACTGTGCAGCTTCGTGACGTCTCTGCGAGAGAGTTGGGATTTTAGATCTCTTCGGAGACATGGGAGGATAGTTGTGAAAATGCTCGAAGGATTTTGATCTGTAATAGAACCCATTCCATGCAGTTGAAAAATCTTCATAGGTTCTTTCTGACCCCAGATTTTCTCTCAAATTTCAAAGTGGGATTATCTTCAGCATGTCCTAAATGCAGAATGACGACAGACACTCTTACTCATTGCATGTGGTCCTGCTTCAGGCTTCGAATATATTGGAGCACTGTGTTAGGTGTGGTAGAGTGGGTCTTGGGGACCGAACTGGAGATGGACCCGGCTTCTCTTTTCCTGGACCTGCCCAGAGTATCTTACGCAGATGCACATGGGAAAAAAAAAACCTTACTTTCTATGCTAGTAAAGATATTATGTTGTGTTGTATGTCGAAAACTCCCGGGGTCTGTTGAGACATTTTTTAACCTTATCATGGAGAATATCCCTTTGAACTTTCTCACCAGTATGGTGCACCAAAAGCAGAGATTAATATAGGTCATAGAATCATAGAGTCATGGAGATGTACAGCATGGAAACAGTCCCTTCGGTCCAACCCATCCATGCCGACCACATATCCCAAACCAATCTATTCCCACCTGCCAGCACCCGGCCCATAACACTCCAAACCCTTCTTATTCATTTCCACATCCAAATGCCTCTTAAATGTTGCACTTGTATCAGCCTCCCTGACATCACCTGGTAGTTCATTCCATACACGTACCACTCTCTGTGTGAAATAGTTGCTTTGTAGTTCTCTATTATATCTTTCCCCTTTCACCCTAAAATTATACCCTATCGTTCTGACTCCCTGACCCGAGGGAAAAGACTTTACCTATTTACCCTATGCATGCCCCTCATAATTTTGTAAACCTCGATAATGTCACCCCTCAGCCTCCGATGCTCCAAGGTAAACAGCCCCAGCCTGTTCAGCCTCTTTCTATAGCCCAAATCCTCCAATGCTGGCAACATCCTTGAAATCTTTTCTGAACCATTTCAAGTTTCACAACATATTTCCGATAGGAAGGAGACCAGAATTGCACGCAATATTTCAACACTGGCCTAACCAGTGTCCTGTACAGCCGCAACATGATCTTACAACTCCTGTACTCAATACTCTGACCAATAAAGGAAACGCCTTCTTCACTATTCTATCTACCTGTGATTCCACTTTCAACCTGCACTCCAAGGTCTCTTTGTTCAGCAACACTCCCTGCGACCTTACCATTAAGTGTATAAGTCCTGCTAAGATCTTTTTTCCCAAAATGCAGCACCTCGCATTTATCTGAATTAAACTCCATCTGCCACTTCTCAGCCCATTGGCCATTTGGTCAATCTGAGGTGACCCTCTTCGCTCTCCACTACACCTCCAATTTTGGAGTCATCTGCAAACTTACTAATTGTACCTCTTATGCTCGCATCTGAATCATTTATGTCAATGACAAAAAGTACTGAATCCAACACCGATCCTTGTGGCGCTGCACTTGTCACAGGCTTCTAGTCTGAAAAAACAACCCTCCACCACCACCCTCTGTCTTCTACCTTTGAGCCAGTTCTGTATCCAAATGGCTAGTTCTCCCTGTATTCCATGAGATCAAACCATGCCATTCAGTCTCCCATGGGGAACCTCATCAAAACCCTTACTGAAATCTGTATAGATCACATCTACCCCTATACCCTCTTCAATCCTCTTTGTTACTTTCTCAAAAAACTCAATCAAGTTTGTGAGGCATGATTTCTCACGCACAAAGCCATGTTGACTATCCTTAATCAGTCCTTGCCTTTCCAAATACAGGCACATCCTGTCCCTCAGGATTCCCTCCAACAACTTGCCCACCACCAACGTCGGGGTCACTGGTCTATAGTTCTCTTGCTTGTCATTAACACCCTTCTCATACAACGTTAGTCAACCTCCAGTCTTCCGGCACCTCACCTGTGACTATCCATACTACAAATATCTCAGCAGGAGGCTCAGCAATCACTTATCGAGCTTCCCACAGAGTTCTAGGGTACACCTGATCAGGTCCTGGGGATTTATCCACCTTTACCCGGTTCAAGACATCCAGCACTTCCTCCTCTGTGATATCAACATTTTCCCTCCATTTTATATCTTCCATATCCTTTTCCACAGTAAATACTGATGCACAATATTCCTTTGGTATCTGCCACATATAACCTGTGCTAGTAAATATATTCTGTTGTGTTGGATGTATGAAACACCTCCGGGTCTGTTGTGTCATTGTAAGCTCGTCATGGAGAATATCCCTTTGGACATTCTCACAAGTATAGTGCACCGAAAAGCAGAGATTTATATGAGATATGGCAACCCGATACAGGCTGATCTGACACTCTAAAACGGGCTTTTGTACAGCCATGACGATATTGTCTAATGAATCACATATTAAGAATTATGAACGTATGAATGTATCAGTTCATGCTCTCGAAGAACGAGAGCTATCACTTTGTTATGCTGAGCCGTATTATTTATTATTATTTATTGTTTATTTTTGTTTTTCTTCTGTCCGTTTAGAGATTTTAACTTATTTTGTATATACATGCACATGGGTGTAATTTTGTTCAGTTATTTGAGTTGTTTTGTTGTTCGTTTAATATAAATAATAAAATATCTTTTTCAATAAAATAGATGTTAAAAAATTATAATGCTAACATTGATAGATTAGAGTCCCAAATAACTCTGATTAGAGAGACCACTCATGGTGGTTTACATTGAAGGTACCCACACGGGTGATGGGGTGAGGTTGAGAGAGCATGCCCGTCATGGTAACCTCTGTCAGTGTGGGGAATTGATCCTGCGCTGGTGGCCTCCCTCTGCATCACAAACCAACCATCCAGCCAACTGATTGGGAGACTGTGTAACTGTTACACACAGAATCAGTCGCAGAAAAAGGGCAACAGAAATTTTAATGACAAGGAAAAAGGTGTATTTGAGACAAAAATTTTCTCTGCTAGAGATTATATTTTATAATGAAACAAGTGTTTGAAAGTTGTCTTTGGCTGAATACAATAAGGTGAGACCAGTGAAATTACCAGAATGACTAATTGTGATTGGATATCGATAAGCATAAAATAAGTGCGTGTTTTTGGTCTGTGGAAAGCATGCTGACTGTTGTATGAATTTATAAATCAGATGAAATATATTGTAAGGAGAGTCCGTCCCCATGAGAAATGCCTTCTGAACACATGCTAGAAGAAACCCGTGGTATGATGTGTCTGAGAATCGTCTGCTCGGTAACAGGAACCTGGGGGTCGAATGACTGAAAGTTCCTGTAAAATGGAGCTGAGAAAACCATCAGACCACCTCCAAACGTATTGAACGTTGGAGCATATTTGAAGTACTGAATGGCCTCATGGTGGATTTTAATTGTGTGTGATTTGAAAGACGGACATCTCTACTCCATCCTCTTTCGTGTTACACACTAGGGCACAGCCGTTTTCCTGAAACTGGAAATAAGTTGGAACAATACCTGGAACATTCCATAATTCACATTCTCTAGAATATTCTATAACAATATTGTTGTATGAATATTCTATAACAACAGGGGGCATTAGAAAGGCAAAACAGAAAGAGATGGAAGGTGCTGCATGCAGTAGTGTGAGTGGTGGAGCATGAGCCTTGTTCGGGAATCGGTACTATAACAGACATACAATGAGTGAGGGAGCAGAGAAAATATGGTGACCCTTATCCTGACAGAATGGGGAAGCTTAATGATGCTTGCCCTGTTTTACTGGTCATTTCGTCAGACCCCAGAAACTGCACTGAGCTGGGTGGTAACCTCAGACCATGCTGGGTGAGTCTGGTCGTGTAGCCCCCTCTGAGAAGAGCATGGTCCCCTTTGTACTAGCCCATCCACCAGGACCTCCATGCTACTGTTGAAAAACCGTGGTGTAATTTCCCCTTCGCTGCCATGCTCGGTGAAAATGTGCAGGGCTGCTCCAAACTGAGAAAGCAAAACCGTGTGCCCATTGGCCTTTTAAAGATGGCACCAGTGTCCGGGATCACGGAATATCCAGTGCCATCCGGGCGACTGTGAGTACCTCCAGTCACGATGGTTGGGAGAATCGGGCTGGCATTGAATGAAAGGGACACCATGGGGTGGGGTGGGTAGATCATGAGGTGAGATTGGTTAGATTGGACCAGGAAACTAGCTCGGCCTCGTGCAGACAACCCCTCTGTCACACTCAATGAAAATGTCACTGAGACAGGTTTTTGTTAGATTCAGCCCAGTGAGGCGAAAACTCTTCTGTCCTCATTCCTAGTTACAAAGCTGCACAACGAATGCTCATCCAAAACTCTCCATCGCCTGAAATCTCAGCAATATCCCTTTCACTCATAATTCTTCGAAATACTGACCCGTGTTGCATGATACTATCGGAATGAATTCATTTCAGCATTCTGAAACTGTGAAAATATCCTTCCATGACATTTTATCTCGGTGTACACCCCCCACCCTGTCACCTCCCCAAAACACACTGCTTTACACTCATATTGCACGAGACTTCCAGTATGACTGGCCATTTGGCCCAGCTGGTCAATGGCAAACAAAATGTCCATCCAGATTCACCCCATTCCCCTGTCCTTGATCTGTATCCCTCTATTCCTTTCCTACCTGTGTATTTGTCCAAATGCCTTTTCAATGTTGTTATTGTACCCACCTCAATCACTTCCACTGACAGCTCAGTCCATATGTGTACTACACTCTATGTTAAAAGGTTGCCCCTCAGTTTCCTTTTCACATTTTTTATCCTTTCCAAACATTAATGGATGTCCTCTAGTACTCGATTCACCAAACCTGGGAAAAAAATTTGAATTATTCGCCACATGCACACCTCTCATGATTTTATAAGAGCTATACTTCTATAAGAAGCCAACGCTGTAAAGAATAAGTTCTAACCTGTTCAATCTCTGCCTAAAACGTCGAGCCTTTAGCCCAGGAAACATCTTTGTAAATTTCTTCGACACTTTTTCTCGTTCAATAATATCCTTTCCAGAGCAAGGTGAACAAAACTGAACACAATACTCCAACTGCAGCCTTACCGACATCCTGTACAACTGCAACATAACGTCCCAACTTCTTTACTCAATGCGTTGATGAAGGTCAATGTGCCAACATCCTTCTTCACTGTCCTGTGTATCTGTGACTCAAATTTCAGACAACCGTGCACCTGATCTCCAACGACCTTTTGTTCCACTACACTCCTTAAGGCACTATCATTCGTCATTAAACTCCTACCTGAATTTGACTTTCCAAAATGAAAGACATCACACTTATCTATATTAAACTCCATTTGCTATTTCTCAGCCCACTTCCGCAGCTGATCAAGGTACTGTTGCAATTTCTGATAACGTTCCTCACTGTAAATGATGTCTCCTCATTTAGTGTCATCTGCAAACTTACTAACGTTGCGTTGTGCACTCTGGTCCAAATCATTGATATAGATAACAAACAGCAATAGGCCCAGCACCGACCACTGCGGCACTCCACTAGTCACAGGCCTCCAGTCCGACAAGCATACCTCCACCATAGCCATTTGCTTCATAACTTCAAGCCAACTGTGTCGCCAATTTGCCTGTTTACATTGGACTCCATGCGATCTAACCTTTCAGATTGGCCTACCATGTGGAACCTTATCAAAGGCCTTACTGAAATCCATATAGAATATGTCTACCACCCTGCCCTCGTCAACCTTCCTGGTCACTTCCTCAAAAAACTCTATCAAAATTTGTCAGGCATGATCTGCCACGCACAAAGCTATGATGACTGCTCTAAGGCAAACTCTGTCTTTCCAAATGCATACATATCTTATATCTCCGAAACTTCTCTAGTGGTTTCCAAAACAGATGTAAAGCTTACTGGTCTATATTTGCCAGGCTTTTCTTTTCAGCCCTTCTGAATAAGGGCACTACATTTGCTACTGCCCAGTCTTCTGGGACCTTGCCCCTGAACTATCTTCTCTCGCCTCGTGCAGTGCTCTTAGATATATCTGGTCAGGATCAAGAGATTTATCTGACTTTGTGCATTGTAATATGTCCAACAGCACCTCTACTGTGATATGGACTGTGCCAAGATATCGCAGCTAACCTCTCAAAGGTGGCAAGTCTTCATGTCTTTCTTCATGATAAACGCAGAGGGGAAATTGAGGACTTCACCCACCTCTTGAGGTTTTACACATGTTTGCCCATTTTGGATTTTAAGGCGTCTTATCTCTCTCTAGTTGTTCTTTTTCTTTACTATACTGAATTTGGATTCACCCTAATCTGCTCAGCCAAGGCGATCTCATACCCCACTTTAGCCGTACTGATTTCCTTCTTCAGTAAACTCCTGTATCCCCTATGTACCTCCAGAGATTCCCTTGGTCCCAGCTGCCTGTACCTGAGTGACTCCTCCTTTCTTTCTGGTCAGAGCCCCAATATCTCTTGTCATCCAGGGTTCTCTCTTCCAGCCTCACCTTCCCTTCACCTTCACAGGAACATGCAGACCTTGAACTCGAGCTATCTCACTTTTGAAGCCCTCCCACTTGCCCGGGATCCTTTTACCTGGAAATACACGACTCCAATCAAGCCCTGCAATCCCCTGTCTAATTCCAACAATATACGCCTTGCCCCAATTTAGAACTTTAATCTGTGGGCCAATTTTTTCCCTACCAAACCTATTTTAACATTAATACAGCTCTGGTCACATTTCCCAAAATGCTCCCCCACTTTACCTCCGTCACCTATCCTGCCCTGTTTCCCAACAGTAGGTCGAGTTTGTCCCTTCCCCAGTATGACCCTCTACATGCTGCTTGTGGAAGCTTTCCTGAACACACTTAACAAATTACGTTCCATCTAAGTTTTTAACCCTCTGGAAGTCCCCGTCTATGTTAGGATAATTAAAATCACCCATTATGACAACCCTATTGCTCCTGCATGTCTTGCCAGTCTCCCTGCATATTTGTTCTGCTAATTCCCATTGATTATTTGAAGGCTTATAGCGCAACCACTATAACATTAGCACCCCCTCTTACTTGTTTGCATCATTTACAAAATCTCATTGGTTATTATATCAGCTATTTCTTCTTTAAATACTAGAGTGATATGCGCCTTAATCAGAACTATTGGTATTTAAATTGTTTCCGTTTACATCTCTTCCTCGCAGTGATTTTCACATTCGCAGCATCCCTTGACAAGGCACAGTGGAGATATGGAGTTGTAAATGGATTGGAACTGCACATCCTATAACTTTCAGCATTGGTTACATGTTTCCCCACAATGGGCAGTGATCTAACACAGTGTTGCCGAACAATGCAACAGCCTGGGTTTATATATGAATGAACCAGTGCGGACTGCACAGCCCCCCATGCTGGACACTTAGCCCAGGATTATAGATCCAGCATTGGTGTGGGCTGCATAGAGTTTCACTCTGCACATTGCTGGGTTGCATAGAGCTGTACACTAGCCGGATCTACACAGTGCTCCATCCTGAATATGTAATGGATTGGGTGGTTATGTGATTTGGATTGCGAATATGAGAGAACTAAACTTCTGGCAATGCCTTTATTTTGTGTTTTAATTCTTGTGATTGGACTCTTCAAATCCTGACTCATCCGGTTTGACCCATCCCTCTGGATGAGTCATGGTGACTGTTGTTGCAGCATCTCTGTCTGCAACATGACCAACAAATGGAGCAGAGGCTGCAGAGAGGACAGTCTCCATAAAATGGAATGAGGAAATCACAATCAGATCAGCCGTGGTCATAGTGAATGGTGGGGCAGGATTGAATGGACCACTAATGCAATTTATTCAAACATTTCTGTTTGTTCCAAGCAAATTCCCCTTCTCTCCCAGTGTCCCATACTGGTGGGGAGTGAGTCACCTCCTCTTGTTCCTGCGTAACACGATCCTCGGGCCTCACTAGCCTCCAGATATCCCTGTGCCCCAGTTTTGAGCAGTTTAATGACTGGCTCCTGTTCCTGTGTCCCTGTCTCGAACAGTTGAGTGACTGTCTCCTGTCCCTGTGCCCCAATTCCAAGCAGTTGAACGACTGCCTCCTGATCCCATGTTTGTAAAAATATATGTCCTCCTCCTGCTCCTGAGTAACAGGCTCCTGTGCTCACCTGCTGCTCCTGTGGAATGGAGGTGAGGGACTGAATGGCCTCTTCACATTGTTTACAGCATTTCTTGATGAAAGACCATTCTACTGTTTCTGTAAAACTTCATCAAAATCTGACTGATGTATTTTGGTATTTGACTCTCTGTCATGGTGCTAACAAGCCGACTGGCAGAATTCAGATGCTGAATAGCCTCCTCCTGTTCCCGTGTTATACACTGAAGAGTCAATAGACTCTCAGAGATGTACAGCACGGAAAGAGATTGTTCCGTCTGGTCATCCATACCGCCAAATATCCTAAATTAATCTCATCCCCCTCGCCAGCACTTGGCCCATATGCCTCTACAGTCTCCTCATACATGTATCCATCCAAATGCCTTTTAAATGGTGTAACTGTACCTGCCTCCACCATCTCTTTTGGCTGTTGAATCCATACGCACAGCAGTCTCTGTGTGAAAATGTTGTCCCTCGTGTCCCTTTTTTAAATATTTATCCTTTCACCATAAACCTTTCTCTTCTAATTTTGGACTCGTCTATCCTGGGAAAAGACATTGACTGTTTACATTATCTATGCCGCTCATGATTTTATAAACCTCTTTAAGGATCCCCCCTCAGCCTCAACACTTGAAAATAGCCCAGCCTATTCACTCTCTCCCTGTTACTCTGACCCTCCAACACCTGCAACATTCTTTTACATCTCTTCTGCACCCTTTCAAGTTTGACATGACTTCGCGACAGCAGGGAGACCAGATTTAAAGGCAATATTACAAAAGTGGCCAAACCAATGTCCTGTACAGATTTAACATGTCATGCAAACGCTTCCACTCAAAGCACGCACCAATAAAGGGAAGATCACCAAATGCCTTCATCACTGCGCTATCTACCTGTGACAGCACTTTCAAGGAACGGAGAACCTGCACCACGAGGCTAGCTTTGCTGCCTCACAGGGCAGCGACCTGGGTGTAATTCCAATCTTGAATGAGTCACTGTGTGGGGTTTGTGCATTCTCCACGTGTCTGCGTGAGTTTCCTCCAGGTGCTATGTTTTACTCCGACAGCGTAAGGATATACAGATAAGGGTAGATTGGCCATGCTAAATTGTGCACCGGACCCAGGGATGTGTAGGGGAGGTGGATTTCCCACGGGAAATGCAGGCTCAGAGGGATAGGGCAGGTGTTTGTCCAGTGGGATACTGTTTAGAGGGTCGGTGTGGCCTCGATGGGCCGAAAAGCCTGTTTCCTAACTGTAGGGATTCGATCATTTCTATGGAGTTTTCCTTAATTTCAGCTTTCCACAGGAACCTACCTATACGTCTTGCCTTGATTTGTCTTACCAAAATGCAACACCTCACTTTTAAATAAAATAAACTCTATCTGACACTCGGTTCACCTAAACAAGGTCCCATGATAGTCTGAGAGATCATTCTTCACTGTCGACTACACCAACAAATTTGTAATTATCTACAACCTTACTTTCCATACTTCATATACTCAAATGCAAATGATTTGTATCAGTGACAAAATGCAGTGGACTCACTACTGATCTTTGCGGCACGCCACTGGTCTCATGTCTCCAAGTTTAATGAACAAATGTCCACTGTCACGCCCTGTCTCCAATATTCAAGACAATTTTGGATCTAAATGGCGAGTTCTCCCTGGATCCCAGGCAGTCTGACCATCTAACCAGTCTACCATGTAGACCATTTTGGTTTTCTTACTGAATTCCATAAAGCCAACATCCACTCTCCTGCCGTCATCAATCATCTTCATCACTTCCTCAAAAGTTTACACCGAGTCAGTGAGACGTGATCTCCAATGTACAAAGCCCTCTTCAGCCCTTGTCTTTTCAAATGCATTTACATCCTTTCCCACAAAATTCCCTCCAACAATTTCGTCACCATTGACGTCAGGCTCACCGATCTATGATTACCTGTTTTTTTTCCTTACTTTCTTAAATAATGACAGTATTTTAGCAGCCCTCCAGTCTTTTGACACCTCACCTGTGGAAATCAATTATACAAATACATCAGCAAAATGCTGACCAATTTCTTTCCTAGCTTCTCACAAACATTTGGGATACCACTGATCAGGTCCCAGGGATTTAATCATCTTTATGCGTTTTAAAATATCAAACACCTCCTTGTAATATAGACACTTTTCAATGTATGACTATATATTTCTTCATTCTTCTCGCCCTTGTAATCTCCTCCTCATTAAATACTGAGGAGAAGGTTTTGTTTCATATCCCTCCAATCTCGGGTGGTTCCACACATAGGTAGCCTTACTGAGCTTTAAGGGGCCCTGTTCTCTCCCTAGTTAATCTTTTGCCATTAAAGGATTTGTAGAATTTCTTCAATGCCTCGTTAACCCTATTTCTAAAGCCATCTCATGTCCGCATTTTTCTGGTCTGATTTCCCCATTAACTATGCACATGCTGCCCCTATACACTTCTCGGGATTTATTTGATCTCAGCTCTGTTTACCTGACATATCCCTTCTTCCTTACCTTGACTAGAGCATCAATATGTCTAGCCATCCAGCACTCCCTGCACCCACCAGCCTTACCCATCTCACTAATGGGAACACGTTGGCTCTGGACTCTCTGAAACCAGGTTTTGATGGCCTTGCGTTTTCCAACCATCCCTTTCCCTGTGAATAGGGTATTCCAATCAGCCTTTCACAGGGCTCGCCTAACACTTTCAAAATTGGCCTTGTTCAAAGTTAGAACATTAATGTTTACATCAGGTCTTTCCTATTCCACAACTAGTTTAAAACTAATACTTATGCGTAACAGAAAGTTAAAGAAACACTTCCTTCCCCACTGTAACAGGCTCGAGAGGCTGAATGGGCTCCTCGTGGCCCTTTGTAATAGACTGGAAAGGCTGAATGGCCTCCTCTCCTGTCCTTGTGTAACAGACCCGAGACATTAAATGAAACAGCAACACATGGATTACGAGCAGCCTTTTAACTGTATCTGATGGAGGTTCATCCCTTCCCAGTTACAGAAACACAGCCAGGTGCCCTCTCACTAACACCTCATACAGCTGCAGTGACACATCTCTTTGTTTTGAATGATTCTGTTGGCAAAAAGCGCAGCAGGTCAGGCAGCATCCAAGGAACAGGAGAATCGACATTTTATGCTTTTCCAGCAACACATTTTTCAGCTCTGATCTCCAGCATCTGCAGTGCTGACTTTCTCCTTGTTGGCAAAATGCGCCAATATTCTAGGTTACCACCTTTTCAAGTAGCAACAGGCTAATATGTGCTGAATGGCCTTCTATTCTCCCTCTGTAAGAGGCCCAGAGGGACAGATTTGCTTCAGCCTGTTGTTGAGCAGCAGTTCTCAATGCTCTGTCTCAAGGTTATGAAAGGATTTGGTAGCAGGGCACTTAAAGCCTCACACTGGTCAATAAGGAATCTAGAAACTTGCCCACCCGACTTTTCTTTATGCAGCCGATCTGTTATTTTATAACAGCCTCTTTCATAAACAGTGTGGAACATAAATGGACCCCTGCAGTGTTCTGTTAATACTCTAATGTCCAAGCTTAAAAAAAGATTTGAAGATTTATGATCCATCCCTCAGCAACCCTCATCCATTCCATCCAAACCCAGAAAATATTGTCTTTCGTAGTTATTTGAAAGGTGACGTGTGGAACTGGTTAATTGGACCTGTTTGCTCAGTCATGATTTGGTTTTGGACTGGGATGTACAAAGTTAAACTCACACAACACCAGGTTATAGTACAACAGGGTACTGTTTCCTGATGAAGGCCATTCGCCAGAAACGTCGATTTCGCTGCTCGTTGGATGCTGCCTGAACTGCTGTGCTCTTCCAGCACCACTAATCCAGTATAGTACTACAGGTTTAATTGGAAGCACACTAGCTTTCGGAGCGCCGCTCCTTCAGCAGGTGATAGTGGAGGACACACTTCTATGGAACAGACTTTATCACAAAAATTTACAGTGTGATGTAACTGAAATTATTCATAGAAAAATATCTTGATTGTTTGTTGAATTTTTCATCTGTTTGAATACCATGATAGTTTCACTTCTTCCATTTGTGTAAATCACGAAAGCATTTTTAAAAATAAAATGTTGCATTATCGGGTTAGCTGTAACAGTGATTTTTAGCTAGACAATATGTTGAAGGTGTTAGCCCCCTGTGTTCTCTATCTATGCCATGATGTGTAAATTGATTCTAATCTGAAAAGTGGGATAACAGAGTTTTACATGACTCCATGCAGTTTTTGAGCTCAGGATTTTACATGAATTCACGAAGTTTTTGAACAAATTACAATGTAACTCTGCAAGTCCAAATTCATCCCACAAAATATATGTGTGCATGTGGGTCTTTGTCGGTTTGTGTGTGTGTTTGTGTCTGTGTCTGTCTGGATTGGGGGGTTTGTGAGTGTGAGAGAGAATGTATATGTGTGTGTAGTGATGTAGAGTGTCTTAAGTCTGTGAGGGGGTGCATGTGTGAGTCTGGGGGGGTGTGTGCGTGTCTGGGGTGGAGGATTGTAAGTGTCTGTGAGAGAGAGTGTATATGTGTGTGCATGAGTGTAGAATGGTCTCAGTCTCTGAGAGGATGACTGTGTGAGTGTGTGTGTGTGTCTGTAAGGGTGCGTGCGAGTGTCTGTGTTCACGTCTGTGTACATGTGTGTCTGTATGTATGTGTGTGTATAGGAGGGCCTGTGTGTGTGTGTATAGTGCAATGGTGGTCACCTCTAATGTGACATGAACCCAAGATCCCGGTTGAGGCCCTCCCTATGTGCATCAAAATTAGCTAGCAGCCTCTGCTCGGTCACCTTTCGCTGCTGCCTGACCTGAAGTCCGCCTTGGAGGATGGTCACCAGAAAGTCCAAGGTTGAAAGTCGTGGACCACTTAAGTGTTCCCCAACTGGGAGGGAACACTCCTGTCTGTTGATTCTTGTGCGGTGCCCATTCATCCGTTGTCATAGCCTTTGCTCGGTTTCCCAGAGTTTGTTCAGTGACTGTGATTAATGCCAATCTCCATAGATTCTAATTATTCCAGTGGAAGGTTTCCATATTTAAATGATAAATGTGCGCTATTCAATATGTTATCCCATAACATGATCGGAGCATCACAGCACTGACAAGGATCAGCAGATTTGGACAGAGGGGAAGGAGAGATCAGAATCTGAGAACATTAGACTGGAATGTTCCAACAATGTATCAGAATCTGGGAACATTACACTGGCATGTTCCAACCATAGACAGGAGTTTATCACATCATGTTTGGTATCTTTCTGCATTTTATTGCTGGTCATTATCATTGCGGATCTATTACGCTCTTCTCATTATTTGAGATTTTTATTATCCTTTCCTGGCAATCGTAGGTGTTCCTGGTAAGTGTCACTGACCAGATTTTTTTTCTATAAACCGGTTATGACTGTATTACTGTTCTTTCATATAGTCTACACTTCTTGTCACTGTTAAATTTCCTGTTAAAACTTTCAATCCATATATTCACTCTACAGACTACTAATAACTACATCAATGAATGTGTTCAATTACTGTCTCCCTCTCTGCTCTGGCAATGTTACTCATGGGTCTCTATGTTGAACTACTCAGTTCCAGCTGCGAACTACAATTTACTGTATCATTGCCTTTGTTATTTACATATTAAGAGCACGGAGGTCACTCTCTACTGTTCTGGTTACAAACTTCACTTCCTTCCACTGTTTCCATCCCATCCCTGGCCAATATCTGCTGCTGAAGGAGATACGTCACAACTGTGGGAGATCCCTTTGACCATGAGTTGATTCTTGACACCATTCCCTGACCATTTCGAACTTGAAATGCTCACCACCCCCAGAATATATCTCACTGGTTTATTCCATCTGCTGTTTGAACCTTGAGCTATGAAATAACGTTTTAATAAATTTAATAATCTGCTGATGACACTCCCGGCTTCAAACTGCCGAAGCAAATCTGATTCGACCTCACACCAAACTCCCATCCATCTGTCATTCATGTGCATGCCGATGTATATTGCTATTGTGTCTGGCAATGCCTTTATTTTAACATTCTCAAACACTTTACCTCATCTGTCCATGAAACCTCTTTCGTTCTCTCTCTCTGTCGATTAACAAAAAGCCTGCCAGTTGTTCTTATTTAAAATAATTTCCTCCATGTGCGTTCCTTCTCAAACAATGAGTTTCGTATTCAACCATGCGAATCGCGCATACACATGCACTCTCCCTCAGTTTCTGATGAACACACACGCACAGCAAATCTTCCCATTGTCGGCAGTAATCTGATGCGAGTATGGTTCGCATATGATAGTAAAGTTTGCAATACTCTACGCTGAGCATTTAGTGCCGTTTACTGAGCAACACACTAGCACGCTCTGCACAGCTCTCCATGCTGGGTTGTCATCTTGTCCCAGTTTATGTTGTTTGTGGTGTTCTGTGATGTAGATTCGGAATTTGATGTAACAAACCATTTCAGCTCATCTGACAATGCCTTTATTCAATGTTGTCATTCTTGTAAGTTTACTCTCGAAGATCTCACTTCTCCAGTTAGTCCCACTGCCCTGTCTTTTACTCTATATTTCCACAACATTTTTCAGTCAATTAACTGCCTGTGTCTGTCTTAAATGTGAATCATTCTGTCCCTCTGTATCTTTGCCTGGCCTTTGCTTTTGTCTCTCTAGTGTATGGAATGCTGGCATTGTGAAGCTGAGAAACAATGAAATGGTGTGTGTCAGGCTGTTGTTCACTTCCCTGTATGTCCCACGTGATGGTCCACGGACAGGGGTGTTTCAGAAGTTATGAGATACATCCTTGTAACTTGGCCTGTACCTGAATTTGTCCCTCTCAGGTGACCTTGCGATCAGTAACACGAGGAAGCCCCTAGAGTAAAGGACCAGGCATCTAAATTGTGTGACAATGCTGTTACTTTAAAAAAAGTTATTTTCTCCTTTTTTAAAATACGAGATCTTAAAGTCCAAACTGCCTGCTGAAAATGTCTCAAGGAAATAACTTACGACACTTTTAGGGTTGATAATAAATAGCAGTAACAACGGCCTAGTAATTTATCCCAGCTGCTACTCTGTCTGAAACCTGACTTGATGCTGTTTCCTCCTGGATTGGAGAAATGTATGCGAGAATGTATGTCTAAATGTACCTTTTTGCAAAGGGGTGTGTTTATGGGATGTTAGTATATTGGAACAGTTCATCTGTAGAAAGTACTGTATCCATTATTCGGTTAAGGTTTCCAATAGTTAAATTATACTAAATTCTTCTTCATTTTTAATGGATTTTCAGTAGAGTGTTTAAATATATTGTGTTTTGCTTAATGGTGAGTGGTTTGACTAGTAGCATCACATTTGGAACACCCACTTCACATCTACCTTTAAAATAAGAAAGGTTTATCATCCAAGCTACCCTCTTAAACGAATTTGAGTCAGTCTGGTTGGTCCATAGCAAACTGGGGACTCTTCTCTGGTTCTAACTCGATAATACCAAATTGGGTTTAGCATTACAATCCCTACAGTGTGCAAACTGGCCATTCGACCCAACAAGTCCACACTAACCCTCAGAGGAGTAACCTACCCAGACCCATTCCTCTACCCTATTATTACACATTTACCCCGACAAAGGCTCCTAACCCACATATCCCTGAAAACTATGAGCAATTTAGCATGGGCAATTTACCTGACATGCACATCTTTGGATTGTGGGAGGAAACCAGAGAATCCAGAATAAGCTCATGCAGACACGGGAGACTATTGGGTTCAAAGGTCGTGTATGGTTGTTGTTCGTGTCTTTTGTTCCAGATGTTGAATTCGGTTGGTTTAAACAGTGTTTTGTGTATAAAGATTCTTTCAGTTATTAAGACTTCTCTGAGTGTGGAAGAAGTAAAGTTGGGGGTTTTACAAAAGGTAATGAAGGCAAAGCTGTAGGAATTGACAGACAAGCTGGAGTTGGGTTTGCTTTTGTCTGTGAGAAAATGAGAGATAATTACAGCTATAGCTCGGCAATTACACTTGGTAGAACTGCCATTAGACTCTTTGGAAATACCTGGAACTCAATTTCAAATGAGGCACTTTGAACATGAGAAGGAATTGAAACAGTTTGAATTATGATGAAAAGTAGAAATAAAAGAAAAGGAAATGAAGAAGAAAGAGAGGAAAGGACAGAAGAAAAGCAGAGAGTTTTAACTTAAAATGTTCGCAATTAGAGAGGAAAGTTGACATAGAGGGCGGTGATGAAGGTAGCAGGTCGGCAGGATGAGGAGGATAGTGAGGTTGAGCAACCCTATTGTAACCAATGGCCTCATGGGGTTCTGTTTAAATACATCCAGGCATTATCTACATTTGATGAGAAGGATGGGGAAGCCTTCTGAATTTCATTTGAGAAAGTGGCTAAACAAATGCAGTGCCCAGTGACCATGTGGATTTAGTTGATCCAAACAACGCTGATAGGTATTTGCATCCCCATCGGAGGAGGTATCTGGCCAGTATGAGGTAGTGAAGAAAGCCATCGGAAATCCATATGAGATTGGGCCAGAAGCCAATACACAGCATCTAAAAAAGGGTCCCTGGTTAAACGCACATTGAGTTTGAAAGGATCAAACAAAGTCACTTTGAAAGGTGGGTAAGGGTATTAAAAACAGAACAAACCTATGGCACTCTTAGAAAGATTCTTATTTTGGAGTAGTTCAGCAATTCACTTCCTGCAGTCGTGAGAACTCGTGTAGAAGAGCAGAAAGGAACAATGGCAAGATTAGAAGCTGCAATGGCTGATGATGATAATTGAGTTGAGAAATCAAAGTTTGGTATCTGTGAGAGATTGAGAAGAATGTGCGAGATCTTTTTAAAACATATACCTGTGAGACTAAGGTTTACTGGCATAGGCCAGGAGTAGCAGGTAAAGAGGTTAGAGCATTAAGATGTACAGAAGTTTGTAATCCTTTTATGCTGAGACATGAGGAGCTATGCCATTCAGAGGGACTATTGGAGAGATGAGAAGTACTCCATTATGTAACGTGTGGTTGGAGTGTCCAGTGGAAACATCAACAGAATTATTCTACAATGGGGAAGGGGGCCTTGAGCTTGGTGTTGGCGTTACAACATTTCAGCATTTAAATTGCGAATAACATACATGAGACAAATCGTTTTCACTGATCGTGACCCCTTAAAGTTTTTGGAGACGTTTAGGGAAAGAAATACCAGTCTGTTTCGATTGAGCTTATTATTGCTGCCATTCAGTTTGAAATTATACAGGTGACAGGGCGAGAAAACCGAAGTTTTGTCACGTTGTGGAGCCTTGGATGAAGAAAGACAAAGGCATTTTGTGGCAGGAGTAAAATGACTGAAATCGAAACTAGTTGTCAACATTTGTATGCTCAGAGTCAATGTAAAGTATATGCATTTCAGTCTGCTAATAGAGGACGATTAGGAGGTGTAAAATGAATCACCTTTGTATATTGAGGGATGATTCTATTAAAGATGGAGTTGTGAGAATGCTATCACTGTAAAAAGCTTATTTTCTCTTGGGTTTTTTTTGAAGAGAGGTTTTCAAGGCAGAGGTGCAGAACTGCTGTCTGAAAACAGTTTAAGTAAATAACTGATATTTTAGGTTTCATTAAAACGGTGGTAAAAATGGAAGGGAAGTGGCCAGCTCTCCCAGACCAGGGTGTCTCATTTTGTTTTTAGCTGAAGAATTCAGAAGCTGCTGGGGATCCCAAATGGGTTGGAAGTTTCAATACATGATCCCCAGCTGCTTTTCTCTGCGATCTCTGTTGATGTTGTTTTCTCCTGGATTGGAAAACTGCTGGAAGGATCTGTATTTGAATATATCTTTGTGCCACGCGTTGTAAACCAAGAAGGTACAGTATCTATTGTTTATGTAAATGTTCCAACATATAAGCTATCCCAAAATGTTCTTTTCTTTGATTGTATTTTAACTGAAACATTTGAATAGATTATATTTTGCTTAATGTCGAGTGGTTTGACCAGTCACAACATATCTGGAATGCACACTTCACATCGATGTTCAAAATAAGGAAAGGTTTGCGTTTAAACGGCCTTCTTAAAATATTTTGCGGGGAGCTATCTGGTCCACAACGTTTGTACCAAGGGGTTTCTGACTGGCTCCTGTAATTGAAAATTTTGTGGAGGTGCTGGGGATGGTTTGCTGGAGGTTGTGCTGTGAGCTGCCTCAGACATTCAGGGAGACCTGAGGATTTGGTGACCCAACTCTGGATGGAGCATGGAGACTGTATATACAGCATCTGGGTCTGCAACATGAATACCAAATGGAGCAGAGGCTGCAGAGAGGGGAAGCTCTGAAACCACAGAGTGAGTGTGTGTGAGGAAGGGGATCTGCTGTATCCAAATCGGGTCTTCCAGGAACAGCTTCTCAAGCTCCACTTAACCCAGGAGCAGAGTGTGAGGGGCCCTGATTTTACATAGAGCGGTGTCACCTCTTTCAACACGACCTGCAGCTTCACACCAGGGGGAGGATGGTGCTGCCATTGGCTGTTAGGGTCTCAGTTTCGTTCAGCTTCTATGATCCATAACTTTCCAGGCAGCACTAGGTGACATATCCATCATTTCCCAGTATCTCAACATCAATGTCACCATTCGGTGATGGAGGATATATATGGTGTATGAGATAAATAGATTGTTTCTCCCACAGCAGGGAGCTGCTGCCTATTTCCAGTATAGTGGGATTCCCGATGGTGTACATGGCATCTGCAGAGTACCCATGTCAATAGAGAGAGGTAGAAGAACCGAAGGAGCTCACTCTCTCTATTCATGTTACAGTGTGCCCATCACAGTATATCGTATTGGTGAATACATCCCATGGTCCTGGCAGCAGTCACAGCCTCTTCATTCAGAAGCATTCAGCCATTCCCATCATCATCGGGTCTCCACGTAGAAAGAAATGAATATATCTTGGATAAAGGCTGTCCCCTTGATGCACGTTTCAAAACATTATCCCCACCACCAATCAACCACATCAAAGTATTCCATGTGTACAGAGAGCAATGGGGTCACTTGGAGTGTCTGGGAGCAGACGATCAGGGATGGAGCAAAACCTCCCATGTCTGAACGGGTCTGCGGGAAACCCCCAGTACACAGTATCATTAATCCCTGTAATCCCTCTCCACTTCAGTATCATATTTCCTTCCATTATTCCTGTATATGGAATGACAGGTTATATCATGTTAAAATCCACCTGCCAAACTATTATCTATTGCCTTTACCTCTCTGAATCTATTTGCAGACTCTCCACCCTCTCTTGATAATTTAATCTCTTGCTTACCACAGCGACATCACCAAACTCAGCATCTGTATATCCTCCTGATCCATCCTCCTGCTCATTAATATAGATTGTAAATAGTTGAGAACCCAGCGCTGGTCACTGTGTGACTCCACTGGTTACATTCCCTCTAACTGATTGAGACTGATTTATCCTGAGTGCCTGCTCCTGTATGATGCCCAGTCCTTCCCCATTCCTGTGCAACACAGAAAGGGTTGAATAAGAACAAGGAGCATCTGTGAGGAAACCAACCCCTCGATGAGGCTGATGTCAACGCGGCCTCTGTTCCACTTTCCTGCCATCTCTCCACCCTAAAACTCTAGTCTCTTGTTGTAGATTGCGCCACATGAAAAAAAATCCACTCCACAACTACACTTTCAATTACTTTTAGCATTTTACAGACGTCAATGAGATCGTCTTTCATTCTGATAAACTCGAGAGTATAGGCCTAAACTGCTCAATTTCTCTTCATAAGACATTCACTTCAAATATGGAATCAATCAAATGAAGCTCTTCTGAATTGCCTCCAATGGAAATACTTCATTCTGCAGGACACCCAAACTGTACTCCAGTTGCAGCCTCGCTAATGCCTTGCATAGCTACACCAACACTCCCTACCTTTCTACTCTATCCTTTCATGAATAAACACTGAAATTATGCTTGCATTCCTCATTACTTCAAATACCTGCAGGCAGATTTTCTGTGATATAAAAGCAGACACCCAGATCGCTCTGCACCTAAGCACTTTGAACTTTCTCTCCTTTTAGATAAAAATTTGTCTTTCTATTATCCTGGCCAACCTGAATAGCCCCATATTTATTCACTTTAATTTTCCTTGCCAAATATTGGCCCATTTACCTAACCTATCCATATAGTTTTAAAATCTCTTGCATCATTATTCCGAAGTAATTTCCCACCGATGTTAGTGTCATCTGAAAATGTGGCATTGTATTTTCTCTCCCGTCAACCTAGTACAGTAATACCATCGATTGCAAGTGCTTGAGGCATGAGTACTGAAATCAATGGCACCCCACAAATTGCATTTGGCAAAATAAAATGACACATCTATTCCATCTGACTGCATTTTGTTGGATAACCAATCCTCTATCCAAGCTAATAAATTACTCCTAAACGCATGTTGTCTGATCTTGCCATTTACTCATTGGAGAAGTGACATATCTGATGCCTTCAGGAAGACCAGATGTGTTCCATCTCCCACGATCCACCTTGTTTGTGACATCTTCAAATAACTCAAGCAAACAATTCAAACTTGATTTGTCCTTTATAAAAACATGTTGACTCTGATGGATTGTAGTTTAACTTTGCAAATGTCCTGAACAATGGACTCTAACAATTAGCCTTAAATTATAATAGTTTATTGTTACACTTTAGTCCCGAATGTATACCATTATTATAAGTTCTTCCCTTTCGACAGCCTTTACGTTTTCTTTGAATTCCTGTTTAATGGGCACAAGGCTTTAAAAGATCTGCTCCAATTGCTGTGAAACAGTCATGTCTGGCTGAATGGACTCATCATCCTGCTGGTGTACAAACGCGATGGGCTGACATCTTTCTGGAGTTCCCATTTTGTCATCTCCAAGGCCAGAATGACCTCCTCAAGTTGATGCTTGAGAAGATTGGGAGACTATGGATTCTTCCTGTTGCTGTGTAACATTTTGAGAGGCTGATGGGTCTTCTCATACTTCTCCATAACAGGTGGATATACTGAACGGTCTCCTCATGTATCCCAGAGATGGGACCGCGGGATTGATTGGTCTTCTCTTGTTCTCATACAACAGACACGTGTCTAAATTACCTCTTCCTTTCTCATGAAAGAACTCTCAGATAGTTTTTCATCCTTATCCAATTCCCTTGCAATAGGCTAGGTAGGTCTGAATGGCCTCCTGTTATCCCTGTGTAACAATCTCCAGTCACTGTGTAACCTCTTCCAGTTCCTATGTTACATACTTGAGGAGGCTGAATGGACTGATCCTGTTGCTGTATAATAGGATACTGGTGCCGCATGGCCTACTTTTACAGGCTCAAGTGGCTGATTGACCTCCTTCTGTAAATGTATATCAGGCTCCAGGGGCTGAATAGCCTCGTCCTGTTTTGATGTAACAGGGTCGAAGGCCTGAATATCCTCCTGTTGTTCCTGTGTAACAGGCTGGAGAACGGAATGGAATACTCCTCTATCTGCGTAATTCGCTTCACTTGTTGACTCCTTCTGTCATCTATGTTCAAATAAGATAATCTTTATTTTTTGGAAACTCCAATGGCTACTGGGTCAACCTGATCATCTTTTCGGTAAAAGCTAGCATCTTCATTGCAGGAATCAGTTGAGGGAACCATCTCTGAGTTGCTTCCAATATAACAACATCCTTTCTTCATTGAAGAGATTAAATCTGTACACACTACTCCAGATGTCATCTCAGTAAGAACCTGTACAGCAGCAGCAACACTTTACCAGCCTGTTGTAAAGTTCCCACCCAGGTTAGAGCTGTCTCAGCTCTCTGGGGGAATACAGAGCATTGTTGAAAGATCATTGTCCTTCTCTACTCCATCAGCATCACGGGAGATCTGGAGAAATTAAAGTTTGAGTAGATCATAAATGATGTGGCGAGATGATCTCTACCATTAAGCTCCCCAGAGCCCAAGTCGGTCAGATTCCACAGAATCTAGTAAGGTGAAGCGCAAAATCAGCAAGGAGGAGCAAACATTGATGGGAGTTATATATCAAAGTGAAAGCTGTAATACAAATGCTGGACATGTTATAAAACAGGAAATGAGATATACACATTTGTGGGTACTGCAGTAATAATGCACTGTTTAAATTATATCTAAACTGTGTTAACCCAATTGAATGCTAGTGCTGGGAAAACTGGATTTCATAACCACGTGTGAGCTGGTTTACATAAATATTATGTCGAGCACTGAGCTCGAGATCAGGTATTTAGGAATTGGTGTTGGGTGATCAGAAGAGCTAATTGAAAATTTTGCTGTCAAGGACCTTTTGGGAACAATGACCACAATGTATTGGTTTTCTTTTATGCTGTTTGAGTACATGACAGTTTTTGTTTTATTTGAAGTAACCGTTATAAATCTGAGTCATGCCAGCCATGAAGGTGTGAGGAGAAAGTGGGGACTACAGATGCTGGAGATCAGAGTCGAAGAGTGTGGTGCTGGAAAAGCACAGTTAGGCAGCATACTAAGAGTAGATAAATCAATGTTTCGGCCATAAGCCCTTCATCAGGAATGAAGCTTCTGGGCCAAGGGGGCTGAGAGAAAAATGGGAAGGGGGTGAGGCAGGGTGGAGACAGCTGGGATTGCGATAGATAGATGAAGGTGGGGTTGAAAGTGATAGGTGACGAAGGGAGACAGAATGCCTCATCTACTGCATCCATTAAACCCAATGTGGTCTTCTCTACATTGGTGATGCAGGAGGTCAACTTGTGGATCATTTCAGAGAATATCTCTAGGACAGCCACATTGAATAAATCCATCATCTTGTGGCTGAGCACTTTAACTCCCCTTCCCACTCTGCCAAGGACATGAGGATCCTGCGCCTGCTCCATCGCCAAATCCAAGCCACCAGAAGCCTGGAGGAAGAAAGCCTCCTCTTCTGCCTTGGGACCCTCCAACCACAGGGGATCATAGTGGATTTACCCATTTCCCCATTTCCCCTAATCCCACCTCATCCTACTCCAAACTTCCAAATCAGCAACGCCGTTTTGAACATTCCTATGTGTCCACCTTCCTCCCTATCAGTCTGTTCCACCCTCTTTCCTCTCTGACTATCACTTCCAACCCCACTTTCATCTACCTATTAGATGAAAGGAGGCAGCTTAGAAAAATGCCAAGCTTTGCCGTAAGCCAGTGGATTCAGAGAAATGTAGGACCCAGCAAAGGATGACCAAGAAACTGAGAATAAAATCAGAAAGAGAAAAAGCGTGCAAATGAAAGAAAAACATAAAGACTGCTAAAAAGCGTCTATCGATGTATGAAAAAAATAAAAACAAGGTCAAATGTGGAACAGTTGGTGTGCGTTCAGGATAATTTATTGCAAAGAACAGAGAAATCGCTGGGAAAAGAAACAGTTTCTTTGTGTCTATCTTCATGGAAGAATGTCCAGAAATTCTCCCAGAAATACCAAGTGGCCATGGGACTTGTGTAAGTAAAGTCTAAGACCATTCTTATCAGTGTTGGGGTTATCTTTGCAACAAAAGCTGGATTGAGTATATATAAATCTGACAGACTTGATGTACTTCATACAAGAATTTCAGAGGAAGCAGCAATAGACATGTTGATTGCATCGAGGATTTCCACTTTATTTTCCGACACATTCCCGAAAGGCGTTTAGCCAACTGGATAAGGTAAAGGTTATAAATATTGTCCAATAGTTTAAGAAAGGATGGATTTGGAGAATGGTAAACTACAGACCAGTTATCGTGTCATCCGCAGTCGGGTATGTCTTGGACTCGATTACAAAGAACATGCTACTAGATATTTAGAAGTTAATAACATAACTGGGGAGTGTGAGAATGTACCGATGGAAAGAAAACCAGAAGTGTCAAACATTATTTGGAGTGGTTTGAAGATGATTCTTGTGGACGTAGGCAATGATGAACCATTGGATAACGTATAGTTGGATATTTATGAGCTTTTTTAAAAGAACTCACACACCAAGTTCATACGAAAAATTAAAGGGAGAGGTATTGGGAAGAACATATGCAAATGGGAAAGTAAAAATTAGGTTTATATTCATGTGAATGTAATTGGAAGATAGAGGATGTCGTGCACCAGTCACATCGAGTGTTGGTGAGACTAAACGTAGAATATTATGTATCGTTCGGAGTCCCAATCTAAGAAAGGATATACTGACTACAGAGGAACTGCAAAAGGTATTATCAAGATTAATCCGTAAAATGGCAAGATTGCCTGATGGGGAACCTCAGCCTGTAATCTCGAGTTTCAAAACAAGAGAGTAGATTGTGGTGAATCTTAGAAACATCGAAAGGACTGAATAACAGAGGGACATGGAGAAGTACAAGTCGGCGAGATAAGGGAGAATCCCACGATATTCCACACGGACAAGTAGAACAGAATAACCACCAAACAGTTAGTGTCCATTAGAAACCAAGTGACAATCTGTGTGTCAAGCTGGAGAACATTGCTGGATTATTACATGTTACCTTCACAACTATTTTACTTGGAAGAAGGAGCATGCAGGTACAGAATTCAAGAAGATGGACTGGGAAGCTCTTGAACAGATTGATGTAAAACATGAGAAAGGATTTGAGGCTATGTTCTATATAAATTTTGACCAATCTCCATGCTTGAATGAGTTGTATCACAGGCGGCTGTTGGGGTGAAGGGAGGAAAGACCCTGACTGAATATTTTAATTGGAATCTGACCACCGGGGAGGTGCCAGAGAACTGGAGAACTGCTAATACGATTCCACTTCACAGTAAGGGTGGGAGAGATACACCAGGTGACTATCGACGAGTGAGTATTAGATCACTGTGAAGGAAACTACTGGATAAAATAGGGAAGGATATAATTGAACTCGAATCAGAGTCACAAGGTTTGATCAGAGATAATTATCATGGCTTTATCAGAAGGAAGTCACATCAAATGGATTTGATCGAATTCGTTTGAGGAGGTTGATTATTTAGTTTTGTAGGAAGGCCTCTGACAAATTTCCATCTGGGAAACTGAAAAATAAAGTAAAATCACACAATATGGTGGATAACTTGACAAGTAACAACGAAAATTGTCTTAGTGGCAGGAGGCAGAGGGTGGTGGGAGAAGGCTGTTTGTGTGACTGGAGACCAGTGTCCCCTGGTGTACCACAGGGATCAGTGCTGTGTACCTTATTGTTTGTGTTATTCATAACAAAATATACATGTGAATGTGGAGGGGGCTAGGTGGAGAGTAGGGGAGGTGTGATAAGTAAGTGTATGTTTGACATAAAGCTTGGCTGGGTGGTTAGCAGTGAGGAGGAAGGCCTTACGTTACAGGAAAATACAGATGGAATGGTCAGATGGGCAGATCAATGGCAGATGGAATGTAACACTGATAAATATGAGGTGATGCACTTTGGGAGAAGGAAAACAGGCAGGGAAGGACTCAATGAATGGCAGCACACTGGGAAGGTCAGATTGTGCTTCTCCACACATCCCTGAATGTGACTGGATAGGTTAATGCTTAAAAATGTGTTGCTGGAAAAGCGCAGCAGGTCAGGCAACATCAAAGGAGGGTGAGAATCGATGTTTCGGGCAGATTCCTGAAAAGACTTATGCCCGAAACGTTGATTCTGCTGCTCCTTTGATGCTGCCTGAGCTGCTGCGCTTTTCCAGCAACACATTTTTTAAGCTCTAATCTCCAGCATTTGCAGTCCTCACTTTCTCCTTGTGGATTATAAGAGCAATACAGGGCTTTGGTTCGGACAAAATGGAATACTGTATGTAGCTCCGGGAACCACATTCCAGGAAGGATGTGATTGTACTGGAGAGGGTGCAGAGGTGATTCACCAGGATGTTCCCTGGGATGGAGCATATCAGCTATGGAGAGAGCCTGGATAAGCTCGGGTTGTTTCCTTTGGATCAGAGAAAGCTGAGGAGTCAGTGATTCAGAAGGATAAGTTTATGAGGGACATGGACAGGATGGATAGACAGCAGCTGTTCCTTTTAGTCAGAGGGTCAAGAACAAAGGAGGGCACTTTTAAAGTGAAGAGTTTGAGGTTCAGAGATGATTTAAACAGTTTTTCACCTCGAGGTGTGGGGTTCTGGGATTACTTCCTGAGAGGGGAATGATAACCTCACAATCATAAAAAAGCACTTGGAGGAGTAATTGGAAGTGTCATAACGTTCCAGGCGATGGGCCTGGTGTTGGAAAGTGGGACTAGTACAGATCGTGCTGTATTTCCATCGGCACAGAGTCTGTGCCCCTGTCAGTGTATGGTGTGGAAGGTCAATTATTGAGCAGTTTACGGCAGGAATTGATGAGTTTCTGAAGAGTTATATTCATAAGGGTTGTAAGAGTGAACTGTAATAGCTTGGTAAACTACATCAATGTGAGAAATATGAGAAATCAAGTGCAGTTTCCTTACTGTTTGAAACCAGAGAATAGAGAATGGGAAACAGGGAAATGGCAGAACTATGAAGCCACTACTTCCGTTCTGTCTTCACAAAACTTTCTAACAATACAAGGAAAACCGAGTCTGGGGTGGGAAAATGATAGAGTACATGGAACAATAAACATAGTAAGGAAATGGTTTAGCAGAAATTATTGTGGCTGAAAGTAATGGTCATAGACAACACGAACATAGATTTATGAAATGGGAATTATGTTTGAGAAACAAACTGGGAGACAAATGAAAGAGAAGCAATGATGTAAAACATTATGAGATACATCCTTGTAACTTGGCCTGTACCTGAATTTGTCCCTCTCAGGTGACCTTGCGATCAGTAACACGAGGAAGCCCCTAGAGTAAAGGACCAGGCATCTAAATTGTGTGACAATGCTGTTACTTTAAAAAAAGTTATTTTCTCCTTTTTTAAAATACGAGATCTTAAAGTCCAAACTGCCTGCTGAAAATGTCTCAAGGAAATAACTTACGACACTTTTAGGGTTGATAATAAATAGCAGTAACAACGGCCTAGTAATTTATCCCAGCTGCTACTCTGTCTGAAACCTGACTTGATGCTGTTTCCTCCTGGATTGGAGAAATGTATGCGAGAATGTATGTCTAAATGTACCTTTTTGCAAAGGGGTGTGTTTATGGGATGTTAGTATATTGGAACAGTTCATCTGTAGAAAGTACTGTATCCATTATTCGGTTAAGGTTTCCAATAGT
The DNA here is from genome assembly GCF_047496795.1 of Chiloscyllium punctatum. Taxonomy (NCBI): domain Eukaryota; kingdom Metazoa; phylum Chordata; class Chondrichthyes; order Orectolobiformes; family Hemiscylliidae; genus Chiloscyllium; species Chiloscyllium punctatum. The sequence continues at coordinate 251,434 of NW_027309860.1, forward strand.
TAAATTATACTAAATTCTTCTTCATTTTTAATGGATTTTCAGTAGAGTGTTTAAATATATTGTGTTTTGCTTAATGGTGAGTGGTTTGACTAGTAGCATCACATTTGGAACACCCACTTCACATCTACCTTTAAAATAAGAAAGGTTTATCATCCAAGCTACCCTCTTAAACGAATTTGAGTCAGTCTGGTTGGTCCATAGCAAACTGGGGACTCTTCTCTGGTTCTAACTCGATAATACCAAATTGGGTTTAGCATTACAATCCCTACAGTGTGCAAACTGGCCATTCGACCCAACAAGTCCACACTAACCCTCAGAGGAGTAACCTACCCAGACCCATTCCTCTACCCTATTATTACACATTTACCCCGACAAAGGCTCCTAACCCACATATCCCTGAAAACTATGAGCAATTTAGCATGGGCAATTTACCTGACATGCACATCTTTGGATTGTGGGAGGAAACCAGAGAATCCAGAATAAGCTCATGCAGACACGGGAGACTATTGGGTTCAAAGGTCGTGTATGGTTGTTGTTCGTGTCTTTTGTTCCAGATGTTGAATTCGGTTGGTTTAAACAGTGTTTTGTGTATAAAGATTCTTTCAGTTATTAAGACTTCTCTGAGTGTGGAAGAAGTAAAGTTGGGGGTTTTACAAAAGGTAATGAAGGCAAAGCTGTAGGAATTGACAGACAAGCTGGAGTTGGGTTTGCTTTTGTCTGTGAGAAAATGAGAGATAATTACAGCTATAGCTCGGCAATTACACTTGGTAGAACTGCCATTAGACTCTTTGGAAATACCTGGAACTCAATTTCAAATGAGGCACTTTGAACATGAGAAGGAATTGAAACAGTTTGAATTATGATGAAAAGTAGAAATAAAAGAAAAGGAAATGAAGAAGAAAGAGAGGAAAGGACAGAAGAAAAGCAGAGAGTTTTAACTTAAAATGTTCGCAATTAGAGAGGAAAGTTGACATAGAGGGCGGTGATGAAGGTAGCAGGTCGGCAGGATGAGGAGGATAGTGAGGTTGAGCAACCCTATTGTAACCAATGGCCTCATGGGGTTCTGTTTAAATACATCCAGGCATTATCTACATTTGATGAGAAGGATGGGGAAGCCTTCTGAATTTCATTTGAGAAAGTGGCTAAACAAATGCAGTGCCCAGTGACCATGTGGATTTAGTTGATCCAAACAACGCTGATAGGTATTTGCATCCCCATCGGAGGAGGTATCTGGCCAGTATGAGGTAGTGAAGAAAGCCATCGGAAATCCATATGAGATTGGGCCAGAAGCCAATACACAGCATCTAAAAAAGGGTCCCTGGTTAAACGCACATTGAGTTTGAAAGGATCAAACAAAGTCACTTTGAAAGGTGGGTAAGGGTATTAAAAACAGAACAAACCTATGGCACTCTTAGAAAGATTCTTATTTTGGAGTAGTTCAGCAATTCACTTCCTGCAGTCGTGAGAACTCGTGTAGAAGAGCAGAAAGGAACAATGGCAAGATTAGAAGCTGCAATGGCTGATGATGATAATTGAGTTGAGAAATCAAAGTTTGGTATCTGTGAGAGATTGAGAAGAATGTGCGAGATCTTTTTAAAACATATACCTGTGAGACTAAGGTTTACTGGCATAGGCCAGGAGTAGCAGGTAAAGAGGTTAGAGCATTAAGATGTACAGAAGTTTGTAATCCTTTTATGCTGAGACATGAGGAGCTATGCCATTCAGAGGGACTATTGGAGAGATGAGAAGTACTCCATTATGTAACGTGTGGTTGGAGTGTCCAGTGGAAACATCAACAGAATTATTCTACAATGGGGAAGGGGGCCTTGAGCTTGGTGTTGGCGTTACAACATTTCAGCATTTAAATTGCGAATAACATACATGAGACAAATCGTTTTCACTGATCGTGACCCCTTAAAGTTTTTGGAGACGTTTAGGGAAAGAAATACCAGTCTGTTTCGATTGAGCTTATTATTGCTGCCATTCAGTTTGAAATTATACAGGTGACAGGGCGAGAAAACCGAAGTTTTGTCACGTTGTGGAGCCTTGGATGAAGAAAGACAAAGGCATTTTGTGGCAGGAGTAAAATGACTGAAATCGAAACTAGTTGTCAACATTTGTATGCTCAGAGTCAATGTAAAGTATATGCATTTCAGTCTGCTAATAGAGGACGATTAGGAGGTGTAAAATGAATCACCTTTGTATATTGAGGGATGATTCTATTAAAGATGGAGTTGTGAGAATGCTATCACTGTAAAAAGCTTATTTTCTCTTGGGTTTTTTTTGAAGAGAGGTTTTCAAGGCAGAGGTGCAGAACTGCTGTCTGAAAACAGTTTAAGTAAATAACTGATATTTTAGGTTTCATTAAAACGGTGGTAAAAATGGAAGGGAAGTGGCCAGCTCTCCCAGACCAGGGTGTCTCATTTTGTTTTTAGCTGAAGAATTCAGAAGCTGCTGGGGATCCCAAATGGGTTGGAAGTTTCAATACATGATCCCCAGCTGCTTTTCTCTGCGATCTCTGTTGATGTTGTTTTCTCCTGGATTGGAAAACTGCTGGAAGGATCTGTATTTGAATATATCTTTGTGCCACGCGTTGTAAACCAAGAAGGTACAGTATCTATTGTTTATGTAAATGTTCCAACATATAAGCTATCCCAAAATGTTCTTTTCTTTGATTGTATTTTAACTGAAACATTTGAATAGATTATATTTTGCTTAATGTCGAGTGGTTTGACCAGTCACAACATATCTGGAATGCACACTTCACATCGATGTTCAAAATAAGGAAAGGTTTGCGTTTAAACGGCCTTCTTAAAATATTTTGCGGGGAGCTATCTGGTCCACAACGTTTGTACCAAGGGGTTTCTGACTGGCTCCTGTAATTGAAAATTTTGTGGAGGTGCTGGGGATGGTTTGCTGGAGGTTGTGCTGTGAGCTGCCTCAGACATTCAGGGAGACCTGAGGATTTGGTGACCCAACTCTGGATGGAGCATGGAGACTGTATATACAGCATCTGGGTCTGCAACATGAATACCAAATGGAGCAGAGGCTGCAGAGAGGGGAAGCTCTGAAACCACAGAGTGAGTGTGTGTGAGGAAGGGGATCTGCTGTATCCAAATCGGGTCTTCCAGGAACAGCTTCTCAAGCTCCACTTAACCCAGGAGCAGAGTGTGAGGGGCCCTGATTTTACATAGAGCGGTGTCACCTCTTTCAACACGACCTGCAGCTTCACACCAGGGGGAGGATGGTGCTGCCATTGGCTGTTAGGGTCTCAGTTTCGTTCAGCTTCTATGATCCATAACTTTCCAGGCAGCACTAGGTGACATATCCATCATTTCCCAGTATCTCAACATCAATGTCACCATTCGGTGATGGAGGATATATATGGTGTATGAGATAAATAGATTGTTTCTCCCACAGCAGGGAGCTGCTGCCTATTTCCAGTATAGTGGGATTCCCGATGGTGTACATGGCATCTGCAGAGTACCCATGTCAATAGAGAGAGGTAGAAGAACCGAAGGAGCTCACTCTCTCTATTCATGTTACAGTGTGCCCATCACAGTATATCGTATTGGTGAATACATCCCATGGTCCTGGCAGCAGTCACAGCCTCTTCATTCAGAAGCATTCAGCCATTCCCATCATCATCGGGTCTCCACGTAGAAAGAAATGAATATATCTTGGATAAAGGCTGTCCCCTTGATGCACGTTTCAAAACATTATCCCCACCACCAATCAACCACATCAAAGTATTCCATGTGTACAGAGAGCAATGGGGTCACTTGGAGTGTCTGGGAGCAGACGATCAGGGATGGAGCAAAACCTCCCATGTCTGAACGGGTCTGCGGGAAACCCCCAGTACACAGTATCATTAATCCCTGTAATCCCTCTCCACTTCAGTATCATATTTCCTTCCATTATTCCTGTATATGGAATGACAGGTTATATCATGTTAAAATCCACCTGCCAAACTATTATCTATTGCCTTTACCTCTCTGAATCTATTTGCAGACTCTCCACCCTCTCTTGATAATTTAATCTCTTGCTTACCACAGCGACATCACCAAACTCAGCATCTGTATATCCTCCTGATCCATCCTCCTGCTCATTAATATAGATTGTAAATAGTTGAGAACCCAGCGCTGGTCACTGTGTGACTCCACTGGTTACATTCCCTCTAACTGATTGAGACTGATTTATCCTGAGTGCCTGCTCCTGTATGATGCCCAGTCCTTCCCCATTCCTGTGCAACACAGAAAGGGTTGAATAAGAACAAGGAGCATCTGTGAGGAAACCAACCCCTCGATGAGGCTGATGTCAACGCGGCCTCTGTTCCACTTTCCTGCCATCTCTCCACCCTAAAACTCTTGTCTCTTGTTGTAGATTGCGCCACATGAAAAAAAATCCACTCCACAACTACACTTTCAATTACTTTTAGCATTTTACAGACGTCAATGAGATCGTCTTTCATTCTGATAAACTCGAGAGTATAGGCCTAAACTGCTCAATTTCTCTTCATAAGACATTCACTTCAAATATGGAATCAATCAAATGAAGCTCTTCTGAATTGCCTCCAATGGAAATACTTCATTCTGCAGGACACCCAAACTGTACTCCAGTTGCAGCCTCGCTAATGCCTTGCATAGCTACACCAACACTCCCTACCTTTCTACTCTATCCTTTCATGAATAAACACTGAAATTATGCTTGCATTCCTCATTACTTCAAATACCTGCAGGCAGATTTTCTGTGATATAAAAGCAGACACCCAGATCGCTCTGCACCTAAGCACTTTTGCTGTCAAGGATGCACACTGTCAAGGACCTTTTGGGAACAATGACCACAATGTATTGGTTTTCTTTTATGCTGTTTGAGTACATGACAGTTTTTGTTTTATTTGAAGTAACCGTTATAAATCTGAGTCATGCCAGCCATGAAGGTGTGAGGAGAAAGTGGGGACTACAGATGCTGGAGATCAGAGTCGAAGAGTGTGGTGCTGGAAAAGCACAGTTAGGCAGCATACTAAGAGTAGATAAATCAATGTTTCGGCCATAAGCCCTTCATCAGGAATGAAGCTTCTGGGCCAAGGGGGCTGAGAGAAAAATGGGAAGGGGGTGAGGCAGGGTGGAGACAGCTGGGATTGCGATAGATAGATGAAGGTGGGGTTGAAAGTGATAGGTGACGAAGGGAGACAGAATGCCTCATCTACTGCATCCATTAAACCCAATGTGGTCTTCTCTACATTGGTGATGCAGGAGGTCAACTTGTGGATCATTTCAGAGAATATCTCTAGGACAGCCACATTGAATAAATCCATCATCTTGTGGCTGAGCACTTTAACTCCCCTTCCCACTCTGCCAAGGACATGAGGATCCTGCGCCTGCTCCATCGCCAAATCCAAGCCACCAGAAGCCTGGAGGAAGAAAGCCTCCTCTTCTGCCTTGGGACCCTCCAACCACAGGGGATCATAGTGGATTTACCCATTTCCCCATTTCCCCTAATCCCACCTCATCCTACTCCAAACTTCCAAATCAGCAACGCCGTTTTGAACATTCCTATGTGTCCACCTTCCTCCCTATCAGTCTGTTCCACCCTCTTTCCTCTCTGACTATCACTTCCAACCCCACTTTCATCTACCTATTAGATGAAAGGAGGCAGCTTAGAAAAATGCCAAGCTTTGCCGTAAGCCAGTGGATTCAGAGAAATGTAGGACCCAGCAAAGGATGACCAAGAAACTGAGAATAAAATCAGCAAGAGAAAAAGCGTGCAAATGAAAGAAAAACATAAAGACTGCTAAAAAGCGTCTATCGATGTATGAAAAAAATAAAAACAAGGTCAAATGTGGAACAGTTGGTGTGCGTTCAGGATAATTTATTGCAAAGAACAGAGAAATCGCTGGGAAAAGAAACAGTTTCTTTGTGTCTATCTTCATGGAAGAATGTCCAGAAATTCTCCCAGAAATACCAAGTGGCCATGGGACTTGTGTAAGTAAAGTCTAAGACCATTCTTATCAGTGTTGGGGTTATCTTTGCAACAAAAGCTGGATTGAGTATATATAAATCTGACAGACTTGATGTACTTCATACAAGAATTTCAGAGGAAGCAGCAATAGACATGTTGATTGCATCGAGGATTTCCACTTTATTTTCCGACACATTCCCGAAAGGCGTTTAGCCAACTGGATAAGGTAAAGGTTATAAATATTGTCCAATAGTTTAAGAAAGGATGGATTTGGAGAATGGTAAACTACAGACCAGTTATCGTGTCATCCGCAGTCGGGTATGTCTTGGACTCGATTACAAAGAACATGCTACTAGATATTTAGAAGTTAATAACATAACTGGGGAGTGTGAGAATGTACCGATGGAAAGAAAACCAGAAGTGTCAAACATTATTTGGAGTGGTTTGAAGATGATTCTTGTGGACGTAGGCAATGATGAACCATTGGATAACGTATAGTTGGATATTTATGAGCTTTTTTAAAAGAACTCACACACCAAGTTCATACGAAAAATTAAAGGGAGAGGTATTGGGAAGAACATATGCAAATGGGAAAGTAAAAATTAGGTTTATATTCATGTGAATGTAATTGGAAGATAGAGGATGTCGTGCACCAGTCACATCGAGTGTTGGTGAGACTAAACGTAGAATATTATGTATCGTTCGGAGTCCCAATCTAAGAAAGGATATACTGACTACAGAGGAACTGCAAAAGGTATTATCAAGATTAATCCGTAAAATGGCAAGATTGCCTGATGGGGAACCTCAGCCTGTAATCTCGAGTTTCAAAACAAGAGAGTAGATTGTGGTGAATCTTAGAAACATCGAAAGGACTGAATAACAGAGGGACATGGAGAAGTACAAGTCGGCGAGATAAGGGAGAATCCCACGATATTCCACACGGACAAGTAGAACAGAATAACCACCAAACAGTTAGTGTCCATTAGAAACCAAGTGACAATCTGTGTGTCAAGCTGGAGAACATTGCTGGATTATTACATGTTACCTTCACAACTATTTTACTTGGAAGAAGGAGCATGCAGGTACAGAATTCAAGAAGATGGACTGGGAAGCTCTTGAACAGATTGATGTAAAACATGAGAAAGGATTTGAGGCTATGTTCTATATAAATTTTGACCAATCTCCATGCTTGAATGAGTTGTATCACAGGCGGCTGTTGGGGTGAAGGGAGGAAAGACCCTGACTGAATATTTTAATTGGAATCTGACCACCGGGGAGGTGCCAGAGAACTGGAGAACTGCTAATACGATTCCACTTCACAGTAAGGGTGGGAGAGATACACCAGGTGACTATCGACGAGTGAGTATTAGATCACTGTGAAGGAAACTACTGGATAAAATAGGGAAGGATATAATTGAACTCGAATCAGAGTCACAAGGTTTGATCAGAGATAATTATCATGGCTTTATCAGAAGGAAGTCACATCAAATGGATTTGATCGAATTCGTTTGAGGAGGTTGATTATTTAGTTTTGTAGGAAGGCCTCTGACAAATTTCCATCTGGGAAACTGAAAAATAAAGTAAAATCACACAATATGGTGGATAACTTGACAAGTAACAACGAAAATTGTCTTAGTGGCAGGAGGCAGAGGGTGGTGGGAGAAGGCTGTTTGTGTGACTGGAGACCAGTGTCCCCTGGTGTACCACAGGGATCAGTGCTGTGTACCTTATTGTTTGTGTTATTCATAACAAAATATACATGTGAATGTGGAGGGGGCTAGGTGGAGAGTAGGGGAGGTGTGATAAGTAAGTGTATGTTTGACATAAAGCTTGGCTGGGTGGTTAGCAGTGAGGAGGAAGGCCTTACGTTACAGGAAAATACAGATGGAATGGTCAGATGGGCAGATCAATGGCAGATGGAATGTAACACTGATAAATATGAGGTGATGCACTTTGGGAGAAGGAAAACAGGCAGGGAAGGACTCAATGAATGGCAGCACACTGGGAAGGTCAGATTGTGCTTCTCCACACATCCCTGAATGTGACTGGATAGGTTAATGCTTAAAAATGTGTTGCTGGAAAAGCGCAGCAGGTCAGGCAACATCAAAGGAGGGTGAGAATCGATGTTTCGGGCAGATTCCTGAAAAGACTTATGCCCGAAACGTTGATTCTGCTGCTCCTTTGATGCTGCCTGAGCTGCTGCGCTTTTCCAGCAACACATTTTTTAAGCTCTAATCTCCAGCATTTGCAGTCCTCACTTTCTCCTTGTGGATTATAAGAGCAATACAGGGCTTTGGTTCGGACAAAATGGAATACTGTATGTAGCTCCGGGAACCACATTCCAGGAAGGATGTGATTGTACTGGAGAGGGTGCAGAGGTGATTCACCAGGATGTTCCCTGGGATGGAGCATATCAGCTATGGAGAGAGCCTGGATAAGCTCGGGTTGTTTCCTTTGGATCAGAGAAAGCTGAGGAGTCAGTGATTCAGAAGGATAAGTTTATGAGGGACATGGACAGGATGGATAGACAGCAGCTGTTCCTTTTAGTCAGAGGGTCAAGAACAAAGGAGGGCACTTTTAAAGTGAAGAGTTTGAGGTTCAGAGATGATTTAAACAGTTTTTCACCTCGAGGTGTGGGGTTCTGGGATTACTTCCTGAGAGGGGAATGATAACCTCACAATCATAAAAAAGCACTTGGAGGAGTAATTGGAAGTGTCATAACGTTCCAGGCGATGGGCCTGGTGTTGGAAAGTGGGACTAGTACAGATCGTGCTGTATTTCCATCGGCACAGAGTCTGTGCCCCTGTCAGTGTATGGTGTGGAAGGTCAATTATTGAGCAGTTTACGGCAGGAATTGATGAGTTTCTGAAGAGTTATATTCATAAGGGTTGTAAGAGTGAACTGTAATAGCTTGGTAAACTACATCAATGTGAGAAATATGAGAAATCAAGTGCAGTTTCCTTACTGTTTGAAACCAGAGAATAGAGAATGGGAAACAGGGAAATGGCAGAACTATGAAGCCACTACTTCCGTTCTGTCTTCACAAAACTTTCTAACAATACAAGGAAAACCGAGTCTGGGGTGGGAAAATGATAGAGTACATGGAACAATAAACATAGTAAGGAAATGGTTTAGCAGAAATTATTGTGGCTGAAAGTAATGGTCATAGACAACACGAACATAGATTTATGAAATGGGAATTATGTTTGAGAAACAAACTGGGAGACAAATGAAAGAGAAGCAATGATGTAAAACATTATGATTTTTAGAAAAATGTTGGGAAAGCTCCAAGCTCAATTTGCAAAATCAAATCTGAGTGGATTGGGGTGAATATATGGACATGTTTCTAGAATGGGACAGCTGGCAGGAAACAGTGAATAGAAATAAACAGACTCATCAAGCAACAGCCTGACATTTGCTGAAAGGTATGATTCTCTGAGTATGACTATGTCCCAGACACCCCATTACCTTCCCCAGATATCTCCTGTCTCATCAGCAGGGCGGACACAGCAGAAGTGGCGGCACAGTGGGAGACAGTTGGAAGGGCATTGCCCTTGGAGTCCTCAACAGTGACTTTGTATCCCATGAAGTCTCATGGCATTAGTTTGCACATGGGAAAGGAAACTTCCTGCTGATTACCATGTACCAGCCTCTCTCAACTAATGAATCAGTACTCTTACATGCTGACCAACACTTGGAGGAAGCACTGAGGGTAGCACGTACGCAAGGTGTACTCTGGGTGGGGGATTTCAATGTTCACCACCAACAGTATCTCAGCTACAGCATTACTGATCGAGCTGGCCAGGTCCTAAAGGATATAACTGGGTGCAGGTGATGAAGGAACCAACAAGAGTAAAATACATACTTGACCACAGCCTTACTAATCTGCCAGTTGCAGAAGTATCTGTACATGACAGTATCGGTAAGAGTGACCACCGCATAGTCATTGTGGAGACAAAGTCACACCTGCATATTGAGAATAACCTCCACCATTTTGGGTGGTACTATCACGGTGCTTAATAGGGCAGACTTCGAACAGATCTAGCAGCTCAAATCTGGATGTTCATTAGGTGCTGTGGGTCATCAATAGCAGTGGAATTGTACTCCGGCATAACCTCATGGACTGGCATATCCCCCTCGCAACAATTGCCATCAATCGAGAGGATCAACCTTGGTTCAGTGGAGTATGCAGGATGGCAGGAGCTGCACCAGCCATACCTGATAATGGGGTGTCAGCCTGCTGAAGTCACCAATCAGGATTACTTGTGCGCCAAAGGGCATAAGCAGTAAGTGATAGACAGAGCTAAGTGATCTCACAAGCAACGGTTCAGATCTAAGCTCTGCAGTCCTTCCACATCTTGTCGAGAAACGTTGGGGACAATGAAACAATTCACTGGAGGAAGAGATTCCACAAATAACCCCTTCCTCCATGATGGCAGAGCCCAGCACCTCAGTGTATAAGATAAGGCTGATGCATTCGCAACAACCTTCAGTCAGAAGTGCTGAGTGGATGATCCATCTCAGCCTCCTCCAGTGGTCCTCAGCAACTCAGTTACCAGTCATCAACCAATTCGATTCAGTCCACGCGATATCCAGAAACGGTCTGAGATACTGGATACTCCAAAGGATCCATACTCTCACAACATTCTGGCAATAAAAATGAAAATTTGTGCTCCATAACTTGCCACTCCCCTAGCCAAACTGTTTCAATACAGTTACAACAATGGCTTTTCCTCATTATGTGGAAAATTACCCCAAGTATCTCCTGTATATAAAAAGGAGAACAAATCCAATCCGGCCAAATACCACTTCATCGGTCCACTCTCGATCTTCAGTGAAGTGGTGGAAGGTCTCTGTGCTTTTAAGCAGCAACCTGCTCAGCAATACCCTGGTCAATGTCGCCCAGTTTGGGCTCCACCAGGGCCACTCAGCTCCTGACCCCATTACCGTGGTTCAAACATGAACAAAAGAGCTGAATTCCAGAGGTAGGGTGAGAGCGATAGCCCTTTAAATCAACGCTGCATTCGACCAAGTGTGGTATCAAGGGGCCTTTGCAACACTGGAATCAATGGGTATCAGAGGCCAAATCCCTGCTGGCTAGGTTCATACCTGACACGTGGGAAGATGGTCATGGTTGATGAAGGTCAGTCAACTCAGCTCCAAGTCTGTCGGAGTCCCTCGAGCAGTGACCGAAAACTTCCTCAGGGCTGCTTCATCAATGACCTTCCTTCGATTTTAATGTCAGAAGTGGGGATGTTCGCCAATGATTGTACAACGTTCTGCAACATTTGTGGCTCCTCAGATACTGAAACAGTCCATGTTCAAATGCGACAAGATCTGAAAAGTTTCCAGGCTGACAAGTGGCAAGTAATATTCAGGCCACATGAATGCCAGACCGTGACCATCACCAATAAAATACAATCTAACCTGCCCCTTGGCATTCAATGGTGTTACTATCACTGAATCCCCAGTATCAGATTCCTGGTGGGTAATCATTGCTCAGAAACTCACTGGTCTCGCCACATGAACACCGTAACTATAAGAGCAGGTACGAAGCTAGGAATACTGCGGCGAGTACTCACATCCTGACTTCCAAAAGTCTGTCCATCGTCTACAATGCATAAGTCAGAAGTGTAATAGGAGACTGCCAATTTGCCTAGATGAGTGCAGCCCCAACAACACTCAAGAACCTTTATAACATCCAGGACAAAGCAGCCAATGTGACTGTCCCTTCATCGACAAGGCTCCGCCATCAAAGCTCAGCAGCAGCAGCAGTGTTTGACTATCTCCATGCTGCAATGAAATGCTTCAACGAAGATCCTCAGAGAACATCTTCCCAACTCACGATAATGTCTATCTAGAAGGACAAGGGCTGCAGATGTATGGGAATACCATCATCTTCAGGTTCCCTCCAAGCCATACACCATCCTGACTTGGAAATTTATCACCACTCCTTCACAGTCACTGGGTCAGAATCCTGGGATTCCCTCCCTAATGGCATTGGAGGTCAACCACAGCAGGTGGACTGCAGCGGTTCAACAAGGCAGCTCACCAGCACCTTCTCAAGGGCAACTAGGGACGGGCAATAAATGCTGGCCCAGCCAGTGACACCCAGATTCATGAAATAAATAAATAGAAATTAACAGAGGAAGTTTGCTGAGGTGTCGCAGGGATCGGTGCTTGGGGCCCAGCTGTTCACAATGCCCTTTAAACATTTGGTTGCTGGAATCAGATACAATATATCCCAGCCTGCTGACAGCACTAATGGGTGTGGGGTTGTGAGTGGGCGAGGAGGTAAAAGAAAAGCACCGAGAAGACTAAGACAATTGGAGTGAATGGGTAAATACGTGACAGATGGAGAACAACGTGGATAGAGGTGACGGTGTGCCCTTTGGTGGAAACGATAAATTGGCAGCCTACCATTTGAAAGGGATTGGTTGAAACATGTTGATCTACAAAGGGACGTATGCTCCTTTTTGTTGTTTCCTTCTGCATAAACCTCTGAGGCACCTGCAGCTCAGTGAGTTCTGTAACCAGAAGTCAATACTGGGCATGGCATTGGCAAACTGACCAGTGTATACAGACCCACCAAGTGGGGAACTGTAACACTGAAAAGGATCTGCATCTCCCTGTACACCAGTCGCTGAAAGCAGTACTGCAGAAACAGAAAGCAGTGAGGAAGATAAATGGTGAGTGGACCTTCATTTCAGGGGGATGTGAGTCCAGGAGAAAAGGTGTCTTACTGCAGCTGTGCATGGCCTTGGTGAGACATAATCTCAAACATTGTTCTGTATTGTGTGCAGTTTTGGTCTCCTTACCTAATAAAGGACAAACCTGACATTGATGGAGAGCAGTGAGGGATGACCAGACTGATCTCTGGGGTGACGGGCATGTTGTGGGATCAGAGTTTGGGGTCACTGGGCCAGTATTCCATGGGGTTTAGGAAAATGAGTGGAGATCTCAGTGAAATATACAAAACTCTGACAGGGTGAGACAGATTGGAAGCAGGGATGATAATTCCCCTGGCTGGGACTTGTAAGACAAGGGGCCACAGTATTAGGTACAGGCAGTCACTCTGCATTGAAATGATAATAAATGTCTGCTCTCACTGACTGGGGAACCTGGGGAATTCGCTCGCACCTGGAAACCGAGACACTGCTTATAAATAAGGATTTAGAGACAGTAAAGGGATGGTGGGAGAGCAGGAGTACAGTGTGGAAATGAAGAGCCAAGCATTTTTCTATTGAATTGGATAGCAAACTCGATGGACCAAACGTACTACTGCACCGCCTATTTTATAGCTTCCCAAGTTTACTCACATTAATGGATATGTATATCGTGTGGGGTAAGTGCATTGAGGAGATATTTTCCATGAACTAGAATGAGGAGGCTAAATGTGTTTTCCATTCCCGATGTTTCTGTGCAGTCTGTGGGAAAGCTCTGTAAATGCTGTCACAAGGATGTTTGGAAGGAGGTTTCTGCAGGGTCGACAGGACTGTGTTCCCATTCCCTTTTCCAACACTGATGCAGAGGCACGGTGTTCTGTCCGGTTTCATTCTTTCAGACCTCGGAGTAGTTTGATACAAATGAGTGCCCTTGCTTGGCGATTTCAGAGACCATCGAAAGGTTTATCACATGTCAGGGTCTTTGGAGTCACTTTTAGGCCAGCCCAGGATACCATGGGAGATTCACTTCCTAAACGTACATTGGAGAAGGAAATTCTGTTTACAATCGATATTGGCTTCAAGGGCACTGTTACTGACCCCAGATTTGAGATCTCGATATTTTATTAATTGTTTTTAACTTCCACCCACTGCCAGAGCATTAGCCTGGTCTGGATTATTAATCCAGTGACATTTCCACAACAGCACCATCTCCACATGGGGACCTATCGGAAACCATACTGAGAAGGTTCTTTCTGTGCTGCTTGAAAGCTCTGTCAAAAAGAACTCCCACCAATTTGAGTGTCATGGTGGGACTGAGGAGATGGTAATTGGTCAGATTGTAATTATTCCCGTTTTAGGGGACGGGACAAAGGGGAGTAATTTTCCACATTGCCAGGGAGATGTCAGAGTTGGATCAGGAATGAAACAGCTTCTCCAGGGACACGGCTTGTTGTGCAGCACAAGTCTTCAGTTTTGTTGCAGGAATGGTGTCAGGGTCCATTGTCTGTGTTGTATCTACTGTGTTCACCTGTTTCTTCATGTCACGTGAAGTGAATCAAATTGGTTGAAGACTGGTATCTGTGATTTTGTGGGCATCATAAAGAGGGTGAGGTGTGTCATCGACTCAACAGAAGATGGTGCAGATAAAGCATCTTTCTCTTTTACACTGATGTGCAGGTCTGTTCCATTATTTCGGATGGGAATGTTTGTGGAACCCCCTCCTCCAGTCATTTGTTTAATCGTCCATCATCATTTATAACTGAATGTGACAGGACTGCAAGTCTTCGATCAGATCTGTTGGTCAAGACCGGTAGCTTTAACGAGTTAGCATCAGGTTAAAATTCATGTGATTCTGACTCTGACATATTCACCCACACTCCTCACTGAGCCATAGATGGTGTTGATGGTAATGACAGACTGAAGTGTTTCCCTGGTAAAAAGTTGCAGGTTGTGTTTAATGCAGGTCTGCTTCTCCTGCTGCTGTGGTCTACAGCACTACGTGAATACGCAGTTTCGAGCTGCAATATCTGCAATGCAATTCTGCTGTCTGTTCCACAAATCTCACTGAGACCCATTCAACCATCAGCCCTGCACTCAGTGACCTAACCTGGTTTCTGATGTGGAAATACTTCCATTTTCATACTCTCATCCTGCTGAGGGTCTCTCTCCCCGGGTCTTGCCTCCAACCTGACACATTCCGCAAAAGCATTTAACTGATCTTAATGCAAATGTTTAAGTCACCTGAATCTTTTTCCTTGAGAAATACCATCTTCTGTGTTTCAAGTCAATGTTTTTCCTCTGTTTCTTTCCCTGATCATGATTAAGAGATTTGCAGTGTCAGTGATGCCTGCGTTATGTAGTTTCAGAGCTAATGAATTCTCTGGATTCCCAATCATCTTCACCACATTGTATATTTTCTCTTTTGGTTTGATGCATTATCACTCATGGCTGCCTTGTCCTCCCATGAGTATGTTTCAAGTTCTTGGGGTTGCATTTCTGGTATTATCTTTCGAATTATCCCCAGAACCTCCTCCCATTGCTGCGCCATGGTCTTTCCTGCTCAGCTCCCCTTCCAATTAACACTGGCCAGCTACGCCCGTATGTCTTTGTAGTTATATTGCTTAATTTTAACCACATTACATCTTGAAGAGAGCGCTAGATATAAACTGAAAGAAGGAGTTTTGGGAGATGGAACACGAAGAATAATTGGTGGATTTCTTTCCTAAATACAACGGGAGAACGAGAGAGAGGATATAGATATGGAGATGTGGAAAATGAGGCAACCACATTATCGAAAGAATTAGGTGAACATCCCCAATGTTTTGGCAATGCCTGTGTGCTGTGGTCCTTTGTACAGTGCATGTACAACAGAGTAATATGTTCAAATACTGAGTCTGATGCCAGAATATTTATCTCCAATAATATGACAGACACTAGTTTTGGAAAGAACCCAGCAGGCCAACATATTGAAGTCCCAGTAGAAAGGGGATTAACTGAAATAAGTTGGGACACCAGAATCAAGCATTTGGAGCACACATCCTGGTAAGAATGAGAGATTAGAGTTGGGAATCCCAGAAAAGGAGGGAACGTTGAGAGGATCAAAACATGTTTTAATGTTTTATCAATTTTATACATCATATGCATCATTTTTCGTTAACTGTGTCTCCGTTGTTCATTTACAATGTGTTGCACACATATGAAAAATGCGACTTATCTGCACACACACATTGATTAAACAGTGTATATAAAATCATTTTTCCACCATTGAAACTGTCCTGTTGTTGTGTTACGAGGATACATGAACACCAACTAGCCACCAAAAGACATGACCCATTATCACTACGTTCCGTACATACAGACAAAGAAGGGCACCACTTTGACTGGGACAATGCACACACACATACTAAGACACTCAAGGACCTTCTTAGAGGAATGGTATTCTAACCAGAAGTCCATCAATAAACGCATCAATTTAGATCCTGTCTACATTCTCTTGTTAAAATAACCGGAAATGACATCACCCATTTTAAGAAACCAAGACCTATAAATAGAGAGGTGGGACATACCACCAGAGCTTCAGCAGATACTCTCACTGATGATGTCACCTCGTCATGGTGACGAAACGTCTGAAAACATACCTTCAAGCTCAGCGAGCTAACTTGCACACATACGAATTGTTAATTTTTGTTTATTAGTGGAATTTAGGAGTTCTCTGTCGCTCACATTTTGACAGATTATGATGTGAGGTGAGCTTTTCTGGGTGTGTGGTTTTAATTAACAGAGGGGTTCGATATTGATGTCATAACAATTTTGGGGCCTTGCCATGTGGACGGACTTGAACAGATTTGAGATACAACGGGTCCCAGCAAATTCCAACTCATTGCAATTAGCGACTTTGATCTTCAAATAAAACCAGTGGGAAAATTCGTTTAATTTTGTTACTTGTGGTTGGTTAAATGAAAAGTGAGGGAAATAGCTTTTAACATTATTAAAGAGGTTCCCAAATTTTCCAAGGAAGTTTAGAAAGACAGAAGGAGGACATTTTTTTGAATTAGCAAATAGGTTGGAATTGGGTTTAACCAGGGAGAAAAGGGAAGCTGAAATTGTAATGGAGTTGGTTAAGCACTTTGATGTATCAGAGAAACAGGCAACTGCAGTAGAGTTATAAAAAACATAAATTGCAAATGTGGCAACTGGAGTTAGAAGATAAATAAAGGGACGGAAACAGAGAGAGACGAAAGAGAAAGACAGGAAAAAGAAAGAGAGAGGGGATTTGAAATTCAGAAGTTGGGAATTAGAGAAGAAATTTAAATTAACAGGATGGAAATGAAGGGAGAATGTAGGGATGTATACAACTAGGTTAGTAACTTGCCATATCTCGGTGAGAAAGTTGTCAAACCCTTTTTTATTTCATTTGAAAAAATGGCTTGGCAGATGACGTGTCCAGTGAACTTGTGGGTAATGCTAGTTCAGACTAAGCTGGTGGGCCCAGCTGGTGAGGTATGTGCAGCGCTGTCAGATGAGGGATCAAGAGATTATCAAGATGTTAAATTGGCTATTTTTATTGGTTATGAATTGGTACTAGAAGCATATAGACAGAAGTTCAGAAAAAATAGAGACGGAACCAGGTCAGACTTATATTGTGTTTGAAAGAATTAACCACAGTCATTTTGACAGGTGGGTGCTGGCCTTAAAAATGGATAAGACCTGTGAGGTTTGAAGGGAGATTAATCTGCTGGAGAAGTTAAAAGACTTACTTCCAGAGATAGTAGGAATTCATGTGAATGAATAGAAACTTCAAGAAGTGAGAAGCGCGGCAGAAATGGCAGATAAATATGCATTGTGGCATGTGATGAAATTTAGCTTCTGGCAGGAATTTCATCCTGTGAGGGATAGAAATTGGGAGAAGGGGCGATCACACATTACAAAGCGAACAGTAGTTCACAATAGTTTACCACAGGTGAAGAAAGAAGCCCAAGGGGGTTGAAAGGTGGTGAAGGGCCTCAGGTGTTCTCACTATAAGGGAGTGGAACACATAAAATTACAGTGTTGGTGGTTTAAGAAGGACTCAGGGAAAAAGTTGTTTTCACTGCAGTAAGCTGGGACACACCATGCTGGGCGTTAAAGGAAGACACTTTGGGGAAAATGTGGTAGAAGAGGCTAAGCCCAGTGGCATTAGCGACACTGGTAAAGGAGACCCCAAGTGGAGCCGAGGAGCTGCAGGAAATTGCACATCCTCGGCAAGGACTGGGTATGGAGTCAATACCTGATCTCTCTAAAGAATTCGCCTCTGAAGATAAAGTTTACTCAGAAAGAACAGGGCGGAGAAGGACAAGAAGTTATAATTTTGTGAGATATGGGATCTGCTCAGTCTGTAATAGTTGAAAAGTGAGACGCCAGAAAAGCACAACAGATCAGGCAGCGTCTGAACAGCAGAACAATCGAATATCAGGCAGAAACCCATCGTCAGGAACATGGCGGGAGGACAAGGGGGCTGAAAGATAAATACGAATAAATAGATAATAGCTGGGCTGGTGGTAGGGTCACTGGGAAGGTGGAAATGATAGTGATATGTCGGAGGGAAAGGTGGAGTCGATATGTGGGAAGGAAGATGGCTATTTAGGGCAGTCCAAGAGGGCAGTGCTAGATTGAACGGTTGGATCTGGGAGAGGTTGGTGGAGGGGAGATTTGGAATTTGGTGAAGTCAACGTTGATGCTATACAGTTTGAGGGTTCCAGCTGTCCTACCACCGATAGGAGTCCTATCACCCTCCTGTTTGACCTATCACCATCACACCCCACTTGCATTTACCTATCGCCTTGCAAGCTCCCTTCCACCCAGCTCCACCCCCATTCTCCCATTTATTTCTCAACCTCCTTCCCCCTCCCTTCCCTCCCCCTTTCCTGATGAGGGATTTATGCCTGAAACGTCAATGCTCCTGCCCCTCAGATGCTGCCGAAGTGCTGTGCATTTCCAGCCCCACACTTTTTAACTCCCATCTCCAGCATCTGCAGCCCTCACTTTCTCTCATCCTCTAATAGGAAGAGATGAAAGATTTTTTCACACTTTCTGGCATGTTAATCAAGAGCGTGTTAATTTGTGGAATGGGGACATAAATTAAGCATTCCCTTGTGTAACATCTGGATGGAATGCCAAATCAAGATTAGGGAAGTAACAGTGACAGTGAGTAACAGAGTGTCAGTTCCAGGAACACAGTTTGTTCTTGGGAACGATTTAGCAGGAGGCGAGGTGGGATAGGCACCCCTTGTGGTGGAGAAGCCAAAGGAAGACTCGGGAATTGGTGAGTTAAAAGAAAATTACCCAGGATTCTTTCCAGACTGTGTAGTAACAAGATCCCACTGTCATAAGTTACAGCAGGAATGAAAAACGAACGAAAAAGACAAATGAATTGACGCTCAGTGACCTGACCCCCTGTTTGATGTCACGGTGCAGGAAAAACCTGAACAGGCAGAGGATCAGGCAGGGGGGTTTAGTCCAGAAAGGCTAATGGACTTACAACAGATATATACACACACATTCACACACACATACACATGCACACACACAGAAAAGGAATCAGAATATATTGTCGAACGTTGTTAAGATTACTTACAGTGTGGAAACAGGCCCTTCGGCCCAACAAGCCCACACCGACCCGCCGAAGCACAACCCACCCATTCCCCCACACCCACCCCTTTTACCTAACACTACAGGCAATTTAGCATGGCCAAATCACCTGAACCTGCACATCTTTGGACTGTGGGAGGAAACCGGAGCACCCAGAGGAAACCCACGCAGACACGGGGAGAACGTGCAAACTCCGCACAGTCAGCCACCCGAGTCAGGAATTGAACGCAGGTCTCTGGCGCTGTGAGGCAGCAGTGCTAACCACTGTGCCACCATGCCGCCCACTTAAAGATAGAATCATAAAATTAAAATGGAGACCCCGATAGGTTACTGCAGAAGGGAAATGGGCCGAAGTGCACCAGATTGTGTTCGCAGTAACGTGCAGTGCAACGGGCAGCTCATAAACTAACTGCATGGGGTCACCGAGGTGTACAGAAGACTCAGGCTAAGGTACGGAAGCATTTCTAGAGGCCTGGAATGCACAAGGACGCTGTTAATGTTTGTTTTACGTGACATACATACCAAATGGTAGGTAAGTAACAGGCAGTAATAAAACCAGCACCTTTCTTGCCAATTCCTGCATTCGAAGAACCTTGCACGTGGGTTATGATTCATTGTGTCACTTCCCTTTCTAAAGTAAAAGTGGAAACCAATATTTGCTGACCATAATGGAAATGTCCACCAGATTTCCAGAGGCAATTCCATTATTGGTGTGTTAAGGCAAAAAGGGAGGTGGAGGAGTTGGTAGCTTCCTTTACTCGCTGTGGGCTGCCCAGAGAGATTCAGTCAGACCAAGGGTCTCATTTTACCGCTCAGCTGTTTAAGGAAGTCATGGATGGCTTAGGCATGCAGCAAATCAAATCAAAGGCATCCCATCCTGAATCCCAGGGAGCCTTGGAAAGTTAGCATCAGACATTGAGGACCATGTTAACAGCGTACTGTCAGGATTACCCGAATGGTTGGGATAAAGGTGTCACATTAAATTGTTTGCCATTAGAGATGCCCCAAATAAATCTACTCACTTTACTTCATTTGAGTTAATATTAGTACATGAAGTGAGCGGTCCTTTGAAAGTAATTAAGTATAAACTTACAGGACCGAAGTCGGATATCTCACACTTGGATTATGTAAGTGAGTTGAGGGAGAGATTGGATGGAGTAGGTGAGTTAGCTAAACAGCACCTGAAGGGGGCACAGTATAGATTGATGCAGGTGGCAGATAAAAATCTCTGAAACTTTGACGATTTCCCGTGGGGATGACATATCAGTATCGCCACCAGTGGTAGGAAATCCCTTCAAAGCCAGGTCTAGTGGCCCCTTTCAAATTAAAAAAAAGTGTGGAGTCAGTTAAACTACCTGGTAAAGATGCAGGAGATGACAAAAAAACTTTATGGAGTATTTCATATGGATGAATAATGCACCAGCCACATTTAAGACTCAAGAACAGAGGTGTGGCCATATGAACAAATTCTGCAGCTTATCTGTATGATGCAGTGATCTTTAGCAAATGATTGAAAGCTCACATGTTACAGTTAACAGAGCATGTTGAACGATTACAAGGAGCAAACTTGGGAATAAACTTAAAGAAACCATAATTCGTGAAGGCAGAGGTGACGTTCTTGGGACATTACATTGGACATGGAAGGTTGACCCCATGGAACATAAAAACGAAGGGCTTTGAGGAATTTCCACGACCATGCTCGAAGAAAGAGGTGCTTTGGTTTATGGAACTGAGTGGATTCTATTGAATGTTTGTTCAAAACCTCAGCAGTGTCTTGGCACCACTGATGGATTTACTGAAGAAGAACACAGAATTGTGGTGGACAGAACAATGTCAGGAGGCATTTGAGAAATTTCAAAGCAGGATTAATCACCACGCCAGTTTTAGCTACACCAAATATTCTGAAACCCTTTGAAAATTGTGTTTGATGCTCGGGATATAGGGTTCGGAGATGTATTGATACAGAAAGAGGATGATGGAATTGAATGGCTAATTGGCTACTTTCCGAATAATCTCAATATCCACCAGCAAAAAAAAACCAACAAAATCTCCATGATTGAACAAGAAGGATTATGTTCCACACTGGCCTGACAATATTTTAATTTTTATATGACAAACAAATTGTCAGAGATGTTTGTGGACAACGACAAATCTCTCGCATTTTTTGGAATATTTAAAGACCAGAATATCAGACTATTTAATTGGGGTCTTATCTTACTGACTTTAAACTCACAAAATGTACATGCTGTTGCTCCTACAATGCGATAGCAGATGGGTTTTCGCGGATTTAAAGGAAAGCAGTGTAGATAAGATTTGACTTATTCCAGTGTTGTATTGGTGTGCAGAATTACTATGAATGATATAACTGAGATTAATACTTTTGTATTTCATAAAATTGGGATTAAGAATTAGAGGAAAAGAAATGTAGCCATCTTTTCATTCTGCTGGTTCATTTTATTTTCTGAAGCAGGAAGATGTTATGAAGCCAAAAACATGTATGGGCACTTTAAGACAGATCGGGTTTTGTTGAATAGAAATTAACCCACATGTCACCATAAGATGAGGAATGGATTCCTGAGTTTTGGTTGCTGATTTGACAGCTATTCAAATGTAACCAAATACTTTAAATAACGCTCAGGACACCATATGCCAACAGAATTTGAATATTATTGTTTGGACACCTGGACAGCAATCAAATTATGAGAATTATTATATCATGGGGAGTATACAAACCCAGCATTTTGAACACTGGAGGGAGAGCTGCTGCCATCCAACATCAGAGTAACTGCTGTAGAGCAGGAGTGCTAACTGACCATCTCAAACACTCTCGATCAAAGACACATGTTCATGTCAAACCTATTTGCAATGAAAAAAAACGACCCAAGGAGATCATCAGCTGGAAGAGTGAACACAGCGGGGAAGATAGAGACTGTGTGGTCTTGAGATTGTAATGTTTCATATGTGGGTTGTTGGAACAGCATATTTTTACAGAGTTGGAGTCAGATAGTAAGTAGCTAAGAAAAGAGGGGCTTGCATTTGTGAATAGTTGTTGCTTCGTGTTCACTATTAAAGTTAAGAAACTAACTTGATAATTTTTGTTTAAGTGGTGGAATGTAGGAGATCGGTGTCACTCACATTTTAACAGATTACGAGGTGAGACTAGCTTTTCTGGGTGTTTGGTTTTAATTAACAGAGGGGTTCGAGTCCACCTTGTAAATGTCCATCCACGTTAGCCCCATTTCCCTGCAGTTGGCCAATATCCTTCCAGTCCTTTCCGATCCACATATTTATCCAAATGTTTTTGAAATGTTGTTAATGTGCCCCCCTCAACCATATCTGCTGGCAACTCATCCACGTACCAGCCCTCCGTATAAAGAAGTGGCCCTTCAGGTTCCCTTTTATTCCTTCCCCTCTAACCTTAAACTGATCCCCTCTAATCCTCGATTCTGTCCACCTTGGAAAAAGACTGAGAGCGTTAACCCTATCCATACCCCTCGTGATTTTATACAGCTCTATAAGGACTTCCTCAGTCTCCTACATGCTAAAGAAAAGGTCCTAGCTTGTCCACACTCTCCCGATAACTCAGACCATTGGGTCCTGGCAATGTCCTTGCAAATTTCTTATGCACTCTTTCCAATTTAACAACATCCTCCCCATAACAAGGTGACAAAGCTGAACACAATACTCCAAGTGCGGCCTTACCAAAGTCCTGTGTAACTGCAACAGAACGTCCCAACTTCTATACTCAATATCCTGCCTGATGAAGGCCAATGTGCCAAAAGCCTTCTTCACTGCACTGTGTCTCCACTCTTAGAGAACGGTGCACCTGAACGCCAAGTTCCCTCTGCCCACTACACCCTTGAATACCCTCCCATTCACCATGAAACTCCTACTTTGATCTGAATTTCCAAAATGCAAGACCTCACGCTTCTATATTAAATTCCATTTACCATTTCTCGGTCCATTTCCCACCTGATTAAGGTCCTGCTGCAATTTCTGATAAACTTTCTCACTGATCATGCTCCCAATTACTTTAGTGTCATCTGCAAACTTACTAATCATACCTTGTACATTCTCAACCAAATCATAGGTAACAAACAGCAATGGACCAAGCCTCTGGTCTGACAAACATCCTTCCACTCAACCCTCTGCTTCCTACCATCAACCCAACTGTGTATCCAATTGGCCAGTTCCCCCAGTATTCCACGAGATGAAACCTTCCTGAGCAGCCTGCCATGTGGAACCTTATCAAAGGCCTTACTGAAATCCATAGAGACTACGTCTATCACTCTGCCCTCATCAAACGTCCTGGTAACTTCATCAAAAGACTCAAAGAAATTTGGGAAGCATGATTTCCCACTCACAAGTCTATGCTGACTGCTCCAAATCAAACCCTGTGTAAGTAATGGGTGCAGACAATGGTATGCTGTCCTTCATTGTAAGATGATTCGAGTACATAAGTAAAGACATCTTCCGGCTGTTGTAGAGCCTTGCTGAGAGAGCATTTGTGGCATTCTGTACAAATTTGATGTCCTTTGTAAGGAATGATCTCCTTACCACAGACACGGGTGATGGTAACATGGGGATAGAGTGAACAAGCTGAGTGTTTAATCTGTAGTGCTGTGAGAGATGAAGAAATGGTGACGCTGAAACTCGAGGAGTGGCAGCGATCACTTATTTCCAAAAGAGACATTGACAGGGAGAGAAATTCCATACTTTACACAGGATTGATTGGTTTGATTTATTGTCACATGCACCTCAGTACAGGGAAACACTTTGTTTACGAGCAGTGGAGGAAGATCATAGTAAGCATGGCCAGACAGATCATAGGGTGGAAATAGACTTGGACAGAGTAAGGCACACGGGATACACTAAACAGGACATGCACTAGACAAGGTCAACATTAACAAGATCAGCATTATTTGAACTTAGAGAGTCCATTCATCAGTCTAACATGACTTTCCTAATAGTTTATATGGCTAAATTAACTTTCCCCATGTTATTGTGCAGTCGGGTTGTTCGCAATCCCCAACAGCAGCCACAATACCTTCCGTCTGAAACAGGTAGCAATTCCCAACAGTTTCCTCCCTACATAGAGAGCACCAGTCTATCTTCTTGGAGATGGAAGTTGTCTTCTTGAGACTTCGCACAAGACATATGGCTTCCCTGCTCACCACTAGAAAACCACGTTAAGTCCCACATGTGTATCATAAACAACGGAGCCAAGAGGAACAACGTGGAATAATCTCTCTGTGCAGCCTCTGCCCCACTTGGTCATCATGTTAGAGCATCAATTAGGAGACACTTAAGACTGCCGAGGCTGGAGATCAGAGTAGAGCATCAATTGCTGGAAAAGTACAGCAGGTCAGGCAGCATCCGAGGACCAGGAGAATCGGAGTTTTGGGCATAAGGCATTCATCAGGATTCAGCATCAATTTCTTCATTCTGCCCCCGTGTAAGTGCATTGAGGTTGGAATGGCCTCCTACTGTTCCTGTGTAAGTGACTCACGGGAGTGATTGGCTTCAACCTCGTCCAATTGGACAGGGCCAAGGTCCTGACTGGTTACCCCTGGTTCTTGTTTGACAGCTCATTGTACTGACTTGTGTGACAATGCTGCAGCTTTAAGAGGTTATTTTGTCTTGGTTTCTTTTAAGAGAGGGATTGAACGATCGTTACCAAGCTGGTGAGTAAAGACCACTTGAGTAAGAGCTAGGGAGGCCTTGTGTTTATTTTAGTGCAGCCTGAATGGGTGTGGCCAGCTCTCTCAGATTAGGATCTCTGGGTTTTGGTTTCTCAGTGACATCAGGAACTATTGGGGTCTCCACAGAGTTTGAAGCTTCAGTGAATGTTTCCTGGTTGCAACCCTCTCTGAAGTTTCTCTTGATGTTGTTTTTAATTCCTGGATTGGAGAAATATTTGTGACAATCTGTGTCTAAATATTTCTTTTTTCCAAGGGCTGTGTGTGGGATTTTCCTATATTGGAACAGTTCATTAGTAATACTTTCTAGATCTATTATTCTGTTAACTTGTCCAGTAGAATTACGTTATTCTAAATTTCTCTTTCTTTGGTTTCATTTTCTCTTTCGTGTTTAAGTAGATGGTGTTTTGCTTCACACCGAGTAGTTTGACCAGTCACATTGCATCTGGAACAGACACTTTACATTTCCTTTAAAATAAGAAAACATTAGAATCGAGGCTACTGCCTTCAAATTTTTTCGAGGGGCTCTGGTTTTGCCCATCACACCAGACTCCTTCTCTTCCTGGGTAATCGGCCAGAGGCACTGAATGGGTTGTCCCTGTTCATCATCAATAGTGTCAATGGGGTGAATGGCTTCCTCATATTCCTGTGAAACCAGCGTGAGGTGCTGAATGAACTCTTGTTTTACTGGAGCAATGTGCAGTGCCCGCCAGTGTTGTTACATGAATGTTACGGACGGTTTAACAGCACAAGTCTCAATGGAGTCTGGATCCTGCTACACACGGACAAAGACCAGTTAAGGAGCTGACGGAGGACAAAATGTTCTGAATATTGTGGAATCTTTAGCGACCATCCCCACTTCTGATCTTATGGTGGGGAGGTGGGGGTGGGGAGACATTGATGAAGCAGCTGAAGATGTTTGTGAAGGGGAAGCTACCCTGAGGATCTCCCACAAAGGTGACCCAGGACAGAGATGATAACCATCTTCCTTTGTGCCATGTTTGACCCCAAACACTGGAGAGGTTACTCTGATACCCATTAAGTTCAGTTTTGTTAAGCTCCTTTATGTCAATAGAAGTCAACCACAGCCTTGATATCGGGGCCAGTCATTTTTACCTGAACCCTTGTGATAACCTCTTTTGTTCACATCAACAGGCCAATGAGATAGGAGCAGCAAGTGTTTTCTTCAAACAGGTGGGATTGAATATCAGGATTTCTCTCCTCAAGGGTATTCGGGGAGCTATATGACTGAACGTATTTGAAGAGGAGGTAGATGGAAATTGACCTGTCAGAGAGTTGAGGGCGATGAAGAATTGGATATGAAAGAGGATTTGAGACCAGGAGCAGATCAGTCATGATCTTAAAGAAGGGCAAGGCAGGCTTGGGGAGTGAACCACCTGCCCCTGTTTCTGACGTTCTCACATTCTGTTATTGGAAAGTTAGTGGGTGTTATTTTCATGGATGTTCTGTTATTGAATGTTGCAGACAGGGAGACCAGAGGATTTTGTGAGCCATCTCTGGGTGAGGTATGGGGGCTGTATTCACACTGAATCTGGGTGTACAACATGACCAACAAATGAAGCACAAGTTGCAGAGAGGGGAAGCTGTGTGAAGAGAGATGAGGGGCCTCTTTCATACCCAGCCTGGGTTTTCCAATTACATTTCCAAATTCACTTCAAACTGTGTGGGACAGTACTGAGGGGCTGAATGGTCTCCTCTGTTTCTGTGCACCAGGTTATAGGAGTAAGTAGCCTCCAACTGCTCCTGTCTAGCAGGTTTGAGGGGCTGAATGGAACACAGGAACATGGGACTGAGGAGCAGGAGTGGGTCATTAGATACTGTGAGCCTTCTCCACCAGGCACTAAAATTGTAGCTGATCAGGTTGGGGTCTCAGTCCCACTCTCCTGTCTGTGTCCCATTGTGCATGACTCACTTCTCTGTCAAATATTTAACTAACACAGCTTTCAATTAATGTGAACATAGAGACACGACAACCTTCCACTGAAGATAATTCCGACTTGAAAGGTCCTTTCAGAATTATTCATCATCCCTCTTATAGAATCAGAGAGTCATGCAGAATGGAAACAGACCCGTTAGTCCAATCTGTTCACTCCGATCAGATCTCAAATCTGATTTAGTCCCATTTACCAGCATTTGGCCAATATTCCTGCTGTGATTGTACCCGCCTTGACCACTTCCTCTGACTGTACTTTCTGTACACACACCACTCTCTGTGTGAAATATTTACCTTCAGGTCCCTTCTAACTCATTCGCCCTCTCCCCTCCAACCTATGCTGTCTTGTTCTGGACTCCCCTATCCTTGGGAGCAGAACATGGCTGTTCAGAATATCCATGCCCCTGATGGTTTTATAAACCTGTATAATGTTGCCTCTCAACCTCTGACACTCCAGGGGGAAACACCTCAACCTAACCAGCCTCTCCCTAAAGCTCAAGCCTCCAGTCCTGGAACATTCATGTAAGTCATTTCTGCAGAAAACCGAGTTGTACGCAGTATTCTTAAAGTGGCCTCACCAACATCTTGTACAGATGCACCATACCACCACAACCCCTATACTCAATGCTCTGACTGATTAAGGCAAATGTGCCAAATGTGTTCAACACCACTCTGTCTACCTGCGTCTCACTGCTACAGGTAATCATGTATGTAAACATCAGAAAGTTAACATGATGGTAGTGCCAGAAGATAGGAGGACCAGTGATACATTGATCATTATTGAGATTAGATTGTGTTGGAAACATGAGCTTAACATGTCAGGAAGTGAAATCAAATCAATGGGTTCAGGATGGTTAATATACAAAATAACATAGCCCGGAGTGAGTTACAGACTGGAATCTATTCGAGGGGTTCGGGTGGTTTATATAGGAATAACAGGTACCCCGGAGTGAGTTACAGCCAATAATCTAATCGAGACTTTCAGGGTAGTTTATATACAGAATAACAGGTAGCCCGCAGTGAGTTACAACCTGGAATCTAATTGCAGGGTTCAAGGTGGTTTATATCCAGAATAACAGATACCCTGGAGTTAGTTACAGCCTGGAATCTAATCGAGGGGTTCAGGGAGTTTTAGATACAGAATAACAGATAGCCTAGAATGTGTTGCAGGTTGGAACCTAATCGAGGGATTTAGGATGGTTTATGTACAGAATAACAGATGCCATGGATTGAGTTACAGTCTGGAATCTAATCGAGTAGTTCAGGGTGGTTTATATACAGAATAACAGATAGCCCCGTGTGACTTACAGCCTGTAATCTAATCGAGGGATATGTTAACCTTTTTATGTGAAATAACTTGTAACTGGGTGTGTGCCACAAAGTGTACTATTGGCCAACTGGTTTTAAATCTTGACTCACATAAACATAATCCGCCACAAACTATACAACTTTACTGACTCCCCATAATCCTCAGTTGAGGACTATCCTCCTCTGTTTTCCCCTTTCACTGAAGATATTAATATACCTTTTATACTGCACTGACATTCTGGTTATAGTGCTACCTATCTCTCACTGCCTCATTTATCTTCAATCCTGTTGAAAGATACTTAAACCAACAGATGCACAAAGTTACAGAAAGAGTTCTGTTTAATTGCAGGTGCAATATTTTCGTTTATTTGTAGTCAACACACATTTTGAACCCACAGAAGGTCAGTGTGGGATATGAGAAACCCTTCAATTTGGGATAAGCCCTTGCCAGTCAGGATTCTGATCCAACGCTGCAAATCTACAATTCAGTGGCTGAGCTCTATCAAGTTTTGTGTATTATGTTTCTGTTATATATTAGGAGCTTGGAAAGTAAGGCAGACCTTACTGGAATGTCACATTGTCTCTCCGCATTCACTGCAAACAGGTTCTGGGATTTACATTGTAACCACCTTCAAAGAGCTGTCTCCATTTCCTATCTCTGCTAGCATCAATGAATGGAAATGGCTTTTGACACATTGCCCCCTCCCCCTTGCTGAAAGTATTCCTGACACAAATCAGTCAGGCAGACATTTTAGATTTGTCCACAGCCACCATTTTATATCAGCAAAACGATGACATTGAGTTTATAAATAAGGAAAAGCAAGAGAGACTGGCAACATCAATACAGTTTGAAAATATATAAAACATTGAACATGCACACAGAATCACAGACACACCGAATCACACACACAGGGATACAGACACCTTCCAGAAGCTGTCTCCATTTCCTATCTTGCAAGAGAATTCATGTTATGATGATGCATTCATGCAGGACAGTAAACAGCTTTTGAGACTTTCCCCATTGTGACAGAAATTCAGCCCCAATCTGAAACTTGGAGATATGTAACCGGACAGAAATGAACCAGCAGCTGTCTGTGTTCTTGCTACCCATGTAAAATTTGACCATTTAGTTTAACTTGTCTTGAGTCTAACATTCAACAAGGATCACTCCACAGATCCAATAACAGATCCCTAGGAGTGAGTTCCAGACTGGAATCTAATTGAGGGGTTTCGGGTTTACATACAGCATAAGAGATACCCAGGAGTGAGGGACAGAGTGGAATCTAATCGAGAGGATTGAGGTGGTTTACATACAGAATAACAGATAACAAGTAGTGTGTCTCAAAATCACGGAGTCATACAGTCATAGAGATGTACAGCATGGAAACAGACCGTTTGGTCCAATCTGAACATGCCGACCAGATATCCTAATCTACTCTAGTCTCTTTTTCAAGCACTTGGCCCATCTCCCTCCAAACCTTCCCATTCATATACCAATTGAGCTGCATTTTAAATGTTGCAATTGTACCAGCCTCCACCACTTCCTATGACAGTTCATTACATTCATGTACCACCCTCTGAGTGAACAAGTTGCCCTTTAGGTCTCTTTCATATTACCTCTCACATTAAACCTATGCCTTCTCGTTCTGGACTCCCCACCCCAAAGAAAAGACTTTGTCTATTTATCCTATCCATGCCCGTCATGATTTTATAAAACTCTATAAGGTCACCCCTCAGCCTCTGACGTTCCAGGGAAAACAGCCCCAGACTATTCAGCCTCTCCCTGGTGCTCAAATCCTCTCACCCTGGCATCTACCTTGAAAATCTTTTCTGAACCCTTCCATGTTTCACAACATGCTTCCGATAGGAAGGAGACCTGAATTGCATGCCATATTCCAACAGTGGCCTAACCCATGTCCAGTCCAGCCACAACATGACCTCTCAATGCCTATACTCAAAACTCTGACCAATAAAGGAAAGCATACCAAACGCTGCCTCCATTATCTTATCCACCTGCCACTCTACTCTCACGGAGCTACGAACCTGCACTTCAAAGTCTCTTTGTTCAGCAACTCTCCCTCGGACCTGACCATTAAGTGTATAAATCCTGCTCAAATTTGCTTTCTCAAAATGCAGCGCCTCGTGTTTATCGAAGTGGAATAGAATTGAAGGTTTTGGGGTGTTTTTGAAACATGCCAGTCACATATACATGGAAGTGAGTTACACGTTGGAATCTAATCGAGAGGGTTCCGGGTGATTCATATAATCCCGACAGTGGGGAAACAAGCCCTTCAGCCCAACAAGACCACACTGACCCTCAGAAGAATAACCCATCCAGACCCATTTCCCCACATTTACCCCTGACTAATGCACCTCACCTACACATCCCTGAATACCATGGGCAATTTTAACAGGATTTGGATTGGATGGCTAATATACAGACTAACAGATACCCAGGAGTGTGATACAGACTGGAATCTAATCAAAGGATTGAAGTGGCTAATGTACAGAGCCCCTTAAAATTGGAAGTCAGTTGCAGATTGGAATTTTATAAAGGGGATTCGGGACGGTTATGTGTACAATAACAGATACCCCAGAGTGAGTTGCAGACTGGAATCTCATCGATGGTTTCAGGGTGGTTTATATGCAGAATAACAGGTTGCCCGGAGTGAGTTATACAGTCATAGAATCATAGAGATGCACAGTATGGAAACAGACCCTTCCGTCCAACCTGTCAATGCCTACCAGATATCCCAACCCAATCTAGTTCCACCTGCCAGTACCTGGCACATGTCCCTCCAAACCCTTCTTATTCATATACTCATCCAAATTCCTCTTAAATGTTGCAATTGTACCAGCCTTCACCACTTCCTCTGGCAGATCACTCCATACATGTACCACCTTCTGCGAGAAAAAGTTTTCCCTTAGGTCTCTTTCATATCTTTCCCCTCTCAAACTAAACGTATGCCCTCTAGTTCTGGTCTCCCTTACCCCAGGGGAATCCTCGATAAGTTAATCCCTCAGCCTCCGACACTTCAGGGAAAAGAGCCCCAGACTGTTCAGCCTCTCCCTGTAGCTCAAATACTCCAACCCTGGCAACATTCTTGTAAATCTTTTCTGAACCCTTTCAAGTTTCACAACATCTTTCCGTTAGGAAGGAGACCGGAATTGCACGCAATATTCCCAGACTGACCTAACCAATGTCCTGTATTGCCGCAACATGACCTCCCAACTCCTGTAATCGGTACTCTGACCAATAAAGGAAAGCATACCAAATACCTTCTTCACTATCCTATCTACCTGCGACTCCACTTTCAAGGAGCTATGAACCTGCACTCCAAGGTCTCTTTGTGCAGCAACACACCCTAGGACCTTACCATTAAATGTAGAAGTCCTGCTAAGATTTGCTTTCCCAAAATGCAGCACCTCGCATTTATCTGAATTAAACTCCATCTGTCACTTCTCAGCCCATTGGCCCATCTGGTCCAGATCCTGTTGTAATCTGAGGAAACCCTCTTCTCTGTCCACTACACCTGCAATTTTGGTGTCATCTGTAAACTTGCTAAGGGTACCTCTTATGCTCGCATCCAAATCATTTACATAAATGACAAAACGTAGAGGGCCCAACACTGATCTTTGTGGCACTCCACTGGTCACAGGCCTCCAGTCTGAAAAACAACCCTCCACCACCACTCTCTGTCTTCTACCTTTGAGCCAATTCTGTATCTAAATTGCTACTTCTCCCTGTATTCCATGAGATCTAACGTTGCTAACCATTCTCCCATGGGGAACCTTGTCGAACGCCTTACTGAACTCCATATGGATCACGTCTACTGCTCTGCCCTCATCAATCTTCTTTGTTACTTCTTCAAAAAACTCAATCAAGTTTGTGATACATGATTTCCCACGCACAAAGCCATGTTGACTATCCTGAATCAGTCCTTGCCTTTCCAACTTCATGCACATTCTGTCCCTCAGGATTCCCTCCAACAACTTGCCCACCGCCGAGGTCAGGCTCACTGGTCTATAGCTCCCTGGCTTGTCTTTACCGCCCTTCTTAAACAGTGGCACCACGTTTGCCAAACTCCAGTCTTCTGGCATCTTACCTGTGACTATCGATGATACATATTTCTCAGCAAGAGGCCCAGCAATCACTTCTCTAGCTTCCCACAGAGTTCTCGGGTACACCTGATCAGGTCCTGGGGATTTATCCACCTTTAACCGTTTCAAGAAATCCAGCACTTCCTCCTCTGTTTCTCTGGACATTTTGCAAGATGTCACCATCGATTTCCCTACAGTCTATATCTTCCATATCCTTTTCCACAGTAAATACTGATGCAAAATATTCATTTAATATCTCCCCCATTTTCTGTGGCTCCACACAAAGGCCGCCTTACTGATCTTAGAGGGGCCCTATTCTCTCCCTAGTTACCCTTTGTCCTTAATATATTTGTAAAAACACTTTGGATTCTCCTTAATTCTATTTGCCAAAGCTATCTCATGTCCGCGTTTTGCCCTCCTGAGTTCCCTCTTAAGTGTACTCCAACTTCCTTTATCCTCTTCTAAAGATTCACTCGATCTATCCTGTCTATACCTGACATATGCTTCCTTCTTTTTCTGAACCAAACCCTCAATTTCTTTAGTCAGCCAGCATTCCCTATAACTACCAGCCTTCCCTTTCAACCCTGACAGGAAGTTACTGCCTGGAATCGAATCGAGGTGTTCAGGGTCGTTTGTATACAGAACAGCAGACACCCCGGAGTGAGTTACAGCCTGCTATCTAATCGAGGGGTTCAGAGTGGTTTATATACAGAATAACAGATATTCTGGGGTGTGTTACAGCCTGGAATCTAATCGAGGGGATCAGGGTGGTTTATATACAGAATAACAGATACCCCGGACTGAGGTACAGCCTGGAATCGAATCGAGGTGTTCAGGGTGGGTTATATACAGAATAACAGATAGTCCAGAGTGAGTTACGGCCTGGAATCAAATCGAGGAGTTCAGGGTGGGTTATATACAGAACAACAGATAGCCCAGATTAAGTTACGGCCTGGAATCTAATCGAGGGGTTCAAGGAGGTTAATATGCAGAATAACAGATAGCCCGGGGTGTGTTACTGTCTGGAATCTAATTTATGTCTGTTCACTTTAAGATAGGACGGGTTTTGCTGAATCGAAAGTACAGCCACAGATGCCAGCTAAAGGTCAGACTGTTCCAAATGTAACAATTAGCTGGGAAATGGAAGTCTGAGTTTTGGTTGCTGTTTTGACAGCAATTCAAATGCAAACAAAGACTTTAAATAATGCTCAGAATATCAGAAGCCAATGGAATTTGAATATTATTGTTCATACATCTAGAAATCAATCAAATTATGAGAATTATTGTATCATGGTAAATAAATAAACCCAGCATTTTGAACACTGGAGGGAGAGCTACTGCCATCCAACAGCAGAGTAACTGCTGTAGAGCAGGAGTGCTAACTGGCCATCTCAAACACTCTCTATCAATGTCACATGTTCATGTAAAACATACTTGCATTAAAAAAAAACATGACCCAGGGAGATACAAGCTGAAATAGTGAACACAGCGGGGAAGACAGAGACTGTGTGGTCTTGAGATTGTAACGTTTAATATGTGGGTTGTTGGAACAGCATACATTTTACAGAGTTGGAGTCAGATAGTAAGTAGCTAAGAAAAGAGGGGCTTGTATTTGCGAATAGTTTTTGTTTAGTGTTCACTATTAAAGTTAAGAAATTAACTTGTTAATTTTTGTTTAAATAGTGGAATGTAGGAGATCTGTGTCACTCATATGTTAACAGATTAGGAGGTGTGGCGAGCTTTTCTGGGTGTTTGGTTTTAATTAACAAAGGGGTTTGACTCCACCTTGTAAATGTCCATTCACACTAACCCCATTTCCCTGCAGTTGGCCCATATCCTTCTCGTCCTTTCCTATCCACATATTTATCCAAATGCTTTTGAAATTTTGTTAATACATCCCCCTCAGCCACATCTTCTGGCAGCTCATCCACGTACCAGCCATTTATGTAAATAAGTGGTCCCTCAGGTTGCCTTTTATTCCTTCCCCTTTAACCTTAAACTGATCCCCTCTCGTCCTTGATTCTCTAAACTTTGGAAAAGACTGAGAGCATTCACCCTATCCCTATCCCTCATGATCTTATACAGCTCTATAAGGACCCTCCTCCGTCTCCTACACTCTAAAGAAAAGGTCCTAGCTTGTCCAACCTCTCCCTATAACTCAGACCATTGGGTCCTGGCAACGTCTTTGTAAATTTCTTCTGCACTCTAACTAATTTAATAACATCCTCCCTATAACAAGGTGACAAAACTGAACACAATACTCCAATTGTGGCCTTACCAAAGTCCTGTGTAACTGCAACATAAATTCCCAATTTCTGGACTCAATGTCCTGCCTGACGAAGGCGAGTGTGTCAAAAGCCTTCTTCTCTGCCCTGCCTACCTGTGACTACACTCTCAGGGAACCGTGCACCTGAACACCAAAGTCCCTCTGCCCACTGCACCCCTTAAGACCCTCCCATTCACCATGAAACTCCTACCTTGATTTGAAATTCAAAACTGCAAGACCTCACACATCTATATTAAATTCCATTTGCCATTTCTCAGCCCACTTGCCCACCTGATTAAGGTCCTGCTGCAATTTCTGAGAAACTTCCTCACTGATCATGCTCCCACTTATTTTAGTGTCATCTGCAAACTTACTAATCATGCCTTGTACATTGTCAACTAATTCATAGATAACAAACAGCTATGGACCCAACCTCCAGTCTGACAGGCATCCTTCCACTAAACCCTCTGCTTCCTATCAACAAGCCAACTGTGTATCCAATTGGCCAGTTCCCCCAGTAGTCTACGTGATGGAACCTTCCAGAGCAGCCTGCCATGTGAACCTTGTCAAAAGGCCTTATTGAAATCCATAGAGACTACATTAATCATTCTGCCCTCATCAACATTCTTGGTCACTTCAACACAGGACTCTAAGAAATTTGGGAAGCATGATCTCCCAATCACAATTTTATGCTGACCAGTCTGAATCAAACCCTGTGTAAGTAATGGGTGCAGTCAATGGCATGCTGTCCTTTATTGTACGATGATCCGAGTACATAAGTAAAGCCATCTTCCTGCTGTTGTACAGCCTTCCTGAGAGAGCATTTGGGGCACTCTGTACAGATTTGATCTCCTTTGTAAGGAATGATCTCCGTACCACAGACACGGGTGATGGTAACATGAGGATAGAGTGAATAAGCTGAGTGTTTAATCTGTGGAGCTGTGAGAGACGAAGAAATGGTGATGCTGAAACACGAGGAGTGGCAGCGATCACTTATTTCCAAAAGAGACATTGACAGGGAGAGAAATTCCATACTTTACCCAGGATTGATTGGTTTGATTTATTGTCACGTGTATCTCAGTACAGGGAAACACTTTTTTCTGAGCAGTGGAGACAGATCATAGTAAGCATGGCCAGACAGATCAGAGGGTGGAAATTTGGACAGAGTAAGGCATACAAGTTACCCTGAATAGGACGTGCACTAGACAAGGTCAACATGAACAAGATCAGCATTATTTGAAATTAGAGCATCCATTCATCAGTCTAACATGGCCTTCCTAATAGTTTATATGCCTAAATTAACTCTCGCCTCTTTATTGTGCAGTCAGCGTGTGAACCCGTACTGAACATCAGGTTGCTCACAATCCCCAACAGCAGCCACAATACCTTCCATCTGAAACAGGTAGCCATTCCCACCAGCTTCCACCCTACATAGAGAACACCAGGCTGTCTTCGCAGAGATTAAAGATGCCTTCTTGAGACTTCACACAAGACAAATGTCTTCCCTGCTCACCATTAGAAAACCACGTTAAAGTCCCACATGTGTATCATGAGCAACGGAGCCAGGAGGAACAACGTGGAGCAGTCTGTCTGTGCAGCTTCTGCTCCACTTGTTCATCATGTTAGAGCATCAATTAGGAAACAGTGAGGACTGCCCATGCTGGAGATCAGAGTAGAGAGTCGATTGCTGGAAAAGCACAGCAGGTCAGGCAGCACAAGAGTACCAGGAGAATTGACGTATTGGGCATAAGACATTCATCAGGAATCAGCATCAATTACCACATTCTGCCCCCGTGTAAGTGCATTGAGATGGGAATGGCCTCATGCTGTTCCTGTATAAGTGACTCAAGGGAGTGATTGGCTTCTTCCTCGTCCGATTGGACAGAACCAAGGGCCTGACTGGGTTACCCCTGGTTCCTGTTTGACAACTCGATGTACTGTCAAGTGTGATGGTGCTGCAGCTTTAAGAGGTTATTTTGTCCAGGTTTCTTTTAAGAGAGAGATTGTATGGTCATCACAAAGCTGGCTAGTTAAGACCACTTGAGTAACAGCTAGGGAGACCTTGCGTTTATTTTAATGCAGCCTGAATGGGTGTGGCCAGCTCTCACAGATTAGGATCTCTGGGTTTTGGTTTCTCAGTAACATCAGAAACTATTGGGGTCTCCACAGAGTTGGAAGCTTCAGTGGATGTCTCCTGGTTGCTACTGTCTCTGAATTTTCTCTTAATTCTGTTTTTAATTCCTGGATTGGAGAAATATTTGTGACATTCTGTGTCTGAATATTCCTTTTTGCCAAGGGCTGTGCTTATGGGATTTCCCTATATTGGAACAGTTCATTAGTAATAGTTCCTAGATCTATTATTCTGTTAAGCTGTCCAACAGTATTACGTTATTCTAAATTCCTCTTTCTGTGGAGTTATTTCTTCTTTCGTGTTGAAATAGATGGTATTTTGCTTACCACCGAGTAGTTTGACCAGTCACATTGCATCTGGAACAGACACTTTACATTTCCTTTAAAATAAGAAAACAAAAAAGTCCAGGCTA
This sequence comes from Chiloscyllium punctatum, assembly GCF_047496795.1. Taxonomy (NCBI): domain Eukaryota; kingdom Metazoa; phylum Chordata; class Chondrichthyes; order Orectolobiformes; family Hemiscylliidae; genus Chiloscyllium; species Chiloscyllium punctatum. Next base: position 288,558 of record NW_027309860.1, read on the forward strand.
TTGCCGTCAAATATTTTCGAGGGGTTCTGTTGTGGTCCATCACACTAGACTCCTTCTCTTCCTGAGTAATAGGCTGGAGGCACTGAATAGGCTATCCCTGTTCTTCTCCAATCATGTCAATGGGCTGAACGACTTCCTCATATTCCTGTGAAACCAGCGTGAGGTGCTGAATGAACTCTTATTTTATTGTGGCAATGTGCAGTGTCAGGCAGTGCTGGTAGATGAATGTTACTGATACTTTAACAGCACAAGTCTCAATGGAGCCTGGGTCTTGCTGCACATGGACACAGACCAGTTCAGGAGCTGACGGGGGCGTCAAATTATTCAGAACATTGTGGAATCTTCAGTGACCATCCCCACTTCTGTTCTTATGGTGGGGAGGGTGAGCGCGGGGAGACATTGATGAAGCAGCTAAAGATGTTTGTGAAGGGGAAGCTACTCTGAGGATCTCCCACAGAGGTGACCCAGGACAGAGATGATGAACATCTTCCTTTGTGCCATGTTTGACTCCAAACACTGGAGAGGTTACTCTGATTCCCATTAAGTCCAGCTCCTTGGTGTCAACAGAAGTCAATTACTGCCTTGATATCGGGGCCAGTAATTTTTATCTAAACCCTTGTCTCAACCTCTTGTCTTCGCATCAATAAGCCATGATATAGGAGCAGCAAGTGTTTTCTTCAAACAGGTGGTATTGAATGTCAGGATTTCTCTTCTCAAGAGTGTTCGGGGAGCTAGATGACTGAAAGTATTTGAAGAGGAAATAGATGGATATTGACCTGTCAGAGAGGTGAGGGCTATGAAGAATTGGGTTTGAAAGAGGATTTGAGGCTAGGAGCAGATCAGTCATGATCTTAGTGAAGGGCAAGGCAGGTTTGGGGAGTGAACGACATGCCCCTGTTTCTGATGTTTTCACATTCTGCTATTGGAAAGTTAATGAAAGTTATTTTTTATGAATGTTCTGGTATTGTATATTGCAGTCAGGGCGACCAGATGATTTTCTGAGCCATCTCTGGGTGAGGTATGGGGGCTGTATTCTCAGTGAATCTGTGTCTACAACATGACCAACAAATGAAGCACAAGCTGCAGAGAGGGGAAGCTTTCTAAAGAGAGATGAGGGGCCTCTTTCATACCCAGCCTGGGCTTTCCAATTACATTTCCCAAATCACCTCAAAGCGGGTGGGACAGTCTTGAGGGACTGCATGGTCTCCTCTGTTTCTGTGCACCAGGTTATAGGAGTAAGTGGCCTCCAACTGTTCCTGTCTAGCAGGTTTGAGGGGCTGAATGGAACACAGGAACATTGGACTGAGGAGCAGGAGTGGGTCATTAGATACTTTGAGCCTTCTCCGCCAGGCAGTAAGATTGTGGCTGATCAGGTTGGGGTCTCAGCCCCACTTTCCTCTCTGTATCCCATTATCCGTGACTCATTTCCCTGTCAAATATTTAACTCATGCAGCTTTCAATCAATGTAAACATAGAGGCATGATAAACTTCCAGAGAAGAGAAGTACGACTTGAAAGGACCTTACAGAATTTTTCATCATCCCTCTTATGGAATCAGAGAGTCATGCAGAACGGAAACAGACCCGTTAGTCCAAACTGTTCACTCCGATCAGATATCAAATCTGATCCAGTCCGAATTTGCCAGCATTTGGCCAATATTCCTCCTCTTTCAGATACTTTTTAAATGTGCAATTGTAACCGTCTTCAGCACTTCCTCTGACAGCACTTTATGTACACACACCACTCTCTGTGTGAAACATTTACCTTTATAAACCTTCTAAATCAATTCCCCCTCACCTTCAACCTATGCTCTCTTGTTCTGGACTCCCCTATCCTGGGGAGCAGAACGTGGCTGTTCAGAATATCCATGCCCCTGATGGTTTTATAAACCTGTATAATGTCACCCTTCAGCCTCTGACACTCCAAGGGGAAACACCTCAAACTAATCAACCTCTCCTTAAAGCTCAAACTACCAGTCCTGGAACATCCGTGTCAGTCATTTCTGCAGAAAACCGAGTTGTACGCAGATTTTAAAAGTGGCCTCACCAACATCCTGTACAGATACAACATGCCACCACAACTCCTACACTCAATGCTCTGACTGATTAAGGCAAATGTGCCAAATGTGTTCTGCACCACACTGTCTACCTGCGACTCGACTTTCAAGGAACAATGCATCTGCGGCCCTATGCCACTTTGTTTCACAACATGCCCCAGGACCTGACCATGAAGTATATAATGTCTGCCCTGATTTGCCTTCCCAAAATGCAAAGCTTCATATTTATCTAAATTAAACTTCATTTGTTACTCCTTGCCCCTTTGTCCCATTTAATTGCGGTCTTGTTGTACTCTGAGATAATCTACTACACCAGCTTTCTGATGTCATCTGTAACCTTACTAACTATTGCCCCGATATTCACATCTAAATCCTTTACATAAATGATGAAATGCAGTGAACTCAGTACTGATTCTTACAGCATACTGCTCCTCACAAGCCTCCAGGCTGAAACATATCCCTCTTCACTCAAGCCATTTGTGACTAGCTTCTTCTGTATCCTATGTGACTGAAACTTACTAATCTGTCTACCAATCAGAATGAAATACTAGCTATGAAGACAGGCTGAGTAGGTTAGGTTTATTTCACTCGATAAAAGAAGATTGAGGGGGGACCTGATTAATGTTTGCAAAATCACGAAGGGTATAGACAGAGTGGATAAGTACAAGCTTTTTCCCAGGTTGAAGGAATGAATAACGAGAGGTTGTGCTTTCAAGGTGAGAGGTGGAATGTTTAAAGGGGATACACGTGGTAAGTACTTCACACAGAGGGTGGTGGGCATTTGGAACGTGTTGCCAACAGAGGTGGTAGAGGCAGACACGGTAGATTCATTTAAGATGCGTCTGGACAGATGCATGAGTAGATGGGGAGCAGAGGGATACAGATGGTTAGGAATTGACCGACAGATTTAGACAGTACATTTGGATCGGCTCAGGCTTTGGGGGCGAAGGGCCTGTTCCTGGGCTGTAAATTTTCTTTGGTCTTTGTTCTTTAAATGAACACCTTGCTGAAGTCTATATAGACAATGTCTACCAAACTGCCTTCATCAATCTTCTTTGTCACCTCTTCAAAAAACTCAACCAAATTAATGAGACATGATTTCCCATGCAGAAAGCCACATTGTCTACTCCGATCAGCCCTTTGCCTTCCCAACTGTATGTAAATGCTATCCCTCAGAATCCCCTCCAACAACTTACCCACCACTGACATCAGGCTCACCGGTCTATAGTTCCCTGGCTTTTTGGGTCACTGTTTCCTTTTCTAGTCCCACTCCTCCACTGCTCACAACAAATGTTAAATGTAACCAGGTTGGTGATATGGCCGATGATATCGGTCTCAGACTGGGTCAGGGTCAGTTTTAGGAACAAGTCAGACTAGTTTCTTTAATCTGCTAAAACAACATGTTTATGATCCAGAGCAATGTTACTCAAACTATGATGAAAAGATGAATGCCAAACTGTTTGTTTATTGCAAGTATATAACCAATATTTCCCTTTATAAAAACACTGACACACACACACACACACACACACACACACACACACACACACACACACACACACACACACACACACACACACACACACACACACACACACACACACACACACTGCAAGTCTAACTTGAAAGAACTTTGTCCAGATATCGTTGGAACTCATGACAAAAGGAAAAATTGTGAGATTTGCCAAAACATTATTCTGCTTCTGAAGATATTGTACTCACACAGCTGCTAGCAATGGGATTTCATCCTGGGAGAGTTTGGATTTGGCTGAATTCCCTTTGCTTTCGGCAGTGAGTAAATTCCAGTGAATTCTGGTTAGAGATCACCCAAAGGGTAGCACAGTGGTGAGCACTGCTGCCTCACAGCACCAGGGACTTGGGGTCGATTCCAGCCTTGGGTGACCGTCTGTGTGGAGTTTGCACATTCTCCCCTTGTCTGTATGAGCTTCTAATGGGTGATCCAGTTTCCTACCACAAACTGTGTAGGTTCGGTGGATTGGTCTTGCTAAATTGTCTGTAGTGTTCAGGGATTTCTAGGTTATGTGCAATAGTCAGAGGTAAATATAGGGGAATGGGTTGGGAAGGTTGGTATGGACTTGTTGGGTCGAAGGGCCTGTTTCCACACTGCAGGGATTCCATAAAAATAAGAATGGTAGCGATGACTGTAGAGGTTTTTTTTAGCTCACACACATTGCTGTGATGAGGAACAATGAAGGAGAGAGAGTGCAATAGACCATTCCTTCTCAGGCAGATTACATTGTCTCCCTCTCTGAGTTGAATCACACAGTAATGTCATCCTCTCCCAAACTGGACCATGTGAGGTCTCCTTGTACATTGTCCAAACTATGTCTCCATCACATTCCCTGTTCCATGTAGGTGCATCATTGCTGCTGTCATACACAGAGCAATACCCTGAGCAGAAAATGGTCTCGGTCAATTTGAAGATATGGTTATATGTCCCTGCGTCATTAAAAAATAAAAATGTTTAATTTATTCAGAATACCTGTGTTAAACTGAATGCATGTTTTAAAGAAATACAGAAATTGCTGGAAAAGCTCGCCAGGTCTCTCAGTACCCAGATGCTGTAGTTGTACCAGCCTCCACCACTTCCTCTGGCAGCTCATTCCATACGCACACCACCCTCTGTGTGAAATGGTGCCCTTTAGGCCTCCTCAAATCCTTTCCCCTTTCACTTTCCCTCTAGTTTTGGATGTCCCTAACCTGTGGAAAAACCCCTGACTACTCACCCTATCTATGGCCATTTTGATTTTATAAACCTTTACTGATGCAAAATGTGACCCCAATCAACACGAATGGCTGTACTTTCAGTTATCCTGGGCCTAAATTCTGAAATGCAATCCTGACACCTCTTCCTTCTCCATCAAGTCACAATTCTAAATCCATTTTAATCAGTTTGTTCAGATGTATCCTGAGACACCTCTGTGGGCTTTACACCTAGACCTTTGTGCCCGGAGATAGGGACACTAGCATCACTCAGCAATACCCATAAAGCTGTCACATTATTCTCCCGTGTGTTTGTTCATCAGACTGTCCTGACATGCTGGGACATACCTCTGCAACAGGCAGGACTTGAATCCAGGCCTTCTAGCCCAGAGCTTGGAACACCACCACACAAGTTCAGGAATTGGATTCAAATCCAGAGCTCTGGCTCAGAGACAGGGACACTACCCATTACACTACCATACCCAGATTTTGGGTCATATTTTAGTGCCCACTTTCAGCTCGGTGTGGATTTACTACAACCAGGTTACCATTAATGAATTACAAACAACACTTTGTATTATTAAACAAATGCAAGATATTTGTCTCAACTGTAGGATATTGAGTGTACATACAGTGCCATCAAAATTAACAATAAACATCTTTAAGTGCGATTATCTATAGTCTGCAATATTAAGGAAAGAAATCCTGCAGACACACTCTGCCCAATGAAGGGTCTCAAATAGATATTTATTACTGAACACTAGAGACGAAGGAAGAGCTTAATTTCTGACCCCAAAACACCGATCACACTTACCCATCTCTAACGTGCGACTCCCCTCTTCCTGGCCGCTGATTACTGTCCAGCCTCTCCTCCCCACTGACTGTGTCTGTAATCTGTCCCTCCTCCCCCTAACCACACAAGGCAAACCAAGCTTAGGGTCTTTGTGAAAATCAAGGCCGGAGTGTGCAGGCCTCCTGCAGAGGGATGGCCATTTTAAAATTGAAGAGGGAGGGTGATGTGACAGTAATATCACTCACTGGGCTGAGGGGTCGCTGATGGAGTTTAGTTTGGATTAATGCGAGGTATTGGATTTGGTAAATCAAACAAGAGCAGGACCTATACAATTAAAAGTAGAACCTTTGGCAGGGCTGTAGGACAGAAACTCAGGCCGTCAGGTTTAATTCTTTAAAATTTGCATCTCGTATAGATAGTGTGGTAAAGAAGGTGTTTAACACACACTTCTTCATCGGACAGACCTTTGAATATCGGAATTGGGATGTCATGTTGTGGTTGTACAGGACATTGGTGAGACATCTGTGTCCAGTCTGGTCATCCTGCCCGCTCATTCCATAGGCACACCACCCTCTGGGTGAAATAGCTGCCCCTTATGTCACTTTTAAATGTTTCCCCTCTCACCTTAAGCCTATGTCCTCTAGTTTTGGACTCCCCATACCCTTAGAAAATACCTTGACTATTCACTTTGATATTACTGACGTTGATATTATTAAGCTGGAGAGGATTGAGAAGAGATTAACCTGGTTGTTGCTGGGAAAGGAGGGAGTGAGCTAGAAGGAGAGGCTGAATCGGCTGGGACTTTTTTCACTGAAGGATATAAGATTAAGCAGTAACTTTACAGAGATTTATAAAATAATGAGGGTTACAGAGATGCTGAACGACTGATGTCTTTTCTCTAGAGTTGAGGATTCAAAACTAGGGATTTTTAAGGTGCGAGGAAAAAAGTTTTACGAAAGTCATGAGAGGTAATTATGTTCGACAGAAGCTGGCTTGTGTGTGGAATGAACTTCCAGAGGAAGTGGTGAAAGCAGGGACAGTTACAATGTTTAAAGGACATTTAGATCAGTCCATGGATAAGACATCAGTTTGGATGGTGCTGTGAGCAGCTGCCCTCTCCCTCCCCATCACTGAATGAATTCCTGTTGGTTTTCACCCTCTGTCAATGCCTGTGCAGTGGCTTGTGGAGGCCAGCAGAGGGTGGCATTGTAGCACTTTAAGCACCACAGAGACTACCAGACCTGCCCCACACAGAGACACACAGATAAACACACGGGGATGGTTAGGACACAGCGTGAAGCTCATCTGGTAACTTAAATGAAACATAAAAAATGCTCAATTCACCTTGTAAACTGTTAAAATATGAGGGACAGAGAACACCCAAATTCCACTCTTTAAATAAAAACATCAATTTAATTCTTTTCACTCTGAAAGTGAACATTTTACATCAACTATGCACAACTCTGGGACCCTCTTTCTCTTAACTGCTTATTACCCGACTCCAGCTCTATAGCAATATTCTGTTTCTGGGTCTGCCATCCTCTCATATCACAGGTGCTAGGCAGCTCTCAGTTCAGAACAGCATTCACCCTCTCTTAAAGGTACAGTTCACATCAGTCCTTCATCACATTATACCCTGATGAATATCGATAAGTGGGACCTATCGGGTTTCTTTTGTTCTGTGGTTTGTCAATATTTCATCTACTCTGTCTCGTATATGGTAGGATTTTTGTTGCTCATTGACAGCATGTCAACTCTGTCCGTGGGAATATATCAGTATTTCACTTGCTCACACTCGTGTGTGTGGGGCAGGATTTCAGTTGTTTCATGGGTACTGTGACACTATAACAATCTCAATGTTTGTAGATGGCACCAAACCTGGAAGAACTCTGAAGTCTATGATGGACAGTGTGGAACTGTAACAGGACGGTGACACGTTGATGTAGTGTTCAGGTTTATGGCAGATGGGGATAAATGCAGAGCAGTGTGAGGTGATGCACTTTGGTAGGAATGACAATGAACAGCAGTTTAAAGCAGGCTGTGCCATGGTAAAGGGGCTGCAGGAGCAGAGGGCGCTGGGTGTATATGAGCACAGATTGTTGAAGATATCAGGACAAGTGGGGAGAGCAGTAACTATCACAGATTAGTTTCAGTATCTGAGCTGTTTATTGGGGGAGGTGTAGGAGGCAGTCTCGGTGCTCCCTTCCTGGGAAGTGGTGGTGACGATGTGATGTGAGCCCACCCTCCTGCCCACCGAGACCGTGGGGATTCCATTTGTACCAGCTCGACACAAAAGGGAGATGGCATCAGGGCCACGGCTTCTAAGTTGTGCCGGGGGGAAACGGAGCTGCCAGTGGGTTTAAAGTGAGAATTGCCCTTCACTGAACATTGCTACTTACTCGGTCGGTGGGACGTGGATGTTTCAGAATCTCCACACGAGGTGTCCCGGTCCCCTCCAGCTCGTACCAGGGTCCTCCCCACATGGCGGGGGGAGGGGGGTGAGGGAACGGATATCGGGCACTCCACCACCCGGCTTGGCCCGTTCTGTCCTATTCCAGGCTGTTTCTCACCCAAACGGGACCCTGTGAGCTCTCCTTGAATATTGTCCGAACGATATGACTCCATCACATTCTCGACTCCAGGTCAGTGCATCATTGCTGTTGTCATACACCGAATCAATTCATTAACAATAAATGGCCCTACTTGTTTTGAAGATGTGTTAATATGTGCCTGCATAATGTAAACATAAGCTTTTGATGACTTCACAATATCTGTGTTAAGTTGAATATGTTTTATTCTTAAACAAATACAGAAATTGCTGGAAAAGCTCAGCCTGTCTGGCATCAGATATGAAGAGAAATCAGAGTTCAATTTTTTGGTCCAATGACCTTTCCTTTGAACCTGACTTATGCTTAAATTATTTCCCCAATTTTATTCTCCCACATAAGAAGAAATATCCATCCGGTATTTACCAACTACACTCTTCTCAAGATGTTATATGGTCAATAAAACATCTCTCATTCTCAGGTCGAACTGTTCCTTCTTCGTAACATCATGCCTTCATCCCAAGAATGAGTAAAGAGAAAAATCTTTGAAACCTTTCGAAAGCAATTTTGTTTTGATCAGTTAAAGCAATTATAACGACACATAATACATCAGATGTGATCTCAGCAATGCCCTGTACTGATGCAAAAATCATCGCTAAGATCAAACACAACACCCCTTACACAGAACAGAATAATTCCATTTATTGTCAAATCACCAGCTGCATCTTCAGAGTAATTTGATGTGATTCATGCACTAAGACACACAGATCCCTCTGTACCACTCTGTTTGAATGCATTCTGCTTGCATTCAAATAATTTTCTGCTGCTTTGTCTTCTGCTGAAGGTTTGCTCAAAACTGTCCTCTGTCTGTATCCCATTGCAGATGATCCGCCCTCCCCCTGTCTGTATCCCGTTGCAGACGCTCTGCCCTCCCCCTGTCTGTATCCCAATTGTAGAAGCTCTGCCCCTCCCCTTGTCTGTATCCCATTGCTTGATTCTCTGTCCCTCCCCCTGTCTGTATCCCATTTCAGATGGTCCGCCCTCCCCTGTCTCAATCACATTACAGACGCTCTGCCCTCCCCCTGTCAGTATCCCATTGTCGAAGCTCTGCCCCTCCCCTGTTAGTGTCCCATTGCAGACGGTCTGCCCTCCCCGTCTGTATTCCACTGTACACGCTATGCCTTCCCCCGTCTCTATCCCATTGCCGACGCGCACCCCTTCCCTATCTGTAGCCCATTGCAGACGCTCTGCCCTCCCCGTCTGTATCTCATTGCAGACGCTCTGCTCTCCCCCTGTATGTTTCCCATTGCAGACGCTCTGCCCTCCCCCTGTCTATATCCCATTGCAGAAGCGCTGCCCCTCCCTGTTAGTGTCCCATTGCATACGCTCGGTCCTCCCTTGTCTGTATCATATCGTAGACAGTCTGCCATCACTCTGTCTGTATTCCACTGTAGATGCTCCGCCTTCCCCCGTCTGTATCCCATTGCAGACGCTCTGCACTCCCCCTGTCTGTATCATATTGTAGACGGTCTGCTCTCCCCCTGTCTGTATTCCACTGTAGACGCTATGCCTTCCCCCATCTGTATCCCATTGCACACGCTCTGCCCTCCCCCTGTCTGTATCCCATTGCAGACGCTCTGCCCTCCCCCTGTATGTATCATATTGTAGACGGTCTGCCCTCCCCCTGTCTGTATTCCACTGTAGACGCTCTGCCTTCCCCCGTCTGTATTCCATTGCAGATGCTCTGCCCTCCCCCTGTCTGTATCCCATTGCAGATGCTCTGCCCTTCCCCCGTCTGTATTCCATTGCAGATGCTCTGCCCTCCCCCCCCCGTATCCCATTGCAGACTCTCTGCCGACCCCTGTCTGTATCCCATTGCAGACGCTCTGCCCTCTCCCTGTCTGAATATCATTGCAGATGCTCTTCCCTCCCCCTCTATGTATCCCATTGCAGACCCTCTGCCCTCGCCTGTCTGTATCTCATTGGAGACGCTCTGTCTCCATTTGACATCTTATTGATTGACTATCCTGATGTATGATCAAACTGAGCTCCATCCTCTCCATCCAGTTCATTGGTGTGGATTGTAATTTGTTGATGATCTCACACAGATCCCTGAAGAATTCAACTAGTTACTTTTTGCCAAAAACAAAATGAGTAATGACCTCTTCTCTGTATTTCCTGATGCTGCCCAGGGCGCCCCTGCTCCTGTGTAACAGCCTGGGATGGTTATATGGCGTCCTCCTGTGCTGTGTAATTTACTGAAATGATTTGAATACTTCATTCTATTCCTGTCGAACCCCATAGAGGTGAATTATGGCCTCCCCCTGCTGTATTGTTACGATGCTGACTGGCTGAATGGGATCTTTCTCTCCGTCTGTAACAACCTTGGGGGTCAATTGAAAGAACAACGGGTGAGGTAGAAGCAGCAGTTGGCCATTCGTCCCCTCTCCAACTTGCTGCTCAGTTTAGAAACATCATGACTGGTCTGATTGTAACTGAATACCCCTTTCCTGTCTGTTCATCAATATTGACCCTCCTGTTCATCAATGATCAGTCAAGGTCAACCTTGAATATCCTCAATGACCCAGACTTCATTGTTCTTGGGGGATGAGAACGCCACAGATCGCACAATCCAAAGGAGAAAGGAGCAAAGTAATCTCAAATGGAAATGGGAGACCCATTTTATATTAAAGCGTGTTAACCTCACAACAAGTCACCTCTCTTTTCAGAAACAAGGGCACAGCAAATAGGAAAAAACATATAACATTCAGCCCCTCAAACCTATCCCACAGTCAAATTGACTGTTCAGTCAAGTATTTATCAAACTTAGCTTCTACTGCACCCTTGGAAAATAATACTGACACCTTAAGGCCACAGAAGATAAGAAATTGGAATTAGGCCATTTGGCCCAACAAGTCTACTTTGCTATTTGATCCTGTCGGGTGTGTTTCTCAACACATCTTTCCCGCCTTCTCACTGTAACTCTCGATCGTTGCTTTAATTTAACCTTTGTCTTCAAAACATCGTTGCATCGGTGTCTCTGTATGTGTGTGTGATTGCGTGTGTGTTTCTGTGTATATCTGTTTAATGGCAGGAGACAGGGTGATGCTGGATGGTTGTTTTTAAACTGGAAGCCTGTGGGCAGCGATGATCCAGAGGCGAAATTGTTGGGTCCACTTTTGTTTGTCATTTATATATATATGATTTAGATGAGAGTTATAGAAGGTACATTTCGCAAATTTGCGGATGACATCATTTTTTGGTATACAGTGGACAGTGTTTTTATAATGGTGAACAGCTGAAGATTACAAAGAGACCTTCATTAATTAAATCAATGATTCATAGAGATGTACAACAGGGAAACAGACCCTTCAACCTGTTCATGCCATCCGATTATTCTAAATTAATCCACTCACATTTGCCAGCATTTGGCCCATGTCCCACTAATCATAAAGCCATCCAGTTGCCTTTTAAATGTTGTAATTGTTCCAGCCTCCACCAGTTTCCCTGGCAGTTTATTCCATAGAAGCACGACCCTCTGCAGGAAAAAAAGTTGTTCTTCATTGTCTTTCAAATATTTCTCTTCCCACCTTAATCCTATGCCTTCTAGTTTTAGACTCTCCTACCTTGGGGGGAAGGAACCTTGACCACTCACCCTATCCATGCCCTTCATAATTTTATAAACCTCTAGAAAGTGTAAATGTTAATTCCAATCAAGACGGTTGGCTGCGCTTTCAGTCATCCTGGGTCTATAGTCTCAAATTCAGTAGTGGTACCTCTTCCTTCTCCATCAAGGCACGATTCCAAAAAAGTTTAATCAACTTGTTCAGACATATTATGAAACAGCTCTGTGGGATTTGGAACTAGATTTTTCGGCGCAGTGATAGGGACACTATCATCATTCAGCATTAGTCCCTAAAGCTGCAACATGATGCTCTTGTATGTTGTTCATCAGCCTGTTGTAACATGCTGTGACACACCTCCATAGGACATGACTCCACTCCACCTTCTCCAGAGATAGGGGCACTATCAGACAGTCATGGACTGGAATCGAATCCAGAGCTCCGGCTCAGAAACGTGGGCACCATCCATGAAACAAGGCCTAAATCATGCCCAGATTTCGGGTCATATTTGAAGTGTGTGGATTTATTAAATTCTGGTTAACATTACCAAATTATACAGGAGACATTTCTAATTGAAAAAAAAGTACAAGTTATTAGCCTCAACTAAAGGATGTTGAGTGCATTCGCTGTGCCATTGAGATAACCAATGAACATCTTCAATTGCTTGGCTATGATTTCTGGTTTAAATGGATATTACCAGCAGTCTGCTATTTTAGGGGAAGAAATCCTGCAGACACACTCTGTACTATTAATGAGCTCAAGTAGATATCAATACTGAACACCAGAGAGGAGAAAGGAGCACAATTCTGGGCCCAAAATACTTGTCACTATTTCAAATCTCAATCATTTGGCATCCCTCGTCCTAAAATCATTCATTGATACAAGGCAACTGTTTCCTTTCCAGCTTTTGGTTATGGACTCCTCGCTCTGCCTGCTCAAGGCAAACCAAGCTCTGGGTCTTTGGGAAACTCAAGGCTGGTGTCTGTAGGCCTTCTGGAGAGGGGATTGTCGTTTAATTCAAAGGGGGAGTGTGAGGGGGCAGTAATATCACTCACTGGGCTGGGGTGTGGCAGATGGGGTTTAACATGGATACATGTGAGGCATTGCATTTTGGTAAAACAAACAAGGGGAGGACTTATACAATTAGTGGTGGGCTTTGGTAGTTATATAGAAAAGAGGGACCCAGGGGCGCAGGTATATTTCTTTGAAGTTTGTGGCGTAGGGTGTTTAAGGTTACTTCATTGCTCATACCTTTGAGGTGAGAAGTTGGGAAGTCATGCTGAGATTGTGCAGGATATTGATACAGCCTCTTCTGAAGTACTGTGTGCAGTTCTGTTATAGGAAGGAGATTATTAAGCCGGACATGGTTGAGAATAGTTTACCAGGATGTTACCAGTAACACCTCATCTTCTGCCTCGGAAGCCCGAAACATACGGCATGAACATTGGATTCACTGGTTTACAAGTCTACCCTGGCCAACCCAGATCCCAGATCCAACCCCCGGACTCACATCTGCCCTCTTGAGGAGACTTAATGTCCATCTTCCTTCGCACCATCTGCTCCACACTCCCCACCGATCTATCACTATCACCTCCTATCTTCACTCACCTATCGCTGATCTTTCCCCCAGCATCACCCCATCACCCATTTTCTGTTAGCCCCTTCTCCCTCCCCAGTCCTGAAGAAAGGTCCTGCCTGAAACGTCGACTCTCTTGCTCCTCGGGTGTTGCCTGGCTTACTGTGCATTTTCCTCCGCCATGCTTTACCTACACTGAATTATCCAATATCTGCAGTCCCCATTATCTCTTAGGTACAAATCCCTTTTAACATAGCCATGTCGCAGTCTGTTATAACTGCATGTAGTCTTAGGGATATTATCTTCTCAGATCATGGCCGATAAAGGTTTTCTCAATGTCTTCCTGATATTGCAGTGCCTGATCAGTCGATACAGAACGTATGTTTCAATTCATAAACGAAGAAGCACGCTTATATTCTGATAAACCTTTGGCATTGCTCCCATATCCAAGGCAGATTGAATGTTTACACATGATTGATCTACCAGACCCAACATTTGTTCCCTCAGTCACCCCCACATATATCATTCAGAATATGTAAATTTTTAATCATAATTTGGAATTTTAATAAAACACATTCAAGTGAAATGGGTTAACGGGAGGTATTTGTTCAGTGACAATGATTGATGTCAGTCCCCATGCATCCTAAATATGTCACTGGAGGACTTTCCTCTTCTATTAATTAGGGACTCGGTTCAATGTGTTATCTCATAGTATCAGCGGGAGCATCACTGACAGCACTAACAGGCATCAGCAGATCCAGAGAGAGGGGGAGGAGAGATCAGAATCTGAGAACATTAGACTGGAATGTTCCAACAATGGATCAGAATCTGAGACCATGAGCCTGAAATGTTCCAGCAATGGACAGGAGTTTATCCGAGGGTCTTTACTGTCTTTCTCGGCCTTGGATCTCATTAGCTTTGCGGATCTATGATGTACTGATGGTTATTCAAGCTGGTTACTATCCCATTCTCGCTAATTTGGTGTTCCTGGTAATTCATTCTATCTGTTCATTAAGCCAGGTTGGACTGAATTGCTGCATATATTATTTAAAATTTAGAAAGGTGGATGTCAACATTTTCAATTCCAATGAAATATTCCATTCCTCACAAATTGTATCGAGCAAATTACTCACTAAATTGTGAGGAGAACCAGACTGTTCTCAATCTCCATAATCCGTCTAGCCCTGCACAGATCTACATTTCTATATCCTCCCACTCACGAATCCTGTCCAATACCACCATCATGATATCCTCGACTCCACCCCTGCCTCAGTGCATCTTCTGAATAAACCATCAATTGTGCCTTTGTTAAATCTGGATACAATTTATCAAGTCCCTTTTAACCACATGTCAATTACAGAATAATTGCTCTTGAGTATGTTGAACTTGTTTACTGCACGGATTCTGTCAGACGGGCAGATGCTGCATGCCGCTTAAGTCATTGACACATAATCTAGAGGCACAGAATAATAATCTGTTGATATCTCATGAACGACATTGATGTTATTGGACTGAAACTATCATCATTTGTGAGAAAAGGCCAATCTGCTTGCTCCATGTCCTTCAGAGAAGCCAATGCGTTATCCTTCCCCAGTCATGTCTGTGCAAACCCACAGCAATGTGTTTTACTCTTGACTGTCCTGTGTAACAACTGAACCAGTCACTCAGTTCAAGCTCAGCATAACATGCTGGCCTGACCATGGCTGCACACATCCCGTGAGAGACGAACAAAAGTAAAGTTAGCTCCCTTCCTCTGCCTGTTTTCCTTATTTCTACACTTCATTTCCATTCAGGTAGGTGTCCATTCCCTATTTCAAGTGCAATCTTTCTGACCGAGTCTCTCCCCAAGAGTGATGTTCATTTCCACGGGCACCTCTGATGCTGGCTTTACTGATGCTGACAGACAGATGTAAGGAACTTTTAAATTCCACAACAGTGGCAGTGCATAGAGAAGGAATGGGTTTTTATGTCATAATAAAGATACGGAGACCAGTAAGTGAGGGAAAGGAAGTATTGTGATCATCACTGAGAGTGTAGTTGAGGCCATATTCGGGGTATTATGGACAGATTTTTCTCCTTTAAAAGGAATTATCTCATGACAATAGAGGTTGTGCAAAGAAAGTTTATGAGACTAATCCCTGAGCTGGTGGTAAAAGACGAGTGAGTGAAGGTTAATCTGTAGCACAGTCAACGAATAACAGGTCATTGCATTCAAACTTGATGGTGATGGACAATCACTCGTTATATTCTACACAGACACTGAGAAGGTGATGAATTCCATGGCTTGTATTTTTATTTTTAATCGGGATGCATGATTCTGAGTATTTAAGCGCCTCTGTCGATAAAATCTTCAGTCATATCCAGCCTTGATATTAGGGTCAATCCCTCTTACCTGAGCAGGTCAGTTAAACACTTTTGTTAATGTTAATACGTGATGGTGTCTGTGTGGAGAGTATTTTCTTCTCATAGAGGGTAGTGAATGTTAGGAATTCACGGTCTAGAAAGTTAGGGGAGCTATATCACTCCAAGTATTTAAAAAGGAGGCAGATGGATTTTTGACCTGTCAGAGAGCTGAGGGCTGTGAAGAATTGCGCATTAAAGAAGAGTTAATGCCAACAGTAGGTTAGCCATGATAGCATACAATGGTTTGAGCATCCAAATTACCTCTTCCTGTTTCTTATGTTCTCATATTCTGTCTTTGGAATGTTAATGGTTTTAATTTTCCTGGAAATTTTCCTATTGAATGTTGAGGACAATGAGAGAAAAGAATTTTATGAGCCATCTCTGGGAGAGGTATGGGCTGGATATTCACATGAATCTGGGTCTACAACATGACCAACAAATGAAACACCACTTGCAGAGAGGAGACACTCTTTAAAGAGGTGGGAGACCACTTTCATACACAGCTTGAATTTCCCATCACATTTTCCAACTCACAGCAAACCACACAGTGTTGAGGGACTGAATGATATCCTGTAATACTGCAAACCAGGTATTTGGAGCAAGTGTTCTCTATCTGCTCCTATACAAGTGGTTTTAAGGACTGAATGGAACATAGGAACAGAGAACTGAAGAGCAGGAGTGGGTCATTAGACACTTCGTCATTGCTCGAACAGACAGTCAGATCATGGCTGATCTGAGAGTGGTCTGCGCAGCACCTTTCTGTCTGTCCACAATTTTCCTCCATTCACATGTCTGTCAAATGTTCCAAAACACAACTTTGAATAAATGCAAGCATCCAGGCACAGTACTAGGGAACTGCACAAAGTCAAAGTACACAGCCAGCACAATTCTGGAAGGCAACAGGCATTTATCTATCAGTCTTGTTCCCATTCAATTAATGCTGTTGCAGTTTATCATTTTAGATTTGTTCATGGAATGTGGGTGTAGTTGATAGGCCAACATTTATGGACCATGTCTAATTACGCTGGAAGTGGTGGTGTTGAGCTGCCATCTTGAGCTGAAACCTCTGGGGAAGAGAATTCCCATTTGAACAGCCCGTGTGAATTTCTCATTTCTGCTCCGACAAATGTTGGAGGGTCACTGTGTCCTTTTCCAGCCCCACTTCTCCACTGGTTACAACAGGTTTTAAGTGTAACCAAGCCCAGTCTCTCAAAAAATGTGAATACACAGAGTCACACACGTACAGACGCATACACAATCGCACATGTCTGAAGAAGAAAATGAATAGGAAAAGGTTTCCAGAGTTTCATAATAGTTGAACTCATTTCAAATGGAAAAGAGATAATGCGTCACAACTGATACACTGTCTTCAACGGTATTCTACTCAAACAAGCTGCTGGTATGAGACTTCTTCCTGGAACAGTTGGATTTGGCAGAATTTCCTTTCCTTCAATCAGTGGAGCGATTCCCATGAATCCTCAACAGGAATGCTCCAAGTTTGGTGAAGATGACTCAAGGATTTTTACTCTCACATTTTGCGGTCAGATGGGGCAAAGTGAGAGAGAGTGGGCAATAGACAGTGGGTAATGACCATAAGATCATCGGATACAGGAACAGAAATTAGGCCATTCAGCCCATCGAGTCTGATCCACTATTCAATTACGGCTGACAAGTTTCTCAAAATCATTCTCCTGCCTTCTCCCTGTAACCCTTGAACCCTTTGATACTCAAGAAGCTAACGACCTCTATCTTAAATATACACAATGAACTGACCTCCACTGCCTTCTGTGAAAATGAATTCCATTGATTTTCCACTCTCTGGCTGAAAACGTTTCTCCTTACTTCCGTTCTTAAAGAATTTCCCTTGGCTCTAAGGTTGTATCCTTGGGTCCTAGAGTCTCCTACCAATGGAAGTCTTCTCACCATCCGTACTGTCCAGGCCATTTAGTATTCTGTGTGTTTCAATTAGATCCCCCCACATCCCTCTGAACTCCATCAAGAACAGACCCAGCATCCTCAAACGTTCTCATATGTTAAGCTTTTCATTCCTGGGACCATTCCCGTGTACCTCCTGTGAACCCATTCCAAGGTCAGCACATCCTTCCTGAGATATGGGGCTCAGAACAACGCACACTACTCCAAATATAGTCAGACAAGAGCCTTATCGAGCCTCAGAAGTACGTCCCTGCTTTTACATTCAAACCCTTTCAAAATAAATTCCATCACTGCATTTGCCTTCCTAACTACTGACACAACTTGCAAGTTTACATTGAGACAATCCTGGAGTAGAATTCCCAAGTCCCTTTGCACGTCAGACATCTGAATTTTCTCGGTAGTCCATGTTTTTTATTCTTCCTAACGAAGTGCATGTTCCCACAATTTCCCACGTTGTACTCCATCTGCCATTTCTTTGTTTATTATCCTAACCTATACAAATCCTTCGTGAGCCTCCCTGCCTCTTCGACGTTACCTGTCCCTATACCTATTTTTGCTTCATCTTCAAACGTAGATAGAATGCCTTCAGATCCTTCATCTGGATCGTTAATGTATAAAGTGAAAAGTTATGGTCCCAACATTGAGCCTTATGGAACACCACTTGTCACCGACTGTCAACCGGAGAGGGACACTTTTATCGACACTGTTTGCTTCCTGCCAGACAGCTAAACTTCTATCCATGTTAGCACCTTGCCTCTAACACCATGGGCCCTTGCCTTACTCAGTAACCTCCTGTCAAAGATCTTCTGGAAGTTCTGGTCGATGATATCCATGGCTCTCCTTGATCTAAGCTGATTGTTACATCCTCAAGGTTTTCTAGCAGAATTTCCAGGCATGACCTCCCCTTGATGAAACCATGCTAACTTTGTCCTACTTTACCATCCACATCCAAGTATTCAGAAATTTCATCCTTCACAATGGATTCCAGGATCTTACGTACAGCCAAGTTTAGATTAGTCACCTTGTAATTTTCCGTTTTTTTGTTTAATCTTTTAAACGGTGGTATCACGCTCGCGATTTTCCAGTCCTCTGGGAATCTCCCTGATTCGAGAGATTCCTGAAAGATCTCCACCAACGCCTCCCCTGTCTCATCAGCTATCTGCCTTAGAAATCTGGAGTGGAGTCCATCTGGTCCAGGTGATTTACTTACCTTCAGGCCATTCAGTTTTCCCAACACCTTCTCCGAGGTGATGACCACCTTACTCAGGTCTGTCCACGAAGTCTTTTCAATGTTTGAGATATTACTCGTGTTTTCAACCGTGAAGACTGACACAAAATAATTTTTCAGCTCCTCAGTCATTTCCTTGTTCCACATTACTATCTGTCCTGTGTCAATTTCTAGCGATCAGATGCCCAATTTTGCCTCTCTTTTGCCCTTTATGTCTCGAAAGAAGCTCTTACATTCTTTCTTTACATAACTAGCTTGCTTATCCTCATATTTAACTTTCTCACTCCTTATTTTTTTTTCTCTCTGTTGGTCTTTGCAAGTGTTACGATGTGGGGGTGAACGCCTCTGTTAATGAAACCAAACACCCAGGAGAGCTCACCTCACCTCGTAATCTATTAGAATATGAGTGACAGAGAACTCCCAAATTCCACTATTTAAAGAAAATAACGCCAATTTATTTTGAATTGTAAAAGTGAACATTATGCCACAACTATTTACAACTTTAACCAACCCACCCCCCACAACTGCCCCCAAATCTCTAACAATATGCTGTTTCAATCAGACACTTATAAAGATTACATCAACTTAATTTCAAAACCACACAGCCACTGCCATCCTCTGTGATGTTACTCTCCTGGCTGATGAATTCCCTGGGTCGTCGTATTTCTGTTTACTGTGAATATGTTTCATATGAAAAAATATATATGACAGTGAGTATTTCCTAATTTCTTGCGGAGCAAGATGATTGATCCCAGGCTTCTTCCGTCTCGATGGCATCTGTTCTCTCCCCAATTTTCAAAATGTCCGCATTTTATGTCCCCAGCATCAAACTGTCTCACTGTTTCAATGTTGGCAAAACAATAAATTTAATCTCGATTTGCTTTCAGTGACAGAGAGAGTGAAGGAAAGAGAGTGTTGCATGCAATAGTGAGAGTAGTGGAACAAGAGCCTTGTTCGGGGGTAGGTGCTGTAACAGATATACAGAGAGTGTGAGGGAGTAGAGAGAATAGGAACACCTTTGTCCTGGCTGAACGGGGAAGGTTATTGATGCTTGTCCTGTATTGATGGGCATTTCTTCAGATCATCTCAGCATCGGGGTGAGCCTCCCCAATGTCTTGTCCACGTCTATCACTAATAACAGCACAGAGCACATCCCATAGCTTTTTCAGAATATGTTTGCATGGATCTTGCAAACAACTAGGAAGAACACTCATTGGTGCCTTACATATCTAAACCAAAACTGTTGTGCAACTTTGCGCATCCGATTATCTGGAAATTAGATATGTAAATATCTTGAGTGATGCGGTAATACTGGATGATCTAAATTTGCATCTAAACTGCGTTAACTAAATGATTGTTAATGCTGTGAAAAATCTATTTCATGTGTATATGAGATAGGTTGAAGAGTGTGTTGTGAACCAAAGTAGATAGCAGGTTATTTCGGGTGTGGTGTTGTGTGGTCAGAAGGACTAATTACTTACCGTGCTCTGAGGCAGCTTTTGGGCAATCGCATTAATATGTTGAATTATACACGGCGCTGCAAGCAATATAGAATTTTTGAACATTACACTCAAATATCATGGAAACCCAAATGCTAGAGGGTCAAGTGAATTGGAAAAATACAATATGACATTTAGTGTGAGACAAACAATGGCATTTAGTGATAGAAATACTGTAAAGTCTGAAAAATACATACATATCACTAAGTTACAAACACCAACGAAAGGGAAGGTGACTCATTAATGGTTTACGTAAGAAAGCAAAGATTGCATTAAATCTAAGGAAGCAGCTTCAGAAGAATTCCAGATATTGTGCAAACCTGAAGATTCTGAGAGATTTACTTTTCCGATAATAAGGATGAAGAAAGTGTTAAGGAAATCAAAAAGAACATGAAAACAAACAAACAGGAAACACACAGACTGCTTACATCTACAATCCATATACCAAAGAAAACAAAAGCAAGGTCAAATGTAGAAATTTGTAAGGTACAGAAGAATTTATTGATGGGGAACAAGGAAATGGCAGAGAAAATAACCAGCTACTTTGCATCTGTCTTCATGGAGAAAGCGCCAGGCAATCTCTGTGTAAAGCAAGTGATCACATGGGACTTGTGGAACTAAAGACAGAAAGTCTATTCATATCAGCAACAAGGTAGTCCTTGAAAATTGAGCTAGATTGGTCATTGCTAAATCTGATGGGCCAAATATACTTCATATCAAAATGTCAAAAATAAAACAGCAGATTAATTGAACTGTCAGTGACTGTATTTTATTTTCTTGCAGACTCTGCAAAGGCCTTAGCCATTGTAGATAACTGAAAGGTAGTAAACATGATCCATCTATGTACACAGGGAAGAAGAGATAATGTGGAGGACTGCAGACCAATTCATTTGACATATGTAGGGAAACAGTTGGAATCCATTATATAAGAAGTGATATAGGGTACGTAGAAATGAACAGCAAAATTGCAGAGAATCACAATGCATTGCTGTCTGAGAAATCTTGCCTGACAAACTTCGGAATTATTTGAAGTTCTTTCTTGCAGCATAGACCACGGACAGCCAGTGGAAGTAATGTATTTGGATTTTCAGAAGTCAGGGCAGGAAAAATTCCTAGCTGTAACAGCTGCTCCTTTTTTGAGGTATTTTAGGTGTTGGAGTTGATTTCCTCGAATTCCAGAAGCAGCAATTACTGTTTTGTATGCTGTTGCATTATTTTGGAACTTTGAGAAAAAAAAAGTCAAAGCAACAGCAGCTTTAAGAGGGAAAAGAACAGACAAAGGAAGCACATGGTGAGGGGAAGGAACTGATAGGACAGCGTCCCTGCTGAGTTACTGCCTTTTGTATTTGAATTCATGTATCGCTGGATATCGGAGTGCGTCTAGGAAATTTAACAAACAGTGAAATTCACAACTGGTTTGGAGGAACTGTTTGGGCAAGGTTCCCTGCCAGATTAGTGAATTGTTTTATCTGTGTCCTACAGAAAGTCTGCAGAAGTAAGTCGAGTGGGTTCTTCCTTAATTATATGTTTTTGAGATATGTCTCTTGATTAATCTTAAAATATAAGCCATAAATATTAATTTTACTTTGAGCAGTGTTTTGTAGAGGAATAAGACAGTTTTGTTTTTCTGGGTCAGTAGATTGTGAAACTTCACAAATGGCTTTAGTAGAATCATATGCGCTTCTTGTCAAATGTGGGAGTTTAAAGAGGATTTAAGGCTTACTGCAGATTATATCTGCAATAAATGCTTCTGGTTGAGAATTCTGTCAGATCGAATGTATCGTTTTGAGAGACAGTTAAAGACAATGAAGAATTTGTAACAGCAACAGTGTGTGATGGATAGCTTGTCCAACCTCTCCCTATAACTCAGACCATTGGGTCCTGGCAACGTCTTTGTAAATTTCTTCTGCACTCTTTCTAATTTAATAACATCGTCCCCATAACAAGGTGACAAACACTGAACACAATATTCCAAGTGCGGCCTTACCAAATTCCTGTGTAACTGTAACATTACTTCCCAACTTTTATACTCAATATCCTGCCTGATGAATGCCAATGTGCCAAAAGCCTTCTTCACTGCCCTGCCGACCTGTGACTCCACTCTTAGAGAACCGTGCACCTGAACACCAAGGTCCCTCTGCCCACTGCACCCCTTAAGACCATTTACAATGAAACTCCTCCCTTGATTTCAGTTTCCAAAATGCAAGACCTCACACTTCTATATTAAATTCCATTTGTCATTGCTCGGCCCATTTCCCCACCTGGTTAAGGTCCTGCTGCAACTTTTGATAAACATTCTCACTGATCACGCTCCCAATTACTTTAGTGTCATCTGCAAACTTACTAATCATACCTTCCATATTCTCAACCAAATCATAGATAACAAACAGCAATGGACCAAGCCTCCGGTCTGACAAACATCCTTCCACTCAACCCTCTGCTTTCTACCATCAAGCCAACTGTGTATCCAGTTGGCCAGTTCCCCCCGCATTCTACGAGATGTAACCTTCCTGAGCAGCCTGCCATGTGGAACCTAATCAAAGGCCTTACTGAAATCCATAGAGACTACATCTATCACTCTGCCCTCATCAAACGTCCTGGTAACTTCATCAAAGGACTCTAAGAAATTTGGGAAGCATAATCTCCCACTCACAAGTCTATGCTGACTGCTCTGAATCAAACCCTGTGTAAGTAATGGGTGCAGTCAATGGTATGCTGTCCTTCATTGTAAGATGATTCGAGTACATGAGTAAAGCCATCTTCCGGCTGTTGTAGAGCCTTGCTGAGAGAGCATTTGGGGCACTCTCTACAGATTTGATCTCCTTTGTAATAAATGATTCCCTTACCACAGACACGGGTGATGGTAACATGGGGAAAGAGTGAAGAAGCTGAGTGTTTAATCTGTAGAGCTGTGAGAGATGAAGAAATGGTGATCCTGAAACACGAGGAGTGGCAGCGATCAGTTATTTCCAAAACAGACATTGATACGGAGAGAAATTCCATACTTTACCCAGGATTGATTGGTTTGATTTATTGTCACGTGTACCTCAGTACAGGGAAACACTTTGTTTATGAGCAGTGGAGGAAGATCATAGTAAGCATGGCCAGACAGATCATAGGGTGGAAATAGACTTGGACAGAGTAAGGCATACAGGTTACACTGAACAGGACATGCACTAGACAAGATCAACATGAACAAAATCACCATTATTTGAACTTAGAGAGTCCATTCATCAGTCTAACGTGACTTTCCTCATAATTTATTTGCCTAAATTAACTCTCCCCACGTTATTGTGCAGTCAGCGTGTGAACCCTGTACTGAACATCAGGTTGCTCACAATCCCCAACAGCAGCCACAATACCTCCGTCTGAAACAGGTAGCCATTCCCATCAGCTTCCGCCCTGCATAGAGAACACCAGTCTGTCTTCGTGGAGATGGAAGATGCCTTCTTAAGACTTCACACAAGACATATGGCTTCCCTGCCCACCTCAAGAAAACCATGTTAAAGTCCCACATGTGTATCATAAACAACGGAGCCAAGAGAAACAATGTGGAACAGTCTGTTTGTGGGGCCTCTGCCCCACTTGTTCATCATGTTAGAGCATCAATTAGGAGACAGTGAGGACTGCCAATTCTGGAGATGAGAATAGACCATCAATTGCTGGAAAAGCACAGCAGGTCAGGCAGCATCCGAGGACCAGGAGAATCGACGTTTTGGGCATAAGACATTCATCAGGAATCACCAAAAAGTACCTCATTCTGCCCCCGTGTAAGTGTATTGAGGTGGGAATGGCCTCCTGCTGTTCCTGTGTAAGTGACTCAAGGGAGTGATTGGCTTCAACCTCGTCCGATTGGACAGGGCCAAGGGCCTGACTGATTAACCCTGGTTCCTGTTTGACAGCTCATTGTACTGACTCATGGAACATTGCTGCAGCTTTAAGAGGTTATTTTGTCCGGGTTTCTTTTATGAGAGAGATTGAACGATCGTTACCAAGCTTGCCAGTTAAGACCACTTGAGTAACAGCTAGGGCGGCCTTGTGTTTATTTTAATGCAGCCTGAATGGGTGTGGCCAGCTCTCACAGATTAGGATCTCTGTGTTTTGGTTTCTCAGTAACATCAGAAACTATTGGAGTCTCCACAGAGTTGGAAACTTCAGTGAAAGTCTTCTGGCTGCTACCCTCTCTGAAATTTCTCTTGATACTGTTTTTAATTCTTGGATTGAAGAAATATTTGTGACAATCTGTGTCTGAATATTTCTTTTTGCCAAGGGCTGTGTTTATGGGATTTCCCTATATTGGAACAGTTCATCAGTAATAGTTCCTAGATGTATTATTCTGTTAAGCTGTCCAATAGAATTACGTTATTCTAAATTCCTCTTTCTTTGGTTTCATTTTATCTTTCGTGTTTAAGAAGATGGTGTTTAGCTTCACACCGAGTAGCTTGACCAGTAACATTGCATCTGGAACAGACACTTTACATTTCCTTTAAAATAAGAAAACATTAGAATCTAGGCTACCGCCTTCAAATATTTTCCAGGCGCTCTGGTGTAGTCCATCACACTAGACTCCTTCCCTTCCTGAGTAATAGGGTGAAGGCACTGAATGGGCTGTCCCTGTTCTTCTCCAATAGTGTCAATGGGCTGAATGGCTTCCTCATATTCCTGTGAAACCAGCCTGAGGTGCTGAATGAAGTCTTGTTTTACTGTGGCAATGTGCAGTGTCAGGAAGTGCTGTTACATGAATGTTACCGACACTTTAACAGCACAAGTCTCAATGGAATCTGAATCCTGCTACACACGGACAAAGACCAGTTCAGGAGCTGACGGGGGACAAAATGTTCTGAACATTGTGGAACCTTCAGTGACCATCCCCACTTCTGATCTTATGGTGGGGAGGTTCAGGGTGGGGAGACATTGATGAAGCAGCTGAAGGTGTTTGTGAAGAGGAAGCTACTCTGAGGATCTCCCACAGAGGTGACCCAGGACTGAGATGATGAACATCTTCCTTTGTGCCATGTTTGACCCCAAACACTGGAGAGGTTACTCTGATTCCCATTAAGTTCAGTTTTGTTAAGCTCCTTTATGTCAACAGAAGTCAACCATTGCCTTGATATCGGGGCCAGTCATTTTTATCTGAACGCTTGACGCAACCTCTTTTGTTCACGTCAATAGGCCATGATGTAGGAGCAGCAAGTGTTTTCTTCAAACAGGTGATATTGAATGTCAGGATCACTCTTCTCAAGAGTGTTCGGGAAGCTAGATGACGGAACGTATTTGAAGAGGAGATAGATGGAAATTGACCTGTCAGAGAGTTGAGGGCGATGAAGAATTGGATAGGAAAGAAGATTTGAGACCAGGAGCAGATCAGTCATGATCTTAAAGAAGGGCAAGGCAGGCTTGGGGAGTGAACAACATGCCCCTGTTTCTGATGTTCTCCGATTCTGTTATTGGAAAGTTAGTGGGTGTTATTTTCATGAATGTTCTGTTATTGAATGTTGCAGACAGGGAGACCAGAGGATTTTGTGAGCCATCCCTGAGTGAGGTATGGGGGCTGTATTCACATTGAATCTGAGTGTACAACATGACCAACAAATAAAGCACAAGTTGCAGAGTGGGGAAGCTCTGTGAAGAGAGATGAGGGGCCTCTTTCATACCAAGCCTGAGTTTTCCAATTACATTTCCCAATTCACTTCAAACCGTGTGGGACAGTACTGAGGGGCTGAAATGTCTCCTGTGTTTCTGTGCAACAGGTTATAGGAGTAAGTAACCTCCAACTGCTCCTGTCTAGCGGGTTTGAGGGGCTGAATGGAACACAGGAACATGGGACTGAGGAGCAGGAGTGGGTCATGAGATACTTTGAGCCTTCTCCACCAGGCACTAAAATTGTAGCTGATCAGGTTGTGGTCTCAGCCCCACTTTCCTGTCTGCGTCCCATTGTGCACTTCTTTAACAAATATTTAACTAACGCAGCTTTCAATCAATGTGAACATAGAGACACGATAATCTTCCACTGAAGAGAATTCCGACTTGAAAGGTCCTTTCAGAATTATTCATCATCCATCTTATAGAATCAGAGAGTCATGCAGAATGGAAACAGACCCATTAGTCCAATCTGTTCACTCCGATCAGATATTAAATCTGATTTCGTCCCATTTGCCAGCATTTGGCCAATATTCCTTCTGTGATTGTACCCGCCTTGACCACTTCCTCTGACTGCACTTTCTGTCCACACACCACTCTCTGTGTGAAATATTTACCTTCTCGTCCCTTCTAAATCATTCGCCCTCTCCCCTCCAACCTCTGCTGTCTTGTTCTGGACTCCCCTATCCTTGGGAGTAGAACATGGCTGTTCAGAATATCCATGTCCCTGATGATTTTATAAACCTCTATAATGTTGCCTCTCAACCTCTCACACTCCAGGGGGAAGCACCTCAACGTAATTAGCCTCTCCCTAAAGCTCAAACGTCCAGTCCTGGAACATCCGTGTAAGTCATTTCTGCAGAAAACCGAGTTGTACGCAGTATTCTTAAAGCGGCCTCACCAACATCCTGTATAAATGCAATCTGCCACCACAACTCCTATACTCAATGCTCTGACTGATTAAGGCAAATGTGCCAAATGTGTTCAGCACCACGCTGTCTACCTGCGACTCACTGCTACAGGTGATCATGTATGTTAACATCAGAAAGTTAACATGATGGTAGTGCCAGCAGATAGGAGGACCAGTGATACATTAATCATTATTGAGATTAGATTGTGTTGGAAACATGAGCTTAACATGTCAGGAAGGGAAATCAAATCAATGGGTTCAGGGTGATTAATATACAAAATAACAGATAGCCCGGAGTGAGTTACAGACTGGAATCGAATCGAGGCGTTCAGGTGGTTAATATACAGACTACCAGATACCCCGGAGCGAGTTACAATCTGGAATCTAATCAAGGGGTTCAGGGTGGTTTATATACGAATAACAGATACCCCGGATTGAGTTACAATCTGGAATCTAATCGAGGGATTCAGGGTGGTTTATATAGAGAATAACAGGTAGCCCGCAGTGAGTTACAGCCTGGAATCTAATTGCAGGGTTCAGGGTGGTTTATATACAGAATAACAGATAGCCCAGAGTGAGTTACAGCCTGGAATCCAATTGAGGGTTTCAGGGTTGTTCATAAACAGAATAACAGATAGCCTGGAATGTGTTACAGGTTGGAACCTAATCGAGTGGTTTAGGATGGTTTATGTACAGAATAACAGATGCCATGGAGTGAGTTACAGTCTGGAATCTAATCGAGGAGTTCAGGGTGGTTTATATACGGAATAACAGATAGCCTGGAGTGTGTTACAGATTGGAAACTAATCGAGGGATTTAGGATGGTTTATGTACAGAATAACAGATAGCCCGGAGTGAGTTACAGCCTGGAATCTAATCGAGGAGTTCAGGGAGTTTTAGATACAGAATAACAGATAGCCCGGAGGGAGTTACAGCCTGGAATCTAATCGAGGGATATGTTAACCTTTTTATGTGAAATAACTTGTAACTGGGAGTGAGTCATAAAGTGTACTATTGGCCAAGTGGTTTCAAATCTTGACTCAAATAAACATAATGCAGTCACAAACTACACAACTTTACTGACTCCCAATTTTCCTTGTTTGAGGACTATCCTCCTCTGTTTTCCCCTTACACTGAAAGTATTAATATACCTTTTATACTGCACTGACATTCTGGTTATAGTGCTACCTATCTCTCACTGTCTCATTTATATTCAATCCTGTTGAAAGATACTTAAACCAACAGAGACACAAAGTTCCAGAAAAGCTTTGTTCAATTGCAGGTGCATTATTTTCTTTTATTTGTAGATAACACATAATTTGAACCCACAGAAGGTCAGTGTGGAATTTGAGCAACCCTTCAATTTGGGATGAGGCCTAGCCAGGCAGGATTCTGATTCAACGCTGCAAATCTACAATTCAGTGGCTGAGTTCTATCAGGTTTTGTATAGTATGTCTCTCTCATATATTAGGAGCTTGGAAAGTAAGGCAGACCTTACTGGAATGTCACATTGTCTCTCCGCATTCACTGTAAAAAGGTTCTGGGATTTGCATTTTATTCAACTTCAAAGAGCTGTCTCCATTTCCTATCTCTGCTGGCATCAATGAATGGAAATGGCTTTTGACACGTTGCCCCCTCTCCCTTGCTGAATGTATTCCTGACAGAAATCGGTCAGGCAAACGTTTTAGATTTGTCCACAGCCAACATTTTATATCAGTAAAACTACACGACTACTGTGTGCAGTTCTGATCTCCAAATTTGAGGAAAGACATTCTGGCTATTGAGGGAGTGCACCGTAGGTTCACGAGGTGAATTCCTAGGATGGTGGGATTACCTTACACTGAAAGACTGAAGCGACTGGGCTTGTATACCCTTGAGTTTAGAAGACTGAGAGGGGATCGGATTGAGACGTATAAGATGAAAGGATTGGACATTCTGGCAGCAGGAAACATGCTTCCGCTGAGGGGTGAGTGCCGAACCAGAGGACACAGCTTAGAAATACGGGGTAGACCATTTAGGACAGAGATGAGGAGAAACTTCTTCACCCAGAGAGTGGTGGCTGTGCGGAATGCTCTGCCCCAGAGGGCAGTTGAAGCCCAGTCTTTGGATTCATTTAAGAAAGAGTTGGATAGAGCTCTCAAAGATAGATGAATCAAGGGTTATGGAGATAAGGTAGGAACAGGATACTGATTAGGAATGATCAGCCATGATCATATTGAATAGCGGTGCAGGCTCGAAGGGCTGAATGGCCTACTCTTGCACCTATTGTCTTTGTCTATTGTCTATTGAGTGTGTATAAATTAGGAAAAGCAGGAGAGACTGGCAATATCAATGCAGTTTGAAAATATATAAACCATTGAATACGCACACAGAATCACACACAAACAGACATGCACAGACACACCGAATCACACACACAGAGATACAGACACCTTCCAGGAGCTGTCTCCATTTCCTATCTTGCAAGAGAATTCATGTTATGATGATGCATTCATGCAGGACAGTAAACAGCTTTTGAGACTTTCCCCATTGTGACAGAAGTTCAGCCCCAATTTGAAACTTGGAGATATGTAACAGGACAGAAATGAACCAGGAGCTTTCTGTGTTCTTGCTCTCAATGTAACATTTGACCATTTAGTTTATCTTGTCTTCAGCCGAACATCCAACAAGGATCACTTCACAGATCCAATAACAGATCCCCAGGAGTGAGTTCCAGACTGGAATCTAATTGAGGCGTTTAGGGTTTACACACAGCAGAAGAGATACCCAGGAGTGAGTTACAGACTGGGATCTAATCGAGGGGTTCCGGGTGGTTTACATACAGAACAACAGATAACAAGGAATGAGTCACAAAATCACGGAGTCATACAGTCATAGAGATGTACAGCATGGAAACAGGCCCTTTGGTCCAACCCGACCATGCCGACCAGATATCCTAACCTACTCTAGTCTCTTTTTCAAGCACTTGGCCCATCTCCCTCCAAACCTTCCCATTCATATACCCATCGAACTGCATTTTAAATGTTGCAATTATACCAGCCCCCACCACTTCCTCTGACAGTTCATTCCATTCATGTACCACCCTCTGAGTGAACAAGTTGCCCCTTAGGACTCTTTCATATTACCTCTCACACTAAACCCTTTTGTTCTTTACTCCCCACCCCAAGGAAAAGACTTTGTCTATTTATCCTATCCATGCCCGTCATGATTTTATAAACCTTGATAAGATCACCCCTCAGCCTCCAACACTCCAGGGAAAACAGCCCCAGCCTATACAGCCTCTCCCTGTGGCTCAAATCCTCTAACCCTGGCATCCTCCTTGTAAATCTTTTATGAACTCTTCCAAGTTTCACAACATCCTTCCGATAGGAAGGAGACCTGAATTGCATGCCATATTCCAACAGTGGCCTAACCCATGTCCAGTCCAGCCACAACATGACCTCTCAATGTCTATACTCAAAACACTGACCAATAAAGGAAAGCATACCAAACGCTGCCTTCATTATCTTATCCACCTGCCACTCTACTCTCACGGAGCTACGAACCTGCACTTCAAAGTCTCTTGGTTCAGCAACTCTCCCTCGGACCTGACCATTAAGATATAAGTCCTGCTCAAATTTGCTTTCTCAAAATGCAGCGCCTTGTGTTTATCGAAGTGGAATAGAATTGAAGGTTTTGGGGTGTTTTTGAAACATGCCAGTCACATGTACATGAAAGTGAGTTACACGTTGGAATCTAATAGAGAGGGTTCCGGGTGATTCATATAATCCCGACAGTGGGGAAACAAGCCCTTCAGCCCAACAAGACCACACTGATCCACAGAAGAATAACCCATCCAGATCCACTTCCCCACATTTACCCCTGACTAATGCACCTCAGCTACACATCCCTGAACACTGTGGACAAATTTGGCAGGGTTTGGATTGGATGGTTAATATACAGAATAACAGATACTCAGGAGTATGATACAGACTGGAATCTAATCAAACGATTGAAGTGTTAATGTACAGAGTCCCTTAAAATTGGAAGTCAGTTACAGATTGGAATTTTATGAAGGGATTCAGGACGATTATGTGTACAATAACAGATACCCCAGAGTGAATTACAAACTGGAATCTAATCGAGGGTTTCAGGGTGGTTTATATGCAGAATAACAGGTCGCCCGGAGTGAGTTATAGAGTCATAGAATCATCGAGATGTACAGCATGGAAACAAACCCTTAGGTCCAACCTGTCAATGCCGACCAGATATCCCAACCCAATCTAGTCCCACCTGGCAGCACCTGGCCCATGTCCCTCCAAACCCTTCTTATTCATATACTCATCCAAATTCGTCTTAAATGTTGCAATTGTACCAGCCTCCACCACTTCCTCTAGCAGCTCACTCCATACACGTACCACCTTCTGCGTGAAAACGTTGTCCCTTAGGACTCTTTCATATCTTTCCCCTCTCAAACTAAACTTATGCCCTGTGGTTCTGGACTCCCTTACCCCAGGGTAAACCTCGACAAGTTCACCCCTGAGCCTCCGACACTCCAGGGAAAACAACCCCAGACTGTTCAGCCTGTCCCTGTAGCTCCAATCCTCCAACGCTGGCAACATCCTTGTAAATCATTTCTGAACCCTTTCAAGTTTCACAACATCTTTCCGACAGGAAGGAGACCAGAATTGCACGCAATACTCCAAGAGTGACCTAACCAATGTCCTGTACAGCTGCAACGTGACCTCCTAACTCCTGTAATTGGTACTCTGACCAATAAAGGAAAGCATACAAAACGCCTTCTTCACTATCCTATCTACCTGCGACTCCACTTTCAAGGAGCTATGAACCTGCACTCCAAGGTCTCTCTGTTCAGCAACACACCCTAGGACCTTACCATTAAATGTAGAAGTCCTGCTAAGATTTGCTTTCCCAAAATGCAGCACCTCGCATTTATCTGAATTAAACTCCATCTGTCACTTCTCAGCCCATTGGCCCATCTGGTCGAGATCCTGTTATAATCTGAGGAAACCCTCTTCGATGTCCACTACACCTGCAATTTTGGTGTCATCTGTAAACTTACTAACTGTACCTCTTATGGTCGCATCCAAATCATTTATGTAAATGACAAAAAGTAGAGGGCCCAACACTGATCCTTGTGGCACTTCACTGGTCATAGGCCTCCAGTCTGAAAAACAACCCTCCACCACCACCCTCTGTCTTCTACCTTTGAGCCAGTTCTGTATGTAAATGGCGACTTCGCCCTGTATTCCATGAGATCTAACCTTGCTAATCAGTCTGCCATGGGGAACCTTGTCGAATGCCTTACTGAAGTTCATATGGATCACATCTACTGCTTTGCCCTTATCAATCTTCTTTTTTACTTCTTCAAAAAACTCAATCAAGTTTGTGAGACATGATTTCCCACGCACAAAGCCATGTTAACTATCCCGCATCAGTCCTTGCCTTTCCAAATTCATGTACATCCTGTCCCTCAGGATTCCCTCCAACAACTTTCCCACTGCCGAGGTCAGGCTCACTGGTTTATAGTTCCCTGGCTTGTCTTTACCGCCCTTCTTAATCATTGGCACCACGTTTGCCAACCTCCAGTCTTCCAGCATCTCACCTGTGACAATCGATGATACAAATATCTCAGCAAGAGGCCCAGCAATCACTTCTCTAGCTTCCCACAGAGTTCTCAGGTACACCTGATCAGGTCCTGGGGATTTATCCACCTTTTACCATTTCAAGAAATCCAGCACTTTCTCCTCTGTATATCTGCAACATTTTGCAAGATGTCACCATCGATTTCCCTGCAGTCTATATCTTCCATATCCTTTTCCACAGTAAATACTGATGCAAAATATTCATTTAATATCTCTCCCATTTATTGTGGCTCCACACAAAGGCCGCCTTACTGATCTTAGAGGGGCCCTATTCTCTCCCTAGTTACACTTTGGTCTTAATATATTTGTAAAAACACTTTGGAATCTCCTTAATTCTATTTTCCAAAGCTATCTCATGTCCGCGTTTTGCCCTCCTGATTTCCCTCTTAAGTATACTCCTACTTCCTTTCTACTCTTCTAAGGATTCACTCGATCGATCCTGTCTATACCTGACATATGCTTCCTTCTTTTTCTGAACGAAACCCTCAATTTCTTTAGTCAGCCAGCATTCCCAATAACTACCAGCCTTCCCTTTCAACCCTGACAGGAAGTTACAGCCTGGAATCTAATTGAGGGGTTCAGGGTGGTTTATATCCAGAATAACAGATATTCTGGGGTGTGTTACAGCCTGGAATGTAATTGAGGGGTTCAAGGAGGTTAGTATACAGAATAACAGATAGCGCGGAGTGAGTTACTGTCTGGAAGCTAATCAATGTCTGTTCACTTTAAGATAGGACGGGTTTTGCTGAATCGAAAGTACAGCCACAGATGCCAGCTAAAGGTCAGACTGTTCCAAATGTAACAATTAGATGGGAAATGGAAGCCTGAGTTTTGGTTTTTTTTTGACAGCAATTGAAATGCAATCAAAGAGTTTAAATAATGCTCAGAATATCCGATGCCAATGGAATTTGAATATTATTGTTCGTACACCTGGAAATCAATCAAATTATGAGAATTATTGTATCATTGGAAGTAAATAAATCCAGCATTTGAACACTGGAGGGAGAGCTGCTGCCATCCAACAGCAGAGTAACTGCTGTAGAGCAGGAGTGCTAACTGACCATCTCAAACACTCTCTATCAAAGATACATGTTCATGTAAAACATACTTGCAGTTAAAAAAAAATGACCCAGGGAGATCAGCAGCTGAAAGAGTGCAGACAGCGGGGAAGATAGAGACTGTGAGGTCTTGAGATTGTAACGTTTAATATGTGGGTTGTTGGAACAGTATATTTTTTACAGAGTTGGAGTCAGATAGTAAGTAGCAAAGAAAAGAGGGGCTTGTATTTGCGAATAGTTTTTGTTTAGTGTTCACTATTAAAGTTAAGAAACTAACTTGCCATTTTTTGTTTAAATAGTGGAATGTAGGAGATCTGTATCACTCATATGTTAACAGATTACGAGGTGAGGCCAGCTTTTCTGGGTGTTTGGTTTTAATTAACAAAGAGGTTCGACTCCACCTTGTCAATGTCCATCCACTCTAACCCCATTTCCCTGCAGTTGGCCCATATCCTTCTCGTCCTTTCCTATCCACATATTTATCCAAATGCTTTTGAAACATTGTTAATACATCCCCCTCAGCCACATCTTCTGGCAGCTCATCCACGTACCAGCCATTTATGTAAATAAATGGTCCCTCAGTTTCCCTTTTATTCCTTTCCCTTTAACCTGAAACTAATCCCCTTTCCTCCTCGATTCTCTAAACTTTGGAAAAGACTGAGAGCATTCACCCTATCCATATCCTTCATGATCTTATACAGCTCTATAAGGACTCCCTCAGTCTCCTACACTCTAAAGAAAAGGTCATAGCTTGTCCAACCTCTCCCTATAACTTGGACCATTGGGTCCTGGCAATGTCCTTGTAAATTTCTTCTGCACTCTTTCTAATTACATTTTATCCTCCCTATAACAAGTTGACAAAACTGAACACAATCCTCCAACTGCGGCCATACCAAAGTCCTGTGTAACTGCAACATAAATTCCCAACTTCTATACTCAATGTCCTGCCTGACGAAGGCCAGTGTGTCAAAAGCCTTCTTCACTGCCCTGTCTACCTGTGACTCCACTCTCATGGAACCGTGCACCTGAATTCCAAGGTCTCTCTGCCCACTACACCCCTTAAGGCCCGCCCATTCACTGTGAAACTCCTACCTTGATTTGAGATTCCAAACTGCAAGACCTCACACTTCTATATTAAATTCCATTTGCTATTTCTCAGCCCACTTCCCCACCTGATTAAGGTCTTGCTGCAATTTCTGATAAACGTCCTCACTGATCATGCTGCCATTTATTTTAGTGTCTTACTAATCATGCCTTGTATATTCTCATCCAAATCATAGATAACAAAAAGCTATGGACCCAAACTCCAGTCTAACAAGCTTCCTACCATCAACCCAACTGTGTATCCAATTGGCCAGTTCCCCCAGTATTCTACGTGATTGAACCTTCCTGAGCAGCCTGCCATGTGGAAACTTATCATAGGCCATACTGAAATCCAAAGAGACTACGTCTATCACTCTGCCCTCGTTAACCTTCGTGGTCACTTCACCAAAGGACTCTAAGAAATTTGGGAAGCATGATCTCCCACTCACAAGTCTATGCTGACTGCTCCGAATCAAACCCTGTGTAAGTAATGGGTGCAGTCAATGGTATGCTGTCCTTCATTGTAAGATGATTCGAGTACATAAGTAAAGCCATCTTCCTGCTGTTGTAGAGCCTTGCTGAGAGAGCATTAGGGGCAGTCTCTACAGATTTGGTCTCCTTTGTAAGGAATGATCTCCTTACCACAGACACGGGTGATGGTAACATGAGGATAGAGTGAATAAGCTGAGTGTTTAATCTGTAGAGCTGTGAGAGACAAAGAAATGGTGACGCTGAAACACGAGGAGTGGCAGCAATCACTTATTTCCAAAACAGACATTGATAGGGTGAGAAATTCCATACTTTACCCAGGATTGATTGTTTTGATTTATTGTCACGTGTATCTCAGTACAGGGAAACACTTTATTTATGAGCAGTGGAGGAAGGTCATAGTAAGCATGGCCAGACAGATCATAGGGTGGAAATAGACTTGGACAGAGTAAGGCACACGGGATACACTAAACAGGACATGCACTAGACAAGGTCAACATGAACTAGACAAGGTCAACATGAACAAGATCACCATTATTTAAACTTAGAGAGTCCATTCATCAGTCTAACGTGACTTTCCTCATAGTTTATTTGCCTAAATTAACTCTCCCCATGTTATTGTGCAGTCGGCGTGTGAACCCTGGACTGAACGTCAGGTTGCTCACAATCCCCAACAGCAGCCACAATACCTCCGTCTGAAACAGGTAGCCATTCCCACCAGCTTCCGCCCTACATAGAGAACACCAGTCTGTCTTCGTGGAGATGAAAGATGCCTTCTTGAGACATTGCACTAGACATATGGCTTCCCTGCTCACCACTAGAAAACCATGTTAAAGTCCCACATGTTTATCATGAGCAACGGAGCCAGGAGGAACAAGGTGGAACAGTCTGTCTGTGCAGCCTCTGATCCACTTGTTCATCATGTTAGACCATCAATCTGGAGACACGTAAGACTGCCGATGCTGGAGATCAGAGTAGAGAGTCGATTGCTGGAAAAGCACAGCGGGTCAGACAGCATCCTTGAAGCAGGAGAATCGACGTATTGGGCATAAGACATTCATCAGGAATCAGCATCAATTACCTCATTCTGCCCCCGTGTAAGTGCATTGAGGTGGGAGTGGCCTCCTGCTGTTCCTGTGTAAGTGACTCAAGGGACTGACTGGCTTCTTCCTCGTCCAATTGGACAGGGCCAAAGGCCTGACTGGGTTATCCCTGGTTTCTGTTTGACAGCTCATTGTACTGACAAGTGTGATGGTGCTGCAGCTTTAAGTGGTTATTTTGTCCGCGTTTCTTTTATGAGAGAGATTGAACGATCGTTACTAAGCTGGTTAGTTAAGACCACTTAAGTAACAGCTAGGGAGGCCTTGGGTTTATTTTAATGCAGCGTGAATGGGTGTGGCCAGCTGTCACAGATTAGGATCTCTGGGTTTTGGTTTCTCAGTAACATCAGAAACTATGGGGTCTCCACAGAGTTGGAAGCTACAGTGAATGTCTCCTGGCTGCTACTCTATCTGAATTTTCTCTTGATGCTGTTTTTAATTCCTGGATTGGAGAAATGTTTGTGACATTCTGTGTCTGAATATTTCTTTTTGCCAAGGGCTGTGTTTATGGGATTTCCCTATATTGGAACAGTTCATTAGTAATAGTTCCTAGATCTATTCTTCTGTTAAGCTGTCCAATAGAATTACGTTATTCTAAATTCCTCTTTCTGTGGTGTTATTTCTTCTTTCATGTTGAAATGGATGGTATTTTGCTTCACACCGAGGAGTTTGACCAGTCACATTGCATCTGGAACAGATACTTTTCATTTCCTTTAAAATAAGAAAACATAAAGGTCTAGGATGTTGCCGTCAAATATTTTCGAGGGGCTCTAGTCCATCACACTAGACTCCTTCTCTTCCTGAGTAATAGGCTGGAGGCACTGAATGGGCTGTCCCTGTTCATCTCCAATAGTGTCAATGGGCTGAATGACTTCCTCATATTCCTGTGAAACCAGCGTGAGGTACTGAATGAACCCTTGTTTTGCTGTGGCAATGTGCAGTGTCAGGCAGTGCTGTTACATGAATGTTACTGATACTTTAACAGCACAAGTCTCAATGGAGCCTGGGTCTTGCTGCACATGGACACAGACCAGTTCAGGAACTGACGGGGGACAAAATGTTCTGAACATTGTTGAATCTTCAGTGACCATCCCCACTTCTGATCTTATGGTGGGGCGGGTGAGGGTGGGGAGACATTGATGAAGCAGCTGAAGGTAATTGTGAAGAGGAAACTACCCAGAGGATTTCGCACAGAGGTGACCCAGGACAGAGATGATGAACATCTTCCTTTGTGCCATGTTTGAGCCCAAACACTGGAGAGGTTACTCTGATTCCCATTAAGTCCAGTTTTGTTAAGCTCCTTGATGTCAGCAGACGTCAACCACTGCCTTGATATCGGGGCCAGTCATTTTTACCGGGAACCTTGTCTCAACCTCTTTTGGTCACATCAATAAACCATGATATAGGAGCAGCACGTGTTTTCTTCAAACAGGTGGGATTGAATGTCAGGATTTCTCTTCTCAAGAGTGTTCGGGGAGCGAGATGACTGAAAGTATTTGAAGAGGAGGTCGATGGATATTGATCTGTCAGAGAGGTGAGGGCTATGAAGAATTGGGTATGAAAGAGGATTTGAGGCCAGAAGCAGATCAGCCATGATCTTCGTGAAGGGCAAGGCAGGTTTGGGGAGTGAACGACATTCCCCTGTTTCTGATGTTCTCACATTCTGTTATTGGCAAGTTAGTGGGTGTTATTTTTATGAATGTTCTGGTATTGCATATTGCAGTCAGGGAGACCAGATGGTTTGGTGAGCCATCTCTGGGTGAGGTATGTGGGCTGTTTTCACAGTGAATCTGGGTCTACAACATGATCAACAAATGGAGCACAAGCTGCAGAGAGGGGAAGCTTTCTAAAGAAAGATGAGGGGCCTCTTTCATACCCAGCCTGGATTTTCCAATTACATTTCCCAAATCATCTCAAAGCATGTGTGACAGTCTTGAGGGAGTGAATGGTCTCTTCTGGTTCTGTGCACCAGGTTATAGGAGCAAGTGGCCTCCAACTGTTCCTGTCTAGCAGGTATGAGGGGCTGAATGGCACACAGGAACATGGGACTGAGGAGCAGGAGTGGGTCATTAGATACTTTGAGCCTTCTCCAACAGGCAGTAAGATTGTGGCTGATCAGGTTGTGGCCTCAGCCCCACTTACCTGTCTATATCCCATTATCCGTGACTCACTTCTTTGTCAAATATTTAACTAATGCAGCTTTCAATCAATGTGAACCTAGAGTCACGATAAACTTCCAGAGAAGAGAAGTACGACTTGAAAGGACCTTACAGAATTTTTCATCATCCTTCTTATAGAATCAGAGAGTCATGCAGAACGAAAGCAGACCCGTTATTCCAATCTGTTCACTCCGATCAGATATCAAATCTGATCTAGTCCCATTTGCCAGCATTTGGTAAATATCTCTCCTCTTTCAGATACTTTTTAAATGTTCGATTGTAACCGCCTTTAGCCCTTCCTCTGACAGCACTTTCTGTACACACATTTGTGAAACATTTATCTTCAGGTCCCTTCTAAATCAATCCCCCTCACCTTCAACCTCTGCCCTCTTGTTCTGGACTCCCCTTGTCCTGGAGAGCAGAACGTGGCTGTTCAGAATATCCATGCCCCTGATGGTTTTATAAACCTCGATAATGTCACCCTTCAGCCTCTGACACTCCAGGGGGAAACACCTCAACCTAATCAATCTCTCCCTATAGCTCAAACCTCCAGTCCTGGAACATTTCTGCAGAAAACCGAGTTGTACACAGTATTCTTAAAGTGGCCTCACCAACGTCCTGTATAGATACAACATACCACCACAACTCCTGTACTCAATGCTCTGACTGATTAAGGCAAATGTGCCAAATGTGTTCTGCACCACTCTGTCTACCTGCGACTCCACTTTCAAGGAACAATGCACCTGCACCCCTATGTCCCTTTGTTTCACAACACGCCCCAGGACCTGACCATGAAGTATATAATGTCTGCCCTGATTTTCCTTCCCAAAATGCAAAGCTTCATATTTATCTAAATTAAATCTCATCTGTCCATCCTTGCCCCATTGTTCCATCAAATTGTGGTCTTGTTGTACTCTGAGATAATCTACTACACCACCTTTCTGATGTCATCTGTAACCTTACTAACTATTGCCCCAATATTCACATCTAAATCCTTTACATTAATGATGAAATGCAGTGAACTCAGTACTGATTCTTACAGCACACTGCTGCTCACAAGCCTCCAGTCTGAAAAATATCTCTCTTCCTTCACGCCATTTGTGACTAGCTTCCTCTGTATCCCATGTGACTGAAACTTACTAATCTGTCTACCAATCAGAATGAAATACTAGCTATGAAGGCCCGGCTGAGTAGGTTAGGTTTATTTTCACTAGAAAAAAAGAGATTGAGGGGGGACATGATTAACATTTGCAAAATCATGAAGGTATGGGCAGGGTGGATAGAGACCAGCTTTTTCCCAGGTTGAGGGATTCAATAACGAGAGGTCGTGCTTTCAAAGTGAGAGGTGGAAAGTTTAAGGGGGATACACGCAGTAAGTACTTCACACAGAGGGTGGTGGGCATTTGGAACACGTTGCTCGCAGAGGTGGTGGAGGCAGGGACGGTAGATTCATTTAAGATGCATCTGGACAGATGCATGAGTAGGTGGGGAGCAGAGGGATACAGATGCTTAGGAATTGACCGACAGATTTAGACAGTACATTTGGATCGGCTCAGGCTTGGAGGGCGAAGGGCCTGTTCCTGGGCTGTAAATTTTCTTTGCTCTTTGTTGTTTAAATGAACACCTTGCTGTAGTCCATATAGACAATGTCTACCAAACTGTCTTCATCAATCTTCTTTGTCACCTCTTCAAAAACTCAACCAAATTAATGAGACATGATTTCTCATACAGAAAGACACGTTGTCTACTCTGATCAGCCCTTGCCTTCCCAAATGTATGTAAATGCTATCCCTCAGAATCCCCTCCAACACCTTACCCACCACTGACATCAGGCTCACCCGTCTATAGTTCCCCGGCTTTTTGGGTCACTGTTTCCTTTTCCTGTCCCACTACTCCACTGCTCACAACAAATGTTAAATGTAACCAGGTTGGTGATATGGCCGATGACATCGGTCTCAGACTGGGTCAGGGTCAGTTTTAGGAACAAATCAGGCTAGTTTCTTTAATCTGCTAAAACAACACGTTTATGATCCAGAGCAATGTTACTCAAACTATGATGGAAGGATGAATGGCAAACTGTTTGGGTATTGCAATTATATAATCAATATTTCCCTTTCTAAAAATGCTGACACACACACACACACACACACACACACACACACACGCACATGTACACACACACACACACAGACACACACATGCACATATACACACACACACACACATACACACACTGACACACACACACACACACAGACACACACTGACACACACACAGACACACACACATACACACACACACTGACACACACACGCACATACACACACACACTGACACACACACATACACACACACAGACACACACACACACACTGACACACACACACACACGCACTGACACACACACGCACATATACACACACACACTGACACACACACACACACACACACACACACACACTGACACACACACTGACAAACACAATTTTAACTTGAAAGAACTTGGTCCAAATATTATTGGAACTCATGACAAAGAAAAATTGTGAGATTGTCCAAAGCATTATTCTGCTTCTGAAGATATTGTACTCACACAAGCTACTAGCAATGGGATTTCATCCTGGGAGAGTTTGGATTGGGCTGAACTCCCTTTGCTTTAGGCAGTGAATAGATTCCAGTGAATTCTGGTTCGGGATCATCCAAAGGGTAGCACGGTGGTTAGCACTGCTGCCTCACAGCACCAGGGACTTGGGGTCGATTCCAGACTTGGGTGACTGTCTGTGTGGAGTTTGCACATTCTCCCCTTATCGATGTGAGCTTCTAATGGGTGATCCAGTTTCCTCCCACAAACTGTGTAGGTTCGGTGGATTGGTCATGCTAAATTGTCTGTAGTGTTCAGGGATTTCTAGGTTATGTGAATTAGTCAGGGGTAAATATAGGGGGAAGGTTGGTATGGACTTGTTGGGTCGAACGGCATGTTTCCACACTGCAGGGATTCCATAAAAATAAGAAAGGTAACGATGACTGTAGAGGTTTTTTTTTTTAGCTCACACACATTGCTGTGATGAGGAACAATGAAGGAGAGAGAGTGCAATAGACCATTCCTTCTCAGGCAGATTACATTTTCTCCCTCTCTGAGTTGAATCACACAGTAATATCATCCTGTCCCAAACTGGACCATGTGAGGTCTCCTTGTACATTGTCCAAACGATGTCTCCATCACATTCCTGTTCCATGTAGGTGCATCATTGCTGCTGTCACACACAGAGCAATACCCTGAGCAGAAAATGGTCTCGGTCAATTTGAAATATGTTTACATGGCCCTGCGTCATTAAAAAAATAAAATATTTAATGTATTCAGAATATCTGTGTTAAAATGCATGTATTTTTAAATACAGCAATTGCTGGAAAAGCTCGGCAGGCCTGTCAGCATCCAGATGCCTTTTACATGCTGTAGTTGTACCAGCTACCACCACTTCCTCTGACAGCTCATTCCATACACACACCACCCTCTGTGTGAAATGGTGCCCTTTAGGCCTCATCAAAACCTTTCCCCTCTCACTTTCCACCAATGCCTCTAGTTTTGGACACCCCTAACCTGGGGAAAAACCCCTGACTATTCACCCTATCAATGACCATTTTGATTTTATAAACCTTTACTGCTGCGAAATGTGACCCCAATCAACACGAATGGATGTACTTTCAGTCATCCTGGGCCTAAATTCTGAAATTCAATACTGACACCTCTTCCTTCTCCATCAAGTCACAATTCTAAATCCATTTTAATCAGTTGGTTCAGATGTATCCTGAGACACTTCTGTGGGATTTACGCCTGGATCTTTGTGCCCGGAGGCAGGGACACTAGCATCACTCAGCAATACCCATAAAGCTGGAACATTATTCTCCTGTGTGTTTGTTCATCAGCCTGTCCTGACATGCTGGGACATACCTCTGCAACAGGCAGGACTTGAATCCAGGCCTTCTAGCCCAGAGCTAGGAACACTACCACACAAGCACAGGAATTGGAATCAAATCCAGAGCTCTGGCTCAGAGACAGGGACACTACCCACAACACTACCATATCCAGATTTTGGGTCATATTTTAGTGCCCACTTTTAGATTAGTGTAGATTTATTATAATCAGGTTACCATTACTGAACCACACAAAACACTTTGTATTGTTAAACAAATGCAAGATATTTGTCTCAACTGTAGGATATTGAGGGTACGTGCCGTGCCATTGAAATTACCTATAAACATCTTTAATTGCTATTATCTGTAGTCTACAATATTAGGGAAAGAAATCCTGCAGACACACTCTGTCCAATGAAGGGTCTCAAATAGATATTTATTACTGAACACCAGAGACGAAGGAAGAGCTTAATTTCTGACCCCAAAACACCGATCACTCTTACCCAACTCTCACGTGCGACTCCCCTTTTCCTAAAACCATGAAATGACACCAGGCCGCAGATTACTGTCCAGCCTCTCCTCCCCACTGACTGTGTCTGCAATCTGTCTCTCCTCCCCCTAACCACACAAGGCAACCCAAGCTCAGGGTCTTTGTGAAACTCAAGGCTGGTGTGTGCAGGCACTCTGGAGAGGGGGAATGGGCATTTTAAAATTGAAGGGGGAGGGTGAGGTGACAGTAATATCACTCACTGGGCTGAGGGGTGGCGGATGGAGTTTAGTTTGGATTAATGCGAGGTATTGGATTTGGTAAATCAAACAAGAGCAGGGCCTATACAATTAAAAGAAGAGCCTTTGGCAGTGCTGTAGTACAGAAACCTAGGCCGTCAGGTTTAATTCTTTAAAATTTGCATCTCATATAGATAGTGTGGTTAAGAAGGTGTTTATCACACATGTCTTCATAGGACAGAACTTTGAGTATCAGAGTGGGGATGTCATGTTGTGGTTGTACAGGACATTGGTGAGACCTCTTCTGGAATATTGTGTCTAGTCTAGTCACCCTGCCGGCTCATTCCACAGGCACACCACCCTCTGGGTGAAAAAGCTGCCCCTTAGGTCACTTTTAAATATTTCCCCTCTCACCTTAAGCCTATGTCCTCTAGTTTTGGACTCCCCGTACCCTTAGAAAATACCTTGACTATTCACTTTGATATTACTGACGTTGATATTATTAAGCTGGAGAGGATTCAGAATAGATTAACCTGGATGTTGCTGAGAGAGG
This sequence comes from Chiloscyllium punctatum, assembly GCF_047496795.1. Taxonomy (NCBI): domain Eukaryota; kingdom Metazoa; phylum Chordata; class Chondrichthyes; order Orectolobiformes; family Hemiscylliidae; genus Chiloscyllium; species Chiloscyllium punctatum. The sequence continues at coordinate 332,213 of NW_027309860.1, forward strand.
AGGGTGTGAGCTATAAGGAGAGGCTGGATGGGCTGGGACTTTTTTCACTGAAGAATATGAGATTAAGCAGTAACTTTACAGAGGTTTATAAAATATTGAGGGTTACAGAGAAGTTGAAGGGCTGATATTTTTTCCCTGGAGTTGAGGATTCAAAACTGAGGGATATTTTAAGGTGCGAGGAAAAAGATTTATGAAAGTCATTAGAGGTAATTATGTTCGACAGAATCTGGCTTGTGTGTGGAATGAACTTCCAGAGGAAGTGGTGAAAGCAGGGACAGTTACAACGTTTAAAGGACATTTAGATCAGTCCATGGATAAGACATCAGTTTGGATGGTGCTGTGAGCAGCTGCCCTTTCCCTCCCCATCTCTGAATCCCTGTTGGTTTTCACCCTCTGTCAATGCCTGTGCAGTGGCGTGTGGAGGCCAGCAGAGGGTGGCATTGCATCACTTTAAGCACCACAGAGACTGCCAGACCTGCCCCACACAGAGACACACAGATACACACACGGGAATGGTTAGGACACAGCGTGAAGCTCATCTGGTAACTTAAACTAAACATTAAAAAATGCTCAATTCGCCTCGTAAACTGTTAAAATATGAGGGACAGAGAACTCCCAAATTCCACTGTTTAAATAAAATCATCAATTTATTTTTCACTCTGAAAGTGAACATTTTACATGAATTATTCACAACTCTGGGACCCTCTTTCTCTTAACTGCTTATTACCCGACTCCAGCTCTACAGCAATATATTGTTTCTGGGTCTGCCATCCTCTCATATCACAGGAGCTTGTAAGCTCTCAGTTCAGAACAGCATTCCCTCTCTCTTAAAGGTACAGTACACCCTTTCAACTCCATCACACTGTACCCTGATGAATATCGATAAGTGGGACCTAACCGGATTTCTCTTGCTCTGTGGTTTGTCAATATTTCATTCGCTCCGTCTGGTGTGTGTCAGGACTTTTGTTGCTCCATTGACAGCATGTCATTATTAGACTCTGTCCATATGAATATATCAGTATTTCACTTGCTCAGACTCGTAAGTATGGGGCAGGATTTCAGTTGTTTCATGGGGACTGTGACACTATAACAATCTCAATGTTTGTAGGTGGCACCGAACCTGGAAGAACTCTGAAGTCTATGGAGGAGAGTGTGGAATTCTAACAGGACAATCACACGTTGCTGCAGTGTTCAGTTTCTGGCAGATGGGGATCAGTGCAGAGCAGTTTGAGGTGATGCACTTTGGTCGGAAAGACAATGAAAGACAATTTAAAACAGACTGTGCCATTATAAAGGGGCTGCAGGAGCAGAGAGCGCTGGGTGTATATGAGCACAGATTGTTGAAGATATCAGGACAAGTGGGGAGAGCAGTAACTATCACAGATTAGTTTCAGTATCTGAGCTGTTTACAGGGGGAGGTGTAGGAGGGAGTCTCGGTGCTCCCTTCCTGGGAGGTGGTGGTGACGATGTGTTGTGAGCCCATCCTCCTGCCCACCGAGACCGTGGGGATTCCATTTGTACCAGCTCGACACAAAAGGGAGATGGCATCAGGGCCACGGCTTCTAAGTTGTGCCGGGGGGAAACGGAGCTGCCAGTGGGTTTAAAGTGAGAATTGCCCTTCAATGAACATTGCTCCTGACTCGGTCGGTGGGACGTGGATGTTTCAGAATCTCCACACGAGGTGTCCCGGTCCTCTCCGGCTCCTACCAGGATCCTCCCCAGATGGCGGGGGGAGGGAGGTGAGGGAACGGATATCGGGCACTCCACCACTCGGATAGGCCCTCCCTGTCCTATTCCAGGCTGTTTCTCCTGGAATGGGAGGAAGAGAGGGAGGGAGGGAGTGGGTATGGTCCTACTGTTAGTGTGGGTGTAGGTGGGGAGGGGGTCATTGTGAGGGGTCCGGAGGGAGTCAGTCCACAGTGTTGTATCCATGCAGTGTTATTAGTGTGGGGGTGAAGTGGAGGGAGGAGGGGAGAGAGAGAGACAGAGAGACAGAGACAGAGAGAGAAGGTGCAGCATACGACAGTGAGAGTGGTTGACCATGAGCCTTGTTCAGGGGTCGGTGCTATAACAGATATACCGTGAGTGTGAGGGAGCTGAGAGAATACGGTGACCCTTATCCTGACAGAATGGGGAAGATTATTGATGCTTGTCCTGTTTTGCTGGACATTTCTTCAGACCCCAGATACTGCATTGAGCTGGGTGGGGAGCTCAGACCATGCGCGATGGGTCTGGTGGTTTGGCCTCCTCTGGGAAGAGAATGGTCCCCCTCTGTACTAGCCAATCCACCAGGACCTCCGTGCCCCTGTTGACAAACCGTGGAGGATTTGTCCCTTATCTGCCATGCTCAGGTAAACTGTGCAGGCAGCTCCAACCTGAGAAAGATTAATCATGTGCCCATTGGCCTTTTAAAGATGGCCCCAGTATCAGGGATGACGGAATATCCAGGGGCATCTGGGTGATGGTGAGTACCTCCAGCCATGAAGGACACCATTTACAAAGCTGGAGAACAAATGCTCATGCAAAACTCTCCATCATCTGACCTCACACCAAGATCCCTTTTTCCCATCTTTCCTGGGAAGACTGGCTCATGTTTCAGGATGTTATCGAAGTGTCTCCATTTCAGCATTCTGCAACCTAGGAACACATCCTTCCATGACACTGTCTCTCAGTCTCCCCCTCTCTGTCTATACCCCAAACCCCTCCCATGTGGTGATATTTAAACTGATTCCCCCGCCTGGTCTCCCTGTCAGTGATGTTCACACTCACAGCACCCCCTTGTCAGGGCAACAATGGAGATATGAAGCTGTAAATGGATGGGAGCTGTACATCCTGTTACTTCCAGAACGGGCTGCAAGTTTCCCCACACTGGGCAGGGATCGAACACAGTGTTACTGAGCAAGTACTGGGGTGGGGTACACAGTCCTACATGCTGGGAGGGTAACTGCTCCTGGGTTACAGATCAATGCACTGGGGTGGGATACACAGTCCTACATGCTGGGAGGGTAACTGCTCCTGGGTTACAGATCAATGCACTGGGGTGGGGTACACAGTCCTACATGCTGGGAGGGTAACTGCTCCTGGGTTACAGATCAATGCACTGGGGTGGGGTACACAGTCCTACATGCTGGGAGGGTAACTGCTCCTGGGTTACAGATCAATGCACTGGGGTGGGGTACACAGTCCTACATGCTGGGAGGGTAACTGCTCCTGGGTTACAGATCAATGCACTGGGGTGGGGTACACAGTCCTACATGCTGGGAGGGTAACTGCTCCTGGGTTACAGATCAATGCACTGGGGTGGGGTACACAGTCCTACATGCTGGGAGGGTAACTGCTCCTGGGTTACAGATCAATGCACTGGGGTGGGGTACACAGTCCTACATGCTGGGAGGGTAACTGCTCCTGGGTTACAGATCAATGCACTGGGGTGGTGTACACAGTCCTACATGCTGGGAGGGTAACTGCTCCTGGGTTACAGATCAATGCACTGGGGTGGGGTACACAGTCCTACATGCTGGGAGGGTAACTGCTCCTGGGTTACAGATCAATGCACTGGGGTGGGGTACACAGTCCTACATGCTGGGAGGGTAACTGCTCCTGGGTTACAGATCAATGTACTGCAGTGGTGTACACAGTCCTAAATGCTGGGAGGGTAACTGCTCCTGGGTTACAGATTAATTCCCGGGTGATCACTGCACATCCTGCTGTGCTGGTCAGACTATCTGTGGTTTATAGAGAATGCAATGATGTGGTCAGTGCAGCTCCCCGTGCTGGATGGATACGTGGCCTTTGCACAGTACATCATGTTGGTGGGGTGGATAGGGAGGTAAGGTCATGGACAGGTCAAGGAATTCCTCGGAACGTTCTGTCCCCAACATTCTATAACTGCCAATCCCCGGAACGTTCTGTCCCCGACATTCTATAACTGCCATTCCTCGGAACGTTCTGTCCCCAACATTCTATAACTGCCATTCCCCGGAACGTTCTGTCCCCGACATTCTATAACTGCCATTCCCCGGAACGTTCTGTCCCCGACATTCTATAACTGACATTACCCGGAACGTTCTGTCCCCGACATTCTATAACTGCCATTCCCCGGAACGTTCTGTCCCCGACATTCTATAACTGACATTACCCGGAACGGTCTGTCCCCGACATTCTATAACTGACATTCCCCGGAACGTTCTGTCCCCGACATTCTATAACTGCCATTCCCCGGAACGTTCTGTCCCCGACATTCTATAACTGACATTCCCCGGAACGTTCTGTCCCCGACATTCTATAACTGACATTCCCGGGAACGTTCTGTCACCAACATTCTATAACTGACATTACCCGGAACGTTCTGTCCCCGACATTCTATAACTGACATTACCCGGAACGTTCTGTCCCCGACATTCTATAACTGACATTCCCCGGAACGTTCTGTCCCCGACATTCTATAACTGACATTCCCCGGAACGTTCTGTCACCAACATTCTATAACTGACATTACCCGGAACGTTCTGTCCCTGACATTCTATAACTGACATTCCCCGGAACGTTCTGTCACCAACATTCTATAACTGACATTACCCGGAACGTTCTGTCCCTGACATTCTATAACTGACATTCCCCGGAACGTTCTGTCCCTGACATTCTATAACTGACATTCCCCGGAACGTTCTGTCACCGACATTCTATAACTGACATTACCCGGAACGTTCTGTCCCCGACATTCTATAACTGACATTCCCCGGAACGTTCTGTCCCCGACATTCTATAACTGACATTCCCCGGAACGTTCTGTCACCAACATTCTATAACTGACATTACCCGGAACGTTCTGTCCCTGACATTCTATAACTGACATTCCCCGGAACGTTCTGTCCCCGACATTCTATAACTGACATTCCCCGGAACGTTCTGTCCCCGACATTCTATAACTGACATTCACCGGAACGTTCTGTCCCCGACATTCTATAACTGACATTCCCCGGAACGTTCTGTCCCTGACATTCTATAACTGACATTCCCCGCGACATTCAATCCCTGACATTGTTTGTGAACGGCCGGACGTCAGTGAATTGAACAAACGATAAGATCCCGAGGGAAGCGATCCGTTCCAGGGAGAAGGAGACACTGTTCCGAAGGACCCTCAGGCAGTTAAAGGGGTGAATACATTTTCCCTGCGTTTACATTTCTCCACGACACAGGATCGACCACAATTTAGACCAAAATACAGAAATTCCCAAACTCTGTTTGTCTTAGGAAACTGGGAGAGAATCCTTCAGGACAGCAACGTTTCCACCCTCCGTATTAGGAACTGGGAAGGAGTGACCTGTGTCTGTTCTCGAGCGATCGAGTGTGTGGGAATGTTCTAGAAACCATCTGTCCTGATGGATGTGTCTCTGTGTGTTTGGGGAGGGAGGGTTTCTTGTGATTTATGTCACATTTTTGTCAGTAATTCCGACCTTCCCATTCGTTATTCCAGCTCCAATTATTTTAATAAATCCCTGAATACAGGGACACATTTGAAAATCTCACTGGGTCCCCGATCAAACGGGTCCCTTTGCCTCCAGGCTGATGGATAATGGGTTTGTTTTCCTTCCTCACAGTTAACGTAGTGACCATCTACGTCCTGCTTTATAAAGATTGTGGATTGTCTCCATGTGTCAGACGTTACCTGGGGGCCATGGCAGCGGCGGATCTCCTGGTCATTATCCTCGACCTGATCCTGAGACACATTCCCATTGTTTATCGGGAACAGTTTTATTTCCTGTACTCCGTCCCCGTGTGTAATATCCACGCCGTCCTGCTTTATGCAGCCACTGACTGCTCTGTCTGGTTCACCGTCACTTTCACCTTTGATCGGTTTGTGGCCATTTGTTGCCAGAAGTTGAAAAGTAAATATTGCAGTGAGAAAACGGCGGCTGTGGTTCTGGGAGCAGTGACTGTGCTGAGCTGTTTAAAGAACATTTCCTGGTATTTTATGCTCGAGGCTCGGTATTGGCTGGTGAACTCCCCCTGGTTTTGTGAGGTAACAGACGGTGTTCTATCCTCCAGTGTCTGGGTCACAATCGAGTTCCTCCACCACATTCTAACCCCGTGTGTCCCATTTCTCCTGATTCTGCTGCTCAATGTTCTCACCGTCAGACACATTTTAGTGACCAGCAGAGCCCGCAGGAGACTCCGCGCTCACACCAATGGGGACGCTCAGTCTGACACTGAAATGAGACACCGAAAAAAATCCATCATTTTACTGTTTGTGATCTCGGCCAATTTCATCCTGTTATGGTCAACGTTAATGCTGTATTCTATATGGGCCCGGATGTGGTTTATTGGGTATCAGTCTGTGTCTCTCCATCCCTTTGTGCGGGAATTGGGCTTCATGCTGCAGCTCCTCAGTTGCTGCACAAACACCGCGATTTATGCCGTGACCCAGACTAAGTTCAGGCAGCAGCTGAAGAATGTGCTGAAATATCCCTTCCCCCAAATCCATCCATCCATCAAATTCCCTCATTAATCACACCATCCGGGATTTTCTCATTTCAGTTCAGTGTTTCAGCGATGGAGCAGCCTGTCACTCTGGTAACAGACTGAGGGTAGCGCTGGTTTGTCCATCCTTATCCCACAGGGGGGTTACAGGGAAACATTTCAATGTTTCTCACAACTCAGGGGCCAGTGAGAAAAGGCACCATCCCACTGACTGTATCCATCACTTCCATTTGTAACCAATAAAAATGTTGATTAAAGCGTGCCGAGCAGCAGAGTGACCGATGTTGTTGTGTGTCTTTGTGTTGGAGAAGCTGAGCTGGAGAGAGACAGACTCAGCCCCAAGTCCTGGTCCTCAGGGAAGGGAAGGGCACCGCGCCCTGAGCTCAGGAGCTGGGTTTAACACCCTCTGTCCCCCCACTCCAACCTGGACTCCCCATTTCATCTTCCCCCAACTTTCTACTCAAATCTCTCCCTCTTTCTCACCACCCCTCCTCTTCCCTCTCTCACCACCTCTCCTCTACTCCCTCTCTCCCCCTCTCTCACACACACACCCAACCCCAGTTTCTCCACCTGCCTCCACTCTCCCCTTTCCCCTCACCCTCACTCTCTCTGTCCTGCCGTCTCTGCCTCCCTCCAGCAGTTCCATCTATACCCCATTATCCCCCTCTCCTACATCCCATATCTCCCACCCCCCACCACAGGCAGCCTCACGACCAATCACCCCCCACCCCCCAGTCTCTGGGTCAGAGGAAGAGGGCAGGACCAGGAAAGCAGATTGTGACTGAGGGAGAGGGAGGGAGGGAGAGAGATTCAGTCAGAGACAAACAGCGGGAAGTGGGGACAGAGAGAGACACTGATTGAGGGGGTCAAGAGTGAGAGGGCGGAGCGAGAGTGAAGGAGCGGGGGGAGAGAGAGAGGGGGCAAGGGAGAGATAGGGTGAGATACTGGAGTGCGAGAGAGGGGAGGGAGGGAGGGGAGGGAGAGAACGAGGGAGGGAGAGGTGGGAGGGAGGGGAGGGAGAGAGCGAAGGAGGGAGAGGGCGAGAGAGGGGAAAGGAGACAGGGGAGGGAGGGAGGGGAGGGAGAGAGAGAGGGAGGGAGAGGGCGAGAGAGGGGATGGGAGAGAGGGGAGGGAGGGAGGGGAGAGAGACGGCGAGAGAGGGGATGGGAGAGAGGGGAGGGAGGAAGGGGAGAGAGAGAGGGGGAGAGAGACGGCGAGAGAGGGGATGGGAGAGAGGGGAGGGAGGAAGGGGAGAGAGAGAGAGGGAGGGAGAGGGCGAGAGAGCGCAGAGTGGAAGGGAGAGGACGAGAGAGGGGAGCGAGAGTGGGAAGGGCGAGAGATGGTAGAGGTTGAGAGAGGGGAGGACGAGAGAGGGGAGGGAAGGAGGGGAGGGCGAGAGAGGGGAGCATGAGAGAGGAGGGTGAGAGCGAGGAGGGCGAGAGAGGGGAGTGTGATAGACGGTAGGGCGAGAGAGGGGAGGGCAAGAGAGGGGAGACCGGGAGAGGAGAGGGAAGGGAGGGGAGGGCGAGACAGGGAGGAGGGCGAGAAAGGGGGAGGGTGAGAGAGGTAGGTGCGAGAGAGGGGGGATGGTGGGAGTGGGGGGTGCAAGAGAGGGGGAGCGAGGTCAAGGTGAGAGGGATGGAGAGGGAGAGAGAGCGGAGGGCGATAGAGGGGAGGGAGGGGAGGGCAAGAGAAGGGTGAGGGTGAGAGGGGGAGTGTGAGAGAGGGGGGATGGCGAGAGAGGGGAGTGAAGGACGTGAGGGCGAGAAGGAAGGGGAGGACGAGAGAGGGGAGGGCGAGACAGCGGGGAGGGCGTGAGAGATGAGGGAAGGAGGGGAGGGCGAGAGGGAGAGAGGGAGCAAGAGAGAGTAGGGAGGGAGGGGAGGGCGAGAGAAGGGTGAGAGTGAGGAAGGGGAGGACGAGAGAGGAGGAGGGCGAGAGAGGGGGAGAGGGAGGGGAGGCGAGAGTGACGGAGAGGGTGCGAGAGGGGAGTGAAGCGAGGGTGAGAGGAGGGGAGAGGGCGAGAGACAAGGGCGAGTGAGGGGAGGGAGAGGGTGGAGGGCAAGAGGGGGATGGAGGCAGGGGAGGGAGAGCGAAGGGTGGGAAGGGAGGGTAAGAGGAAGGGAGAGGGTGAGAGAGGGGACGGAGGGAGGGGAGGGCGAGAGGAAAGGAGACGTTGAGAAAGGTGAGGGAGCACGAGTGAGGGGGAAGGCAAGAGAGGGGGAGGGCGAGAGAGGGGGAGAGGGAGGGGAGGGCGAGAGGGAGGGAGAGTGGGAGAGAGGTGAGGGAGGGTGTGGAGTGCGAGATAGGTAGAGGGAGGGTGTGGAGGGCGAGAGAGGTGGAGAGGGAGGGGCGAGAGAGAGAGGGGAGAGGTTGAGAGAGGGGAAGACGAGAAAGGGGCGGTAGGGAGGGGAGCGCAAGAGAGAGGGAGAGTGTAAGACGGAGTGTAAGAGAGGGGAGTGCGAGAGAGGAGGAGGGCGAGAGAGAGGAGGACCAGAGAGGGAAGGGCAAGAGAGAGGGGAGACGAGTGAGGGGGACAGAGAGAGGGGGGACAGAGAGAGGGGGACAGAGAGAGGGGGCAGAGAGGGAGGGAGACAGAGAGAAGGGGGACAGAGAGAGGGTACAGAGCGACGGGGGACAGAGAGAAGGGGGACAGAGTGAGGGGGCACAGAGCGAGGGGCACAGAGCGAGGGGGGACAGAGCGAGTGGGGGACAAAGCGAGGGGGACCAGAGAGAAGGGGGACAGAGAGAGGGGGGGACATAGCGGGGGGGGACAGAGCGGGGGCGGACAGAGAGGAGAGAGAGGGGGACAGAGAGAGGGTGGACAGAGAGAGGGGGATAGAGGGGGGAACAGAGAGGGGGAATAGAGAGGGGGGGACAGAGAGGTGGGGACCAAAGAAGTAGGGACAGAGAGAGGGGTCAGAGAGAGGGGTGTCAGAGAGTGGGGGACAGAGAGAGTGGGGTCAGAGAGAGTGGGGTCAGAGAGAGGGTGGACAGGGAGAGGGTGGACAGACAGAGTGGGACAGAGAGAGGGGGATAGAGGGGGGAACAGAGAGGGGGGAATAGAGAGGGGGGGACAGAGAGGTGGGGACCAAAGAAGTAGGGACAGAGAGAGGGGTCAGAAAGAGGGGTGTCATAGAGCGGGGATCAGAGAGCGGGGGACAGGGAGAGGGTGGACAGACAGAGTGGGACAGAGAGAGGGGGAAGAGAGAAGGGGACAAGATGATGAGGGGACAAGATGATTAGGGGTTTAGGTCGGGTTGACCATGAGAACCTTTTTCCACGTAAGAAGTCAGCTATTACGAGGGGCATAGCTTTAGATTAAGGGGTGGTAGGTATAGGACTGATGTTAGGGGTAGATTCTTTACTCAGCGAGTTCATGGAATGCCCTGCCAGTAGCAGTGGTGGACTCTCCCTCTTTATGGGTATTGAAACGGGCATTGGATAGGCATATGGAGGATAGTGGGTTAGTGTAGGTTAGGTGGGCTTGGATCGGCGCAACATCGTGGGCTGAAGGGCCTGTACTGCGCTGTATTCCTCTATGTTCTATGTTCTATGGGACAGACAGTGCGGGAACAGAGAGAGGGGGTGCAGAGTTGGGGGACAGAGAGTTGGGGGACAGAGAGTTGGGGGACAGAGAGAGAGGGACGGGGGCGCAGAGAGAGAGGAACAGAGAGAGGGGGGATAGAGAGAGAGGGCTGACAGAGAGATGGGGGGTCAGAGAGAGACGGGGGGCAGGCAGAGAGAGCGGGACAGAGAGAGGGGGGATGGAGAGAGGGGAACAGAGAGAGGGGGATAGAGAGAGGGGGATAGAGAGGGGGAACAGAGAGAAGGGGGACAGAGAGAGGGGGACAGAGAGAAGGGGGACAGAGAGGGGGACAGAGAGAGGGTCAACAGAGAGAGGGGACAGAGAGACGGGGCCAGGGGGCGGAGTGAGAGGGACAGTGAGGGGGGGACAGAGAAAGGGGTACAGTGAGGGGTGGAACAAATAGGCGGGACAGAGAGGTGTACAGAGAGTGGGGGGACAGAGAATTGTGGACAGAGACAGGGGAGACATTGAGAGGGGGGACAGAGGGGAGGAACAGAGAGGGGAAAAGAGAGGGGGGGACAGAGATGGGGTACAGAGAGATAGGGACATAGAGAGGGGTGACGGTGAGAGGCGGGACAGTGGGGGACAGAGGGGGGACGGAGAGAGGGGAACAAAGAGGGGGTACAGAGAGTGGGGACAGAGAGATGGGTGACAGAGAAAGGGGGACTAAGAGGGGGGTACAGAGAGAGGGGGCAGAGAGTGGGGCGGCAGAGAGACGGGGCACAGAGAGACGGGGGACAGATAGCGGGGGGCTTGGGATGGATACAGAGTGAGGGGTGGACAGAGGGAGGGGGACAGAGAGGAGAGGGACAGAGAAAAGGGGGCAGAGAGAGAGAGGGACAGAGAGAGAGGGACACAGAGTTGGGACAGAGATGGGGGACAGAGAGAGGGGGCAGAGAGAGGAGTGTGCAGAGAGAGGGGGCAGAGAGAGACGGGACAGAGAGCGAGGGGCAGAGACCAAGGTGGGACAGAGCGAGGGGGGACAGAGACGGGGGACAGAGACGGGGGTACAGAGACAGGGGTACAGAGACATGGGGGATAGAGAGAGGGGGGACAGAGAGAGGGGAGACAGAGACAGGGGGTACAGAGACAGGGGTACAGAGACATGGGGGATAGAGAGAGGGGGCAGAGAGAGGGGTGTGCAGAGAGAGGGGGCAGAGAGAGACGGGGCAGAGAGCGAGGGGGCAGAGACCAAGGTGGGACAGAGCGAGGGGGGACAGAGACGGGGGACAGAGACAGGGGGTACAGAGACAGGGGTACAGAGACATGGGGGATAGAGAGAGGGGGGACAGAGAGAGGGGAGACAGAGACAGGGGGTACAGAGACAGGGGTACAGAGACATGGGGGATAGAGAGAGGGGGGACAGAGAGGGGAGACAGAGCAAGAGGGGGCAGAGAGAGTGGGGTCAGAGAGAGTGGAGTCAGAGAGAAGGGGACAGAGAGATTGGGACAGAGAGAGAGGGGCAGAGAGAGGGGGCAGAGAGAGGGGGCAGAGAGAGGGGCCAGAGAGCGCGGGAACAGACAGAGGGTGGACAGAGAGAGGAGGGGAAGACGGGGGGGACAGAGAGAAGGGGGACAGAGAGGGAGACAGAGAGGGAGGGGACAGAGGGGGGACAGAGAAGAGGGGGACAGAGAGGGGTGTACAGAGAGGGGGGTCAGTGAGATGGGAGATTGGGGGGCAGAGAGGGGGGTACAGAGAGGGGGACAGAGAGAGGGGGACAGAGAGAGGGGGGACAGAGATAGAGGGGAGCAGAGAGAAGGGGACAGAGAGAGGGGGACAGAGAGACGGGGGACAGAGAGAGAGGGGGGACAGAGAGAAGGGGACAGAGAGAGGGGGACAGAGAGACGGGGGAAAGAGAGAGTTGGGTCGGAGAGAGTGGGGTCAGAGAGAGGTGAACAGGGAGAGGGTGGACAGACAGAGGTTGGACATACAGAGGGAGCAGAGAGAACGGGACAGACAGCACGGGAACAGAGAGAGGGTGGACAGAGAGAGGGTGTGCAGAGAGTTGGGGGACAGAGAGAGTCGGACGGGGGGGCAGAGAGAGCGGGACAGAGAGAGGGGGGTTAGATAGAGGGGGAACAGAGAAAAGGGGGACAGAGAGAGGGGAACAGAGAGGAAGGGACAGAGAAAGAGGGAACAGAGAGTTGGGACAGAGATAGGGGGATAGAGAGAGGTGGACAGAGGGGGGCAGAGAGAGGGGGAGAGAGAGAGGGGGCAGACAGCGAGGGGGGACAGAGACAGGAGGACAGAGACAGGGGGTACAGAGACAGGGGGACAGAGACATGGGGGATAGAGAGAGAGGGGACAGAGAGAGGGGAGACAGAGAGAGGGGTGGCAGAGAGAGTGGGGTCAGAGAGGGGGGGTCAGAGAGAGGGGGGTCAGAGAGAGGGGGCAGAGAGTGTGGGAACAGACAGAGGGCGGACAGAGAGAGGGGGTGCAGAGAGGGGGGGCAGGGAGAATGTGGAAAATGAGAGGGCGACACAGAGAGGGACGACAGAGAGAGGGGCGACAGAGAGAGGGGGTAACGTGAGAGGGGGCTGGGGGTGCAGAGAGAGGGGGACAGTGAGAGGGGGGACAGCTAAAGGTGTATAGAGAGGGGGGCAGAGAGGCAGGAAGAGAGGTGTACAGAGAGTGGGGGGACAGAGAGTTGGGGACAGAGAGAGGGTAGACATTGAGAGTGGGGACAGAGAGGAGGGAACAGAGAGGGGAAACAGAGATGGGGTACAGAGAGAGGCGGGATGGGGGGGACAGATGGAGGAATAGAGATAGGGGAACAAAGAGGGTACAGAGAGTGGGCGACAGAGAGAGGGTCAATAGAGAGAGGAGGCAGAGAGTGGGGGACAGAGAGACGGGTGACAGATAGCAGCGTGCGTAAGAGGGGGACGGAGCGTGGGGTGGACAGAGAGAAGGGGACAGAGAAGGGAGGGCGGAGAGAGAGGGACAGAGAGAGAGGGACAGAGAGAGGAGAGAGAGAGTGGGGGCAGAGAGAATTGGGACATAGAGTGGGAACAGAGAGAGGGGGACAGAGAGAGGGGGAGAAGAGAGTTGGGGACAGAGTTGGGGGACAGAAAGTTTGGGGAAAGAGAGATGGGGGACAGAGAGAGGGCTGACAGAGAGAGGGGGGGAAGAGATGGATGGGGGCAGAGAGAGGGGGCAGAGAAAGGGACAGAGAGAGGGGGGATAGAGAGAGGGGGAACAGAGAGAAGGGGGGAAAGAGAGAGGGGGACAGAGAGAGGGGGACAGAGAGAAGAAGGACAGAGAAAGAGGGGGCAGAGTGAGAGGGACGGGGGGGTACAGACAGTTGGGACAGAGATAGGGGGACAGTGAGAGGGTCAACAGAGAGAGGGGGCAGAGAGAGGGGGCAGAGAGAGACTGGGCAGAGAGAGACGGGGCAGGGAGCAAGGTGGAACTGAGCGAGGGGTGACAGAGACAGGGGGGCAGAGAGAGGGCGACAGAGAGAGGGGGGACAGAGAGACGGGGGTTAGAGAGGGTGGGGTCAGAGAGAGTGGGGTCAGAGAGAGAGGGGGCAGAGAGAGAGGGTCAGAGAGGGTGGTCAGAGAGAGCAGGATACAGAGAGAGGGGGGGCAGAGAGGAGGGGGGACAGAGAGAGAGGGGCAGAGAGAGGGCGACAGAGAGAGGGGGACAGAGAAAGGGGGGGCAGCGAGAGTGGGGGGCAGCGAGAGGGGGGGACAGCAAGAGGGGGGGACAGCAAGAGGGGGGAGCAGCGAGAAGGGGGACAGCGAGAAGGGGGACCGAGAGAGGGGTACAGAGGGAGGTGGGCTAGAAAGTGGGCGGACAGAGAGTGGGGACAGAGTAAGGGGGGGCAGAGAGAGGGGGCACAGAGAGAGAGGGGGTCATAGGGGGGCAGAGAGAGAGGTTCATGGAGAGCGAGTCAGAGCGAGGGAGTTCAGGGAGAGGGGGACAGAGCGAGGGGTGGATAGAGGGAGAGGGACAGAGAGGAGGGGGACAGAGAGAGAGGGGGCAGAGAGAGAGGGGCAGAGAGACAGGGACAGAGAGTGGGGGACAGAGAGAGTGGGGACAGAGAGAGGGGGCAGAGAGAGAGGGGGCAGAGAGAGGGGGCAGAGAGAGAGGGGGGCAGAGAGAGAGAAGGGAACAGTGAGCATGGGACACAGAGTGGGGACAGAGAGAGGGGGACGGGGGGCAGAGAGAGGTGTTCAGGGAGACAGAGAGAGGGAGACAGAGAGGGGGGACAGAAAGCGTGGGAACATAGAGAGGGCAGAGAGAGAGAAGGGGTACAGAGAGTTGGGGGACAGAGATGAGGGACAGAGAGAAAGGGACGAGGGGGGGACAGAGAGACTTGGGACAGAGAGAGGGGGGACCGTGAGAGGGGGGACCCGTGAGTGGGCGACAGAGAGAGGGGCGACAGAAAGAGTGGGGACCGTGAGAGGGTGGACCGTGTGTGGGGGGACCGAGGAGGGGTGCGGGGGGGCAGAGGGGAGGGGCAGTGAGAGGGGGGACAGAGAAGGGGGACAGAGATGCGGGACAGAGAGGCGGGACGGGGGGGACAGAAAGTCGGGGACAGAGAGAGGGGAGACAGTGAGGGGGACAGAGGGAGGAACAGAGAAGGGGGACAGGGAGGGGGGACAGAGGGGGGGACAGATAGAGGGGGACAGAGAGAGTGGGACAGAGACACGCGGACAGAGAGAGAGGGACAGAGAGTGGGGGACAGAGAGGAGGGGGCAGAGAGGAGGGGGACAGAGACGGGGGACAGCGAGAGGGATACAGAGAGATGGGGTAAGAGACGGGGGTCAGAGCGAGAAGGGGACAGTGAGAGGTGGACAGTGAGAGTGGGGACAGAGAGAGGGGACAGAGAGAGTGGGACAGAGAGTGGGGACAGCGGAGGGGGACAGAGAGGAGGGGGACAGAGAGGGGGGACAGCGAGAGGGATACAGAGAGATGGGGTAAGAGACGGGGGTCAGAGCGAGAAGGGGACAGTGAGAGGTGGACAGTGAGAGTGGGGACAGAGAGAGGGGGACAGAGAGGGGGTACAGAGAGATGAGAGACATAGAGAGGGGGTCATAGAAGGACAGAGAGAAGGTTTCAGGGAGGGGACGGAGAGAGGGGCAAAGAGAGAGGGGGGACAGAGGGGGGAGAACAGAGAGGGGGGCAGAGAGCACGGGAACAGAGAGATGGCGACAGAGAAACGGGGGACAGAGAGAGAGGGTCATGGTGGGCAGGGAGAGGGGTAACAGAGTGAGGGTCACAGAGAGGGTGGGGACAGAGAGAAGGGCACAGAGACGGGCACAGAGAGAAGCTCACCGAGAAAGTGGGGACAGAGAGAGGGCGACAGAGAGAAGGGGACAGAGAGAGAGGGACAGATGGGGGTGGGCAGAGAAATGGGTAACAGAGCGAGCGGGGATAGAAAGAGGGGGGACAGAGAGAGGTGGGACAGAGAGAGTTGGGACAGAGAGAGTGGGGACGGGGGGCAGAGAGTGGGGGGACAGAGAGAGGGGGCACAGAGAGGGGCACAGAGAGAAGGTCGCAGAGAGAGGGGGACAGAGAAAGTGGGGACATTGAGAGGGGGGCAGAGAGAGGGGGAGAGAGAGAGGCACAGAGAGAGGGGACAGATGGGGGTGAGAGACATGGGTGACAGAGAGACTGGGGACAGAGAGAGGGGGAAAGAGGGAGGGGGGCCGAGGGAGGGGGACAGAGAGGGTGGTGTCAGAGAGGGTGGACAGAGAGCATGGGAACAGAGAGATGGGGACAGAGAGGGGGGGACAGAGGGAGGGGGACAGAGGGAGGGGGACAGAGAGGGTGGTGTCAGAGAGGGTGGACAGAGAGCATGGGAACAGAGAGATGGGGACAGAGAG